>NC_055683.1:18110957-18439957 GCF_017639745.1 Melanotaenia boesemani | reverse complement strand
GTAATATATAATATAATATAATATCTGTGTTTCAGGTACATGCTGATGGGGGGAGCTGTGGACTTGTGGATGCTCCACTTGGGACGGTTTCTGACAGGTGTTGCCGGGGGGATGACTGCAGCATCAATTCCAGTAGGTTACCATGGTTACAGAGCCTTATATATATATATGTATATATATATATATATATATATATATATATATATATATATATATATATATATATATATATATATATACATATATCCTTTAATACCTGGTCCCCAGTACCCATAAAATGCACTTTATATGATGCCATACAGAGCAGGTTTCACCTCATTTATAAATGTACTGTATGTGACCTCCAAAAATTAATTGGACAAGTCAGCCAATAACTGGAGCATGTCCATTGTTAATATGATGAACAACACCTGCATATTTACCATCTGTGTGACTTCCAGGGAATTCAGCTTCATTCATCCATTTTTTATATATATATAATTGGTTATATATAATTATATATAATAATATAAAACCAAATATGGCAAAGGTGAGACTTTAGATCGGAAAACCAGCATGGCACTTACGTAACTAGAGTTACAGTACAGTGGGACATAGATGAGAAACTATACGCTCAAGGTCAATATATGCTCAAGACGATGACTGGGATAAAAGCCTCAAAATGACTTTCACACAAAGTAAACAAATTTTTAGTTTCTGCCTTTCCTACTTACACATTCCTGTTACCGTATGAATATGTTCTGTATGTTTATGCTACAGGTTTACATTTCAGAGATCTCCCACAAAGAGGTGAGAGGAGCCCTTGGCTCCTGTCCTCAGATCACAGCTGTGTTTGGGACCCTGACGCTCTATATTCTTGGTAACACTACACACATACAGCTGTTTCTATTTAAACATAGTAAATGGGTACACATAAAGGTCCCACAGTTTACATTTCTAAGCTAATTCTAATATTCATGATATGTTTTTTCATATAAGTTGATAAATCTTTTTGTGAAATATTAGCTGCACAATTGTTTCTCTTTGTTTGCTCATGTTAACATGTGGTGCACAGGTCTAGTGGTACCATGGCGATGGTTGGCGGTGGCAGGGTCTGTGCCAGCTGTGCTGATGGTTGTGTTGCTGGTCTTTATGCCCTCCTCACCCAGGAGGCTCCTCTCTCTTGGCCGAGAGCTGCAGGCGGAGAAGGCTCTCCGCTGGCTTCGTGGACCTGATTATGACACACAAACTGAGCTCCGTGCCATTCAGGTAAGAGAAAACAGATGCACTCACTCTGACGCTGAATACTAGCTACAACTCATATGAATTCATATAATTACATGTCTGTTATGTTTTTGATTTTGTCTTTAAAAAATGCAGCACAGCATCAACACACAGGTTAAACTCACATGGTCTCAGCTGGCTAAACCCATCTACTACCGGCCCATCTTGATTTCAGTGGTGATGCGTTTTCTACAGCAGATGACGGGCGTCACACCAATTCTAGTCTACCTGGAACCCATCTTTGCTAAGAGCAAAGTCTCCTTGGAGCCCAGGTTGAGCATCTCACAGTATTAAATCACATACTAATAATAAATTATTCTTTTATTACCTCAAATTTGTTTTTTCTTTTAACCCCAAGCACCAACCTGTCATTGTTTTTTCTGTCAGATACGATGCCGCCATTGTGGGTGCTGTCCGCCTGTGTGCTGTTGCTATTGCAGCCTTTTTGATGGATAAAGCAGGACGCAAAGCACTGCTGTACACTTCAAGCATGCTGATGTTTGCGTCCACTCTGACTTTGACCATGATCTCCCACACCACACCATGTACTCCAGGTCCTCTAAACCACACAGCTCTGGACTTCATCTCCCATAAGGACTTGGGCACCACTTTACAGGCCAGCCAACAAACTGCTACAAGCCTCATTCCTCTCATTAGTACTGTTGTGTTTATCTTTGGTGAGTACATTTTTTTTTCCTTACAATCTATCTTTAACCCTTTGTTTTTTGTTTTTAGCCAGAAAAGATCCAGAGTCTATATGAGTTTGGGTCCACATTTTATGTTATCAGTCAGGTCTGAGGTGCATCCAGTTCCATCACTCCAAATCAGTAACAAAACCATGATTATATAGACAAGAACAAAGACAAAATCGTCATTAATCTTTGTTGACAAGTTGTAAGTTATAGCATGCTCCATTACTTTCAGGGTTAGGGTTAGGGTTAGTAGGGATAGTCAACTGGATAGTTGATCATACTGGTACCAATTATCCAGGAAATCTACAACATTGGGATCTCTGATGTAGCTTCTAGAAATAAAAAGTGAAGCCACTTTTGAACTGCCATTAACTTATATTCTTTCTTATTGCCAGCAGGAATTGCCCCCACTGGTTGTTTGCCTAAAAACTGATAGCTTTTATTGCTATTTGCATTGACTAATAATGCTCATTTTGACGATTAATGTCTTGGTTAAAGGAAAACATGAATGAGCAGGATATGGATAGAGAAAGATAACTTTGGGCTGAACTATGGTTGTGCAATAGTTTCCAAGGGTTCCAGTGCTGCTGAATCTTTATTATAACTAAAAAATAATTGATAAAATATGGCGAAGCAGGGTGTGTGTGACCCCTTTTCAGCTTGGCTGGCCTGCTGGAAATGTCACTTAACCACTTAAACAAGCTAAACCACCTGTGGACTAGTAAACATCATCTTACAGTATTGCCATGACAGCATAACAGGCATGTAAGAATTTAGCTTAACACAGGCTATTTCGCAAAAATCTATAAAATCATTCAGTTTATTTCAAGTAAAAGTGCTCAGGTACAAAAACAAGCCAACCAGCCTCCATAAACACACATCATGTGGACTCACAAATACCTAAACGGTTAATTTAGCAGCTGCCTGGTACATATCTCTGTATTTTATCACATGAGGATTTTAGTAAATATTTGTCTTGTTCCAACATGTCTAGATTTCTTGACCTCTCATGTAGATATTATTTTTAGCTCTAGCATCTATCCACATCTTCATACTCTTTTATTTGTGACTGGTGACACTGGTTGTTATGTTGTCATATCCATTTAAAGAAAAAAACATTAAAACATCTGTGTTATGTGCTTCATCATGACATTGCTCACTGTCTCCTAGGATACGCCATGGGATGGGGCCCAATTACATGGCTGCTGATGTCAGAGGTCCTCCCACTTGTTGCCAGGGGCAAGGCTTCGGGACTGTGCGTCACTGTCAGCTGGTTGACGGCCTTTGTGCTCACACATGCCTTCACTCACCTGGTGGATAGTTACGGCCTGTATGTGCCCTACCTGCTTTTCACCGTGGTGTGTGTCCTCTGCCTACTGTTCAACGCTGTGTGTATCCCAGAGACTCGTGGCCGCTCGCTGGAAGAAATTGAGAACTATTTCAGAACAGGACGCTCATTCACAATCAGACATTCTGATACACAGTCCAGTTGAAACCTACAGATAAGTTTTTGTTGTTTAAACTAAAAGAAATGAAAGACTAATTCTAAAAGATTACTTTCAATAATAATAAAACAATATTAATCGTTAGTAATCAAACACTGAGGTCAGGAAGCAAATCTCAGCTGCTGATCTTTCATGCAGGTCAGAGTAAATACAGATGACTTACAGCATATTTGTTCAGCCTATAGTTAGGTCACACATCTAATACAAATAGTCTAAACACTTTTATTCTTTCTTTCAACCATGGCAACAGACATTCACCTGCATTTAGCTGGAGGGTTGTCATGCACGGCTCAGACACCGTTAAGGTCAATGTAACCACTGATGTGTGCAAACTAAGGCACAAACTAATGTAACAATGGCTGAAATTGAACAAACATCTTAAACGCAGCCTTGGTAGTGAAAGCTTAGCAGTGTTGTTTGAAGTCAAATTGATTTATTGCTCTACTTGAACAACATGCCATTGTTTTACAATAACACACCAGAACATCCTCTTTTTGGGTTACCATGCTACATACTTTACAAGCACTTTATTAAGTTGTGATTTGCACTTGTGTGCCACACACTGTCAGCTCATGGAAGTACTGTATACAACAATGAACCAACTACTGTATGTACTAAAATATTTTACAATGTTCTTTTTTTGTATTATTCCTTTTTGAATACCTAACAAAATATCTATTAAAGCTGTTAAATCATAGTTTACTTAACAGTTCATAACTGATTTATGTACAAAGGCTTTACATAAAAATGTATTGCAAATAAATGTGAACTTACCATATACAGTTATCTCAGACAGATGATTAAAAAAAACTGGTTCATCAGAGGATTGATACTAATGCAAACGGGCTAAGCAAGCTTAGCAAGAAACTTTCAGTGTCACGGGATCGACTCTGATTCGGCCAACGTGGAGTCCAGTGATTCCTTGTTTTTCTAACTATGCAGAACTGTCTGTTGCCAAATCTCAGAAGTCAAATAATACATAGAGTGACTGGTTTAAGATGTAAAATGCACATGCAGTTGTACATGTGATGTTTTGTAAACATTTAAGACACTAAAACTAAAGCTTTATTGGTTTAAAAACTAATATGATGAATAAACAAGAAGCAGACTGAAACGTCCTGGAGCTTTTAAAATAAATGGACATGATTAAATTAATGAAAGTGTTAGACAAGGAAGTCCATAATAGTGATGAATGTGATCTTTAAAGTTAACAAAAGAAGAGTTAAACAAAACTGTTGTTTCATTTTGCAGTTAAAGCTGCAGATGTTTTACTGAATATCTAATAACTGACGCACAACAGAATAATGTTACTAAAGAAGGACAGTAAACCATGAATGGTAGAAAGAAATCATTACCTTACATGACCCAAAAAGTTACTGATTAAATTTGACATGAAACTACAATATTTTTTCCCTTACTTATCACTCAGTAACAAAAACATTTTACAATATGAAGCAATGTACGAGCTTGACTGGTCACATTGGCAACAAATATTACACGACCTTGAGGAACTTAAGGTGTGGAAATTAGGCGTTGTTGCAGAATTAGTAACAGATGTTAATATTAAATGGGAAAGTGACAACTAAACAGACTAAATTTCTACCATAAGACTAATGTCACCCAAAAAACATAAATATAATTTATTTAATGTGGTTTTATTTGTAATCTTTGGATGAATTTAAATTATGTGTAATTACATAAAACTATTATTTACACTTGTTAGGAGACATTCCTGCAATGACTACATGCTGTAATAGGACTATATAAAAAGATACATATTACTATGCCAGATATGCACTTCTTCAGGCAACTAGTAGCTGTGTTAGTTAGATATTTTAAATTGAACCATTTATACTGGACATGTATGTTACCTTCATTGGATATTTCAAGAAAAAACATCTGACAGATCAACACCATCAACACTACATGGCTGTAACAATAACCTTAACATCCATTCCTCTCCATTTCCATAAAAACAAAACTACTAATTAATATGATTTCAAATTAATACATTTTTCAAATTATTTCTTTTTATCCCAGAAACTTCTAATTATTTAATTTATATGGAATCTTCCATTTTACAACACTGAGAGAACAGCCAGGTAATCAGGTGCTTTGTTCATAGATATATGGACAACACACGACACAGAAGCATAAAAAGAAGCCAACACAACACAAGGTAGACAAAGATATTACTAAGACTGTGAACATCTCTCACTCAGCTTTTTATATACTCGCTGAGTCAGAGCTATTTTTAGACTTCAGCCAACACCCATTTTCATTCTGCCTCCACCCACAGTCGACTACCAAAGTAATTTTAATGTTTGTCGGCTGTTGTGAACTTAAACATCTGCATATTTGTATCTCCATTTACCAAATGACATAAATAACATAATTAACAACTCTTAGCTCATTTTTTGGAGCATTTCATTCAGACCTCATTGACACAAGAACTTTTGATGTTGGCTTTAAGCCTTTAATTGAGTTCATGAGAGCTGTGCACTAAATCATGTGACGATCAATTAGCTTAAAATTATCAGCAGGAACTCTCACATTTCTGCTCCTACTTATCCAAAAAAAAGAAAAGTTATGCTTTCTAAATAGTAAGATGTACTATAAACACTCATTGCTAGAACCAACTTTATGCACGTTTCACTTTATGCAGATGATATCACTTTATGGCTCAACTAGACTTTTCATGCTTTGGTTAAGAAACTAAACCAATTGATTATCATTAATAATCAATTGGTTTGAAAAAGTACTTCTAAACATTATTTCCTAAGTGAGGCGCCCCCTGTCAATGGCTAATTCAGCATCCATCTTGCATCCTATCTGTACTCTGAGAACTCTCCAGACAGTAAAAGTCAGTCTGATGTTGACTCTTGTCTTATCTCTTGCTCTGTCCCTTTCTCATCTTCTTTCCTTTTCTTCCTCTGACAATGTTGTGTTGCATTTCTTTGATGAATCAGCCATGGTGCGCTTAAAAACAGCCAGTGTGTTGATATCCACTTGCTGGCACATAACACTAAAAACACAAAACTTAGCTTCTGGACGCAGCTGGGCAAACGTCTCCATCAAAACAACTCGGAAGCACATATCTTTTAGGTCAGAAAGTTACATAGTGCAGCTTTGGAGTGCTGCTTTTGCTACACTTTATGTTCCTTGTCACATACGCAGAGTAGTCTTATATTTTTCTGGACATCATCTGGAGGGTTTAATTTCATTTTAACAGGACGTTAGCAGTCACTGGAACCATTCAACCTCAACTCTACCAAATTTAGATTAGTTCTCCTAATTACACTAACTACAACTTGTTTGTTGTCTGTAACATGAACCTATATATGCTGTCAAGATTTAATTTGATAACCCACCAGCTTCCTGAGGGTTAAATGTTGTGTATGTGGGGTTGGTTTGCTTTCAGGAATGTTGTCCATCTGGCCCATCGAAACACATAGACTCAGTCACCTCACCCAGTGGAAATCAAACAGAGGCAACACCCAAACTCACGCATCACCTTGCTGTTGTTGAGCTTTCTGATAAGTGATGCAGATGATGGAAAAACAGAAAATAAACAAAACACTAAGATTTTAAATTGTTGGCTTATTTAAGAAAATACTCTGAGAACAATTAGTTTTAGCCACAAAGGTACCATCAAAATTAGAGCTATTTAAACTGTCTTTCTGTATAACATGCTCAATTCCTACTTCTTTATTCTCATATAGAGTTCAATTTTTTTAAAGTACAAAGTATTGCCTCTCTTTCATAGTTTTTTGATAGCCAAAGGGAACTTGTTAAAATATTTATATATATTTTGTGTCTGAGAATATTATATGATATAAATATAATATATAAACATAAAACTGTCATGTCTTTATGGTCAGTCGGTTCATAAAAAGGCAGAGATGAAGGAGCAAAAAGAAGTTGTTGCTTTGTTAGTACCAAATAAGTCTTGATGGTTGTCTGCATTCGTCCTACTGCAGTCCTAAATATAGGCGTTCACCTGGACCATGAATAGGTGAATTTAAATGCTAACATAGTAGAACTCATGGCCACTGCCTCCCCTCCTCCACCATCACCACTGGTACTGCAAGTACTCAATGTTCCAGTGTCCAACAGCAAAAAAATGTGGTTGAGCTGGCCTGTTCCTCACCGCTCGAAGAAAAATATGTTGTTTGAGATAAAATGGAAAGAGAGCCAACAAAAGTAAAAATGTGCCATGTAAATTTCAAAGTAAAGTTTTAAACAAGCAACCTCTAAGTGCTAAATAAAAGTCAAGTAGTTGAGTTTCTTAGTTCCAGCTAGCTTTTAGCTTAGGTTAGGAGACCCCAGCACGTAACATCATGAACACTTGAGAACTGCCAAAGATCACTTTCCATCTGAGTTCGTTTCACCACATAAAAAGTAGATAATTAAATGTATTTGAACTAAAAAGACAAGGTTGGGTGCAGTTCCTCAAAAAACTATCAGCTTGTTGCTAACATGACAATACACATAGGACTTATGTATGGATGGGAACAGATAACATTTTACTAATAACAGTGCTATTATCATGGATGTTTATTAATCTAGTTATTTGTTAATTCCCACATTGATTCTTTACCAATTTTTTTCCACAGATTAAACTAATAAACAGAATAAACGTTTGGCAAAATGTAAATGGAAAACTGATTAGAATAGCAGCGTGGGAACTGAACATTTGCAGCCTTTTAGCAAGTAGACTATCTCAACATCTTATTTTAAGATACGTAACCCAACCTGACATGTTTTTGCGTCAGTAAGATGACACTTGAACACTCTTATTGCTTCTCCTGTCTGTGCAGCAGGCAGAAAGGTGTTTCACCAAACTATCAGTAGCCCAAAGCTAATGCTAGCTGTAGTTAAAGGTTTCTCAGTCAACATCTAAAATGGGAAAATGAGAGAAGATTTTTGTAGGTTATCGTTTTCAATAGTCAAAGAAAAATACGCATTTTGCTACGCATTATGCTAATGTTACCATAGTGCAGTATTTTTATAGTTTGTAATGTGACAGCTGGTAGTAGTAGCAGCATTTGGCTGCATATGTAGCATGTCAAATACATGGAACTTAGTTTTGTGCTTTTCTTATGTATGTTTGTTTATTCCTACTACCAGTGTTCACATGCAAAGCCAAATTCCCAATAAAGCTGATTGCCAACATATTTTTCTGTTTACTTTGTCATATGGTGAAGCGGTACAAACAGTAATCCACAGGGACTTTTGATTTGGGTCAGTAACAGAGTATTTGAGTCCGCTCTTTGTTTCTAAAAAATGTAAATGCTACCATTTCTGAGAGAAGATTTCCATCTTAACAAGTTAAAGACAATGTTTCCAAAAGAGATTTTGGTTGTATTAATCTAGTATTACAGTGTTCCATTTGGAAATTGAAAGTGACTTAATATCATTATCCTTTTTTTTTTTTTTTTTACCCCCCCTAATATGCACTGCAAGAACAACTTTCCTCAAGCACCGCACAGAGCTCACTGATGAAGTTACAATTTTCATCTTTTTTTCAGGCTTAAAAAAAGGATACATGTTGTGATAATATGTGGAAAATGTTATGAGCCCTATATGACAACCATTTGCAATCAGTTCAATTACCAGCACCTGCTGGCATTAATAATCAAACCTGTTAAATATAAATGCATATGATTCCTGTGCTTTGGAAAAATTTGGAACCGATTCTTATTTCCCATCCTTACTCATGTGCTGACTGGTTAAATGTTACAACTACAACAGGGTGAAAAGCAGCCAGAACAGGTGAGAAGCACAGACCATAGTTGTGCTGGACAATCTAATTATTACAATCAAATTTTTAACAACACTAAACAGCTTTTGTACATTATGATTTTATAGACTGTTAATAAACAAGTAATGGAACTATTTAAAAAAAAAATGCAGATTTTAGTCTTTACATTTCGCTTCAGTGGTTCTATTCTCTATAAAAGCAAACAGAGTCAATATTTAGGGCCACAAACTCAGGTTTTCAGACTGGGCTACTGTTGTGTTATGCTTAGTTTTCATTTTTAGATTTCTGTCTAAAAAATTGGTATGGAACATAATTGGTTTGTTATTTTTAGTTTGCAAGCACACTTTAAATTTATGTGTGTAAAACCATGTAAACGTGTGTCACTCCGTTTCACAATCAGCCCTCGGGTTACATTCTAGGCATCGACCACAACGTATCAATGGCTCCAATCTGTGTTAGGCCAACTTGTTTGCTGAATCATACAAAGCAATCAGAGGGAAACAGGTTATTCCCACATACGAAAGTGACCCAGAGTGACACTCCCTCAATAATCTCCTAGAAACAAAGAGGGAATTAAACATACCTGAGCAGTCTGTGACTGCTACATCAAAACTAGGTGAGTCATAGTCGCTGCTTGTTCTTTGTTTTTGGTGAGGGCAGGGCTGTGGGTGGGATGGAGGTGAAGCTTGTAGAGATACAGGTGTGACAGGTGGATGTACTCAGCTACAATCTGTCAGAACTCACACACACACACATCTCTGCTTACTGACTGCAGCACCTCACCAAGGTAAGACTGTAGGCAATCTGTATGTCATGTAGTATGTCATGTAGTGAGAGTTGATTAAATATAAAGGCTATAGTTATTTAAATAGATCATCTTCTGGATGTTTGGTATTTGTACTCATATAAATAAGTTGAAGCTTTCCTGGTGAACTTGAGTCTTGAGTTGTAAATTACAATGATTTTAGTTCTTATTTAGTGCTGCAACATCTGTATCACTGTATCTCTGTTTTTACTGGTTTTACTTAAATAGAGTGAAACAGAAATGTTTTGCATTGTTTTAAATGCATTTAAAATTTAAAAATCTAATTTATCAGCCTTAACCATTTCAAACTTATTAATCAGATAAAGTTGCAAGATCTTTATGTTTAAACAATCTTTAGGGGTTTATTTTTGTTTTGAGAGATAGTTTGTGAGCATTTTAACAGATTTTTCCTCAAATTTAACTTAAGGTCTGATAGAAAATGGCATGAGGCTGAAGAGATGAGAATGCAGTTGTCTCCCCCTTCAGCAGCTGATTATGATATGCTCAAACCTTCTTCCCACCAACACAACACAGATGTCACTTTCAATGAGGCCACACCTGTGACTCAGATGCAGGATGCAGAAAGAGGCCTGTTCAGCAGTTTTGTTGAGTTTTAGATGTTTTTATTCCATTTTTGTTTTCTTTCTGAAAGAGTACTAGATAGGTTAGCAACTCATTATCTTGGCCAGTTATAACTGAACATCTCACAATTTTTTCCTCCGTGAGTCTACTCCCAAATGCTTGCCGTGCAGTCTAAGCGCCAGTTATTGGCTACTTCTACAGAAGATGTATTGTTTGAGCCTGTAATCTCCCCCAAGGTGGTTTGAAAGTATCTCTACAATGTTTTCAGATGGATTTTCAGAAGCCATACCCAATCTGTCTTCATCACTGGCCAGATGTCCCATCTGGTGACAAAAACTACATGATTTATGCATCCATCTGTATATGAATGGCAGATTTTACTTGCTTTGTTGTTTGTCTTCATATATTTTTGGGGGCTTATTTAATGTTAATATTACAAATATTTAGAGATCTGGAATGCATCATTCCAAACTTTCTTGCAGCCACAATGCAGCCCCTCTGCAAGTATTATTTCCTCACCCATTTAAGGGAGTGAATGTGTCAAGAGTGCATGCTCTTTGAGTAAAGAAAACACTGGACTCTTTAACTTCTGGAAACATTTCCTTGAAAAACCAGCACTGTCAGCTATTAAAAACACAACAGGTGTAGGTGACAGACAAACCAGTCTTTTGGGATCAGAGCTGCAACCTTGACAGTGAACATATCCAGCAGGGGTTGAGAAAACAACTGTAACATGTTGATGTTTCAACATTAGGATCTTAGGATTTCGAAGATTTCTGAAGAGAAGCATTATTCTCATTTCAGATAAAACACAGACATTTGACTACACACAATGGGCCTCATTCACCAATATCTTTTAATATTTGTTCTAAAGTTGTACTTAAAAATTTGTGTTCGTAGACCACAGAATTGATTGCCTCTATTAGCCTAGATTGCCTAATGACAACCTCTCATAAATTTAAATGATGTGTCTGCTGGTTCTAGTTTACATAATGTAAACGCCCAAAAAAAGTCCATAAACTTACAGGATGTGGGCAGACACAGACAGCGGGGACACAGATGAGGAAACATGGCAAACAAAAAGAATGAAAACAAAACATGATAATTAAGATGAGCACTGAAACCTGATCGTTGTCATTTTTAAAGTGATAATGACACAGTGAGATTCAGATCATATAAAAGCAGCTTGACGTACAAATAGGTGATTAATTATTTCTGAACTTAGTCTGGTCCCATAAACACAAAAAGACGCACACCCTCATGGTGTTGTGGCTAAAGGAGGTAAAAGGTACACCGTAGGCATAACCTTGATTTCCTTATAAAACTTATCATTACAATAAAAAGACACAGTTGTAGTAAATTTAATTGTTAAAAACCACATTCAGCAGGTGAATCTGGGAGTCACAGGTGACTTGGACATTTGTGGAGTGATATTCTTGAAGGAAAGGAGTAACAGGTGTTACACCAAAATCTGTGACCCATCAAAATGTGTCACCACAGGGGGCAACTGTACATTCTCCCCGTGTACATCTTAGACAATGAGCAAATTCTTGAAAACACTTGTATTTAAGTCAGAGTTCATTATACAGAAAAGTCACACATTCTGATGCCTATCCGAAATGATGACCTCTGTGATCCTCGCTGTGTGAGGGTCACATACTGTGTGTATGTTTCTGATAACCATCAGAATGTGTGACTTTACTTGACCTGCATGATAATGATCTCAGACTTAAATACAAGTGTTTTCAAGGCTTCACTTGTTTTCTACACTCACAGAAATGTACTCTGTCACCCCCCTGTGGTCACACATTCTGATGGGTCACAGATTTTGGTGTAACACCTGATCTGGTGAGGCTGCTTCGATGCACACGTTTGTAGTCTGTTGCACCAGTGGTGTTAGGAAGACCAGCAATAGAATTAAATCCCATCTTGACAGCTATTTGTTCTTGAATGACAGAAAAATACTTTAATATTTCCCTTAACAAAAAAGTTTTACGTTGGGACATGAGCTGCAATATTTCAATGTTTATTTGGAAATATCTAAATGTTATAAGACTTCCCCAAAGTTATTGTAAAAATCTGACCTAATCATTGCTGTAATTTCATTATTTTATTTTAATGAACAAAACAGCAGAAAACAACACAAAACCTGACTTTGTCGTCAGCACTCAAACGTTCGTAAGAGCGGCCTGCTCCCAAGTATTTGTAGGATTTGTTCGTAGGTAAGAGCAAATCCAAGATAAGAGGGTTTTCATGAATGCCATGATCTTTGTAAAAACGTTTATAAGTAGGACTTAAGAACACATTTGTTCATAAGAAAGCTTAGCGAATGAGGCCCAATGAGCTTTTTGAGCAGAGTTTGGATAAATATAAAGTATTCATTTAATCTGCAGTGTATGAGCTCATCATGTGCAGGTTTGGCTGACACACCCTCAGTCTTTGACACAGAGAGAAGCATGCAGCTCCGTCACATTCCTGCACCAGCATATGGGTGTATGCAGGCTGTGTCTGTCTGTGTTTGTGTGCACTGACATATTGTAGGAACAGACCTCTGAGAAAACATTTGGTTTGAGGTTAGGATAAGTTTAGGCTGAAATTAAAGTTTAAAAAGCAGAAGCAAAAGATGAGGAGAGGAAGTTTGTCCATTAACAATTCATTCAGTCTATGTCCTTTCTCAATGAAACAGGATTTGTAAAAGGCATGTTTCCATGAGCAGATTATAAACTATATTTAGTTTCAACAATGCATCAGGTTTCACTTAAAAAAATACAAATGAATTTGTATTAAAACTAGTGGAAAACTACATGGAACCATTAAAATGAAATGTTTCCCTTCATGAAATGCTGCAGAAAAGTCACATGAAATTTCATGCTGAGCTAGTAGCTCTTACAGTTCAATTAAATTTTTAATCCAGCATTTTTTTCTATAAATCTCTCAGATCATTATACATAATCTAATTATCATGTACTCTGTTTTCTGGACCAATATTACTGGGTTTTCTTGGTCTGTTGTTTAAGTTTAGTTTGTGTTTTGCCTCAGTTGCGCGTCTCTCTAGTGCTATAAATGTTTGGGAATGTTGTTTCCTATCATCAATATCTGTGGTTAAGTCACTAAAGCCGCGGGGAACAGCTTGTATGTGCCAACACTGTGGTTTGCTGACGTAATTTACGTAAAGGAAATAATAAAGTATTCATTGATATTTGGCCTACCATATACCGCTAGCTTATTTATGAAAGTTCAATGGTTTAATATGAGATTTGGATTTTTTCCAGCTGTTTTAACTGGAGGTTGTAAGTGTCACTTTATCCCCAACTTACAGACAAAATGAAGATTTTGTTTCCACTTAAATGTGATGCAATAACCCTTTTGTGACTATTTCACAAAATGTAGTTGACTCTGTGTTCCTCTGGTTATTTCTGTAATCAGGAGTACACACACACACACACACACACAAAACATAAATGATGTCTGTGGATATAAATTAATAGATTAGAATAGATGTTTTGTGACTATTTGGAACAATTTTTTTTTATACATGTACAATGTCTGAAGAGTTACAAAACCCAAAGTCCACATTAAAAGGGGGAAAAAAGCTCTCGACACAAAACAATGCACCTATAATACTTGAAATACCTCACTGGCGATCCGGGCTTTTCTCTGGTTTCCGCATCATGTGCTTCACTTCAGCATTTCTCACAAGAGTAAAAGTCTTTTTAAAAAATCATGCAAAAAAATGAGCAGTTACCTCGAAGCCCATCGGCTGACCAATCAGGGCCAATTTGGCTTTTACCAATAGGGGAGTCCTAAAGAGACAGGAGCTAAAACAGAGCGTCTCAGTGAGAAGACGCATGTCCAGCCTGTGTGTAAAGCCTCATTTATAGGAGTGTCCCAATGCATTTAAAATCTTTTCATCTTTCATCTTTTAAACTGCATCACTTTCAGTGTAAAAACCAACATTTCATACTGCTGCTATCTGTGTTTTGTGTTATGGCTGCTGTATATGATGTGCAGTTGGTTGTAAACGGCAGTTTTGCACATAAACTTTTAATAATGATGAATTTCATGGAGCAATGACATTAAGTCAGGTAAATAGTTACAAAAAAGGTTCACTCAGTCAATAAAATGACATGAAAAGCTGTATTAAGTCCTTAAATTTGAATTGGAAGGAATCAGGATGTTCATATAAGCGTCTAATAGGATTTTTCTGATATTACAAAATTTATTTTTTAATAATTGAAAAGCAAAGTCTGCATTCATTCGGGTAGTCTTCCAAGCATTTATTTTAAAATAAAGAGGTTAAAAGAATTTTTTTTAAGTGACCACGCCTGAGACATGTCAGCCAGTTATTTCCTAACAGACACACCCGGGTGTGTCCTCTGATATAGACACAAAACATCCGTACAATGCTGTTCATATTATCCCTGGGCTGAGTAATACATCACTTTGGTTTTATATGTGTCAGTTAGGGATGACAGACATTTCCACCATAGGAAGCATGTTTTGAGTGGCTTTGGTGAAGTGTGGCTCCATCTGCTGGCTGCAAGCAGCATCACACAGTGCAGTCACATTAGGTTTTGGGTATGTTTCATGAAGCATGATGGATTCTGTCTTCATTTTCTCCTTGTAACCAATTATTTCTGTTCATTCTCTCCCTTTACAGCAAAAATGAGTACCAATCAAAAAACCGAACCCCCTCCTTATCTCATACCAGGTACACCTAAACACACATGCTCACACTCATTTTCATAGCCAGCTAATTTACACATCTTTCTGTTGTTTTGTCCTTCCAACGTTTTAATACCTTTTTTTTTTCTTTTTGGGTTTGGTCCAGTTGAAGGTCAAGGGGGTGGAGTGAAAGTTTACCACGTCCACACACCATTCACCCCTCCCACCTCAGAGGAGAACTCAACAACTCGGGTCACACCAGGTAAATTCAACCCTGAGGTTACTTTTTATTATTATTATTATTTTGCCTCAATTTCTTTCATTATTAATTTGCTTTTCTGTTTCCTCTTTCTCTTCTTTCTGCCTCCAACAGTGTACACAAGTGGAGGAGGAGGCCTGGGTACGGGGGCCAACACTTCAGATGGCAAACAAAAGTTTGTGAGCTATGATGTGGGACTGGGATCCAACCCTGGCATGACAACCTGCCCCAGCTGCCAACAGCAGGTCATGACAAATGTCACCTACAAAGCAGGAACTTATGCCTGGCTGATGTGCTTACTCTTCATCTGCCTTGGGTGAGTGTGCTTGGAAACTCCAGGAAAAAACAAATAAAAAAAACACATTTACAACATTAACAACAATATTACGTGTCCTGTGAGGATTTTCCTAATTTTATTTAGTTTCTTTTTATTTTATTTTAATTATTGAGAACAGACATGAATGTTTTCTAAGGGAGGGGGTTCATAAATTGGTAAATTGGCAACAGTGTGCAGGATTGTGCTCTTCAACAAATTAATTTAGAAGATTTTTTTAATACAACAGCACAATTTTGTTTCCTTTTTCTAATTAAATAAATTATTTAAAATATAATAAAGCCTCAAATAATAAAAATGAGATATATTTACTTTATATGACTTTTAATTAATTGCAGACCAAATATTTCATGTCTTGTCTCAACAACTTTATTTCCTTTATCAATAATGTTTGAATCTGGGAACTTTTTTTTTTTAAGTTAGGACAAGGGCAATTAAGTGCTAGTAATCTGGTATAAAAATAAAGATTTGATTTCAAACAGGTGAAAAGAAGATAGTCGTGACTTGTACTAAAGCAGCATCCATGAAAGCCTTTGAGGAGCCATAACAGAAGATTGTCAGGATCTCATCAACAAATGCATGAAAAAAAAAATCTTGAGCTGTTTGAAAATGATGCTCCTTAAGGAGAAAATGGAAAGAATTTCCATATTTTTTCTTCTACTGTGCATGATACACTGGAGTTAAATGATTTGTTGACTCTGAAGGAATTTTAGTATGTAAAGGGCATGTTTAAGCTGGAGCTTAAATCCCTGAGACGTAACTGCAACAACCATGTTCACCAGCAGGAGAATTATAGATAATATACAGAGAATATTTAAATTAAACTGATGCAACCTGATGAATTAGCAGTCTTAACAGTTTACTGTCCTGTTTTTTATGGACTGAGATGTAACATGAAATGCTAAATGGTTTATTATTATCTAATTTAAATGTTTGCAAACTAATAGTAAATGTAATAATCATCATATTTTATTGGAATATCCATACCGTCATAATTTGGGCTTGTATTGTCAAACTTTACCAGTTTTTCAGTTAAGTTAAACACATAGAAAGGCCCCTAAATACGGTATAATGCTAAACAAATCAAATCTCTCTGAAGCTAACTGAGTGTACATGTGTGTTGCAGGTTAGTCCTGTGCTGCTGCCTGATCCCATTCTTCATGAAACGCTTCAAGGATGCTTACCACACGTGCCCCAGATGCCACAAAGTCCTGCATGTTGAGAAGAAACAATGCTGTAAATGACAAACATGAGGGAGGGAAACAAAAGGACCCATAGAAATAAGAAATAACATCCTGTCACCACCATCTGCCTTTGGGATATTCTGATGGAAAACAATCAGTCATGCCATTTTCTGACACTGAAAGCTCACACTACAAAATGTAGCTTATTTCTATGGATGAATCGTCGCATTAGTTGAGGCAAAATCATACATGAATGACTTCCATGCCGCATCATATTATTAGCAAACACACTGGGGATGATTGTGCTGTCAGCGCTTCAGTATCACGTGCTGAAAATCACAAGCTCTGGTCATTTAAAACACACCCTACACACCCAATGCACTTTCTTTTTCTTTCTTATTTTAAACTCTCATGTTGTCACAAACCTTTGCAAACAGAATGCTGCTTAGTTGAAGGCTTGTATATAGATTTTTATCAGCTGTGAAGGGGCTGTGCATTTGAAATTTAACCCAATTTGCTGCCTATCTGAAGGGAAACTAGTAACAGTGACCAGTGGAAGAATATTTGTGTTGATGTTTTGTGTTCTGGTTGTAAGAAATGGAAAAATTCCACAGCATAATTAAACCTAGGTGGCTTGTTTGTGTAGTATTAACATGAGCAGATGAAGGACAATCTGAATGTTTGAAGATCAAGTTTTGTCTAGATTACTTAAATGTTTACTTTCCATTGGGTATTTAACATTTGTTACATTGCTAAGATCAACCAATTTAAAATAACAGAATATATAGAGAGTTGTAGATATATATACAGTCTGTTATTTTTTTCTACCTTTCTTAAGAACAACTTTTTGCTTGATAATTTAATATGTAGCAGAAAGCAGGTCAATGTTTTCTACTTTCTGACCCCAGGCAAAATTTAGTATGCTTAAATTTCCGTTATTTACCATAATTAACTAATTGAAACCCATGTTTATCTAATAAAATAATATCATACAGATGATACATGGCTCCTTGTTATGTTTTTGAAATACTGCATTTACTGTGGCTCACATGCAGGAATTTGATAACCACATTTCCATTTATTGCATCAACATCCAAACACTGACTGAAAATGAACCTAGCATGCATGTTCGGTTAACTGCTGGTATCAGCAAACATTTTAAGTCATCTCAAGCAGGCTGGAAAAATTTTCCAGTAATTGTATGCACACACACACACACATATATATGAAAATTTACGAAGTTTATTCTTAAATATAAAGTTTAATAATAAAGTTATTGTGTTTGGAACCAGTGGGTGCTGCGAGTCCTCCGCCTGTTGGCTTGGGCTCCCTGGCACTGCATGTAAAGCAAATATTTACAACCCTTGCTTTTAATTGTTTGAGTTGGTTTTAAACTTTTTCTGTGAAAATGCCAAAATTCTGTGAAGCACAAGCAAAAGGAATTGTCACATGCAACGGAGTAAGAGGTACATTTAGTTTTCTAGAAAACTTTGATAATGCCCCGATTTTCTATACCCTACATCTTAAAAATATTTTCTCGGTTTGGTTTTCGCTTTAAGAGGATTTGTACTTTGACCAAGCTTGTCAATTTGTTCATCTTCTCCTGTCCATGTCCATTTCATCATTCATCAAGCCCAATTTAAAAAGGCGAAAAATAATGAATTACTACTACTAGTTAACTTCTTAATGGACAAATAGTAGTCGAGCTGTGCTCTTAGTTTTTATAGAAAATTTTATTCAACATACATTTTCCAGCAAAAAGGCAATATACAGGAATAGTTGTCGTACACTGCTGCTACACTGATGATTTTAAACTGGAAAAGATCAAATTAAGGTTGTGATTCTGCAGGTCATCTTTGTACTTAAGTTTTTAACAAGACAAACCACCGCAGTTAGTTTTAAAAGAAGAAAACCATCCAAATGTAACAGAAAACAAAAATTTAGTCAATGGTACATCAAGAATGCAAAGAAAGAAAAAAAAATCCTACTCACAAGAAGTATGAACACCTGGCTCCATCTGTACCCAAGAAGAAAGGCGTGTTTCTTAAATTTTACATGTTCATATTTTTAAATATACAATTCTTAAATGTTGTCTTTACAGAGCCAGCTATGCATTATAAGGGGTGCATTCCATCTGTGCTTTAAAAGAAAAAAAAATCATAGGGCTTAAAGTGTTTCTCACAATGCTGGTTTTTTGGCTCTACACAGTCCTCAAATCTGTGGGCTCTAAAAGTGTCTGCAGCTCTAACCAAGCACAGCGCAGTTACTGCTCTCAACCACCAGGAGGCGACAGACTGAAGAGAAGATGGAAGCTTGTGTGCGCGAGTGTGTTTAGAGGAATGACTAAGAACAAATAAACCTTCCCAAAGAACAAGGAAAAAAAAAAAAAAAAGGAGTTATGGGGGTTATGTTGGGGTGTGTGTGTGTGTGTTTACTTAAAGTCAAAATGTATATTTGCCAGTCCTGAGAATCCTCAATGTTCAAGATGACATAGACAAATCTCTTTTTTTTTAAGTTTATTTTTAAACAGATGCTGTTTTGCAGATTTTTTTTATTGTACAAGATCTGCATAAAGACAAAAAAGGACTTAATCTTCCAACCAAACTAAAGGAGAAAGAATTGCGTGAACTTGAAAATACTGTTTGTTTTTTCTTTGATACACTAAGATCGGAGCAGAAACTATCAAGAACCTCAGCGGGACGACTAGTTAACTTCAGAGTGAATGCCAATTTGCAGCTTTTCTTTTTTTTTTTTGCGCAAAACGATCATCTTGCTTGCCCCCCTCCCCCCTTTATCCATTAGTGCTCTCAAACATCCTTTCATTAAACTCTGCACACAGCGTTCGATTCCTCTTTAAACAACTTTATTTAAAACAAACCCCCAAAACTCATGAAAAAAAAAAGATGGTGAGTGAGGTGGGATGAGGACAGAAAAAAAAAAATACTATACACATCTCCATCCCAATTCCACTTCCCTCTTCACTTCTCTTGTCTTAAAATCCAATTTCATGTCTCCCACTTCCAGACAGGCAACAAAAAGCAGGCAGTCAACAAGCTGAAATGCCAGGAAAAAAAAAAACAAACAGCCTCAAATGTAGAGGGAGACAAATAGAAAAAAGTACAACAAAATCAACAGTCAGGAGGTGGTTGGTGCAGTTTATTTTGTGGTTGAAGAAATAATCCGTCAGCTGCAGAAACATCCCGTTATTCACTGAAGACGTAGTGCCGGTGCAGAGCTGTAGGGTTTCCAGGTGGGGTGTTAAAAGTGATGAATACACACACACATATTCCAGCACACGCACACACCCAAACAGCCTCTTGCACGCAAACACACACACAGTTGGTTACAGTCTGTGGTTATGGTTTGTTAAAGTAGGATGGGAGGGAGGCGGAGCAGGAGAGGGGGACAAAGAATAAGGGCAGGCTGCTTTAGTTGTGGATCTTGATTGCTTTCTCCAGGTAGGTGTAGCGACCTCTCTTTGGAGCTTTGTTGAAATGATCCAACCCTAGCCAGGGGCGCGGGTGGGACATGTTACCTGTGAAGGACATGCGGGATTCATGAAGTCAGATTTATAACAGCAAACTCATCTCTCAGGTGAGGCAGCTATTCAGAAGAATTTCAGCATTTCTAGCAACAGAATGAATCTCTTCATGCATGAATTCCTTGAATGACTGAAGATCAGCATGTCCCAAAGCAGACAGATGTGTTCTACACAAACCATCTAAGAAACCATTGATCAATCAGACTAAACAGACTTCTCATTTGTATTAATTTGACTTGTTAAAAACCCTGCAATGGGACAGCTGTGCATACAACACACTGCTATAGCAAAGCAGCAAAAACATTTAATTAATCTTTCATCGTGATGCATTTTTCCACTCATACTTGTAGCCTGTTGAGCGTCTAAAGTTACCAGCGTTAGCACGGACCCAGAAACAACAGCTAAATACCTGGCTGTGGTTCAAAGTCCTTCAGGTTGACCTCGTACTCATCTTCAGTGATGTACTGATGTCGGCCCATCATCACAATCGCGAACTTGAACTAAGGACACACAGGGACATGCGCTTAACTCAGCAATGGCAGCTACAGAATGGCACCTTCGTTGTTGTTGCAAAGCTTCTACAGTTAAACACTTAAACTTGCAGCCAAAACTTTGTGCAAACTACTGAGTGTATTTTATGAGCGTGTGTGTGAATCAGAAGTATTAAAAGGTTACACTTTCCTCACTCAACGACTAAATTTATGAACACCTACACTGGCTAGCCAAAGAAAATCACCACCTGGATTTAACTAATCCAACAGCTCCCATATAAAATTATATTATTTCAAAAGGGTCAAATTACTGGTCTGAATCACCTTTAAAGGCATAAATGTGGTTGGAGGAAAATCTTGAATAATCATTAAATGAACTGAAGCTCAATGAAAAGTTTGGTGAAATCAGCCAGAGGAAAATTGTGATGTTTTAATAGTGAATGTAACAGCATTTCCTCACAGTGTGAAGAGAACTCAAAGTAATGGGACTAAACTGCCGTGTAGGTTAAGAAAAAACAAATGATTCATTAGGCTCCAGCTGTGAAAGAGCACTTGTGAGCATCAGACTTTACTTTCAAACAGACTGACCACCAGACCTAAGCCCCACTTTAACCCCCCCTTTAACAGCAGTTTAACTCTCCAATGACCAGTAACAAAGAAAGTTTGGACGAAAACACATTAAATCAAATTCTGATTTTTCTCGTGAAAACCAGAACTGCTCCTTTCATTAATAGGATTAGTTTAAGTTTACTCCACTTAAAATCTCTAGTTAAGTAGATCTGATAGTTGGTTGGATTGATGCCAACAGGCTGCTGCCTGCATGCTTAGTGCGTATCCATCATTATCAGGAGTTTCTGGTTGGCGGTTCGACATCTTAACTAAATGCATTACAATGTGAGGAAGCAGCAACAAAACAGCTGACAGATAAACATCCAGCTGTGATCATTTATAGAAATGCTTAAATAACACTCAAACACTGCTAATGCAACACAGCTGATGTGGATGTAATGTTATCAAACTGCCGTAGAAGGGAATGAGCTCATGTTACTGCAACCACTCAGCTCATCCCCTCAAAGGAGAGATGAAGCCCACCTAGGAAAAAAAGATTTTAAGAGGAGAAGCTGTGGGGCTGCTAATGCTAAAGCTAAGAGAATAGAACAGACAAAGGAGCATTTTATTTTGCCGTTTACCGACTAGGTGATTGATTTGACTTTGATCCTACTGCTTTAACATTGTGATGCAAGAGAAGTGGCTGCACACAAGTACTGACTTCAGCTTTGACATTTAAGTGCTGAGAACACGACATCACTGACTAAAACTAACAAAATAAGCATCAGTCTCTGAGCTTGATGCCATACCTTCTCAAACTCTTTCTCCTGGATGTCCAGCGTGGTCTGGATCCTCCTCATCACTTCCCGAAATGACTCACCCTGTGGAGAGGACGCAGAGTCAGCTACGAACCAGGGTGGAAAACCGGAATACTCGATGTGAGGTAGATTAGCATGCGCGCATACCTGTCTGATCTTGAGCAAGAAAGGAATCCCAAAGGTGCCAAAGACTTCCTTGTGGAAGTGTGCGACAGGGATTAGCATTTCACTGTCCTTGTCCAAGTCCACCTGGTCCAAAGGAATCTCCTAAATGATGAAACCCCCCACAGGAAAAGAGGAAACATGAAGCTGCATAAATGACTGATGCTAAGATGACACTGGTTACAAAATGTTGGCCCGATGAGGGAGAAATCAGACAAAACTGCTCCGTTGGCCTTAATTTACACCATACTGTAGTGAAGCTGAAGTTGAGAAAGGGTAGGGTGCTTTTAGCCTAAAGGTGGAAGCAATTCAGCCGAATGTTTTCCTCCACAAATGAGGTGGAATATTTTTAGTAGAAGTAATACTGCGAGGAACAGCTGCTAAAGAAGCCGACCAACTCCGGCTGATCACTTCTGAAGTGGGAATATGTCTGAAGGGGATAAAATAGCTAAAATAAAATTTAAAAAAAAGTAGAGACGATATAAAGGGTGGCTCAGGGAACACCTCACATACACACCTCTATTCTGAAGGTGCGACTGGCAGCAGGAGATAAACATTCTAGCAGCTCGTCCTCCTGGTGAACCCCGATGATTTTATAGCTTACTATCTCTAACAGCCTGCAGACAGACGGAAAGAGAAGAGGGTTTAATACGCAGCGGCAGCTGTCTGAGCACTTCAAATTCAGACTTTCAGAAAAATAAGAAATAAAATCACATTAGCTGGGGGATAACAAGAATCATTTAAATATAAGTGCATTCAGACAAAGGACTGCACTTGGATTTTTATTGATAAAAAGACTGAAGTTGACTGATTAATTTCCAGAAACAAAAAAAAACAAATTATTTCCCCCCTGAGTTGTCCAACTGTTCTGAATCACATTTATACCACAGTCCAAATGTTCCTTCACCTGAACACAGATACAGATTAAAATGTTTTTGGAACTCAGGACTGCAGAGAAAGTCGCTCCTACTGGAGGCTCTAAAGGTTTTATTCAGTTAAAGCAGTTCATTTAAAAACATACGTACAAAAACTCTAAAGCTGTTAACAAAAAGCTCACATACAAAAGTTTATCATTTCATTGTTCATTTATTGCTGTGATATGAACTCAGCAGCTTATTAAGCACCAATAAAGCTGAAATATCACTAAACCGGATAATGATTCTGCAGATATTTTAATTATTTCCTAAGATGGACATCTGTAGCTACAGGAGGGAGTGGCTGAGTTCATCAGTAAAAAGCTGTTTGGCCATATTTCTGTTATGCAGAAACACACACACACACACTCCTCTGAGATGGATACCTGAGCTTCTCAGAGCCATTTTCAGACAGTTCCACTGCCTTTTTACATTCTTCCAAAAGGTCCCGCACGCAGCCATGCTTGTCAGGGTAGAGGGTGATTTCCTAAAACACACGTTATTCATAGTTCAAACATTTTGCCAAGTATGTGTAGAAACAGGAAAGCATTCCTTCTTTCTGGTCTTGTTGAAGTGTTTTACCTCCTCTCTGAACTGGCTGTTGAGCCATATGGATTTAAAACTCCTCCTGTTCTCAAAGTCTGTAATCTTCATCTTTAACTGTGGACACACAGAAGTCAAGACAAAGTCACGTATTGCTTTCAAAGTTTTTAAATATTGAAGTCGATCTATGAATTCTAAGTCCTTCGTCCTTTTTTTCCATTTAAGCGGCGAAACCGGACGAATATGTTAAATCCCCTGTCAAAGCATCACCCCAGGGACTACGCAGAAAGCATAAAAATGAAGACGAGGTGACTCGGACTACCAGTTCTTGCAGGGCAAACATCAAACAGGAAAGCATCCCATCATTTATAGTTGTCACCACATATGAAAAGCATTAAAAACAAAGCTACATCACATGGTTCAAACTAAATGAGTAAAAAAAAAAACATAATAAAGTTCCTTTAGTTGGAACGTAATTCTTTAAAGTCTTCACTTACATTCATAGGAAGCAACAATCTAGCCTCGTGAGGTTGAATGCACTTTTTTGTTTAGAAAATCGTATTAAGAGAAGGAAACAAAGCTCAGCTGTCTTTCAATCATCAGCTTAGGGCTGTGAGATTAAGGTTTGTTCTATCTGAATTTGGAGCAAAATTTACTTGAAACTCTCCTGAAAGTCACATTTACAGTCCCAACCTCAAAACCCAGCACAGCTTCCCGGCACATGAGAAGTGCCAGTAGCTGCAGTGATCAACCTGTTTATTAGCACTTCTGACAGATAGTGTCTCAGAAACTGAGTAGTACACAGACTGACGTCCCAAACACAGCGTTACATATCATTGGCTAATAATAGCCCGTCTGGTCAGTAAACAACAAACCCTACTGGCTTTCTGACTTGCAACTTGAACACTGTCGACTCTGATATCCCGTTCCCAGCTCTGACATCTGAGGCTAATGAAGAGCAGCATTACTAGGGTAAGCCTAAATCCAGTTAGCTTGGCCTGGGTTGCAAATAAACTAAACCATATCAGGATGTGAAGACACTTTATTGAAAAGAACAAGTCGTAGTTTGCTCAATTTTTATTTATCATAGCCAAAAACAGACACCTTGTTTAAACCAAACATACTAAAAGATTTTAAACTCTCCCTACCTGCTGATAATAGAGTTTCTTGGGCTGCCGAGGCTTGAAGAATTGCAGCAGGTCTCGCAGTGTTCCCTCATAGTTGTGTCTGAGAGGATTCCCTGGACCGTCCCTGTACCTGGCCACCACACCACCAGGCAGGGGGGGAGGACAATGAAGGGGGAGGAAGGAGGAGTAAAATACGAGGAGAAGCAGACAGGAGCATAGAAAACAGGCAAGTAGAAGGAAAGAGAAGAGATGTGCAGAGGTGAGAGGATAGGCAGCAGCCAGTAAGGGAGGAGTAAGAGGAAAAACAAAAAGACAGGTGGAGGGGGGACAGGTTATGCAACTTTTCCAGTGATAACTAAATGCCATCAATGCATCGTTGTTAATGTGTTACTGTACATTACATGGTTCCTTCTGAAATGTAAGGCGGCAAAACAATACAAAATTAGCTTTGCAGTGTAAATGTTTCCTTTTCATTTCAAGAACAAATGACCTCTAAAAATAACATGATCATGCATTATTGTTGCTCATGTGTGTGAATGAGACAAGCGTCCTACCCCTGTGACTTGAAGAACTGCAGCAGCATAGGATCTGTGTTCAACCTCTGAGCAACTGTCTTCGCCACCTGAGCAACACACAACACAAACATTATGAACGGGTTATCACCGCAGGTGTGTCAGGTTTTCATTTCCTAGTTAGATCTTAAATGCAACTAAAATTTAATTTCCTTTAACAACCATACAAACGTTAAAGTAAGAATGTGGAGTACTTATGTATTTCCTTTCAGCTAAACAGTTGCTATCATACTACCAAGTTTCTCAAATGTTTCCTTTTACGGATCAACTAATGATACCTGAAAATAGTTCATCCGGTTTGAGAGCGTGACCACGAAGCCGGGGTCGTTGTGGATGGTCTTGTCACAGAAAATGACGTCAACCCGGTGGTAAAGATCCCGGAAATAGTCCTTGGCTGTAGGCAGCTCACTACTGTCATTCTCAGGGTCGTCCCTGTTTGGAGGAAGGTAAGGATGATGATTTGAGGTCCAGAATATGCAGTGTTAGCAGGAGGAGGCAGAAAAGAAAATGGGCTGGCAGATAAACAACAGATCATAAAAGCAAATGGGAAGATGGGTAATAAGAATGATGCAGCTGAAGAACACACTGAGGGACATAAAAAACCCAAGATTACTTTAATTCTCCTTCACCAAATACAAAAAAAAAAAGCTTAATTCCTCCTGTCCTCTGCATTTAATTAAAAATACCAAAGCAGCATACATCCTCTGCAAGTACTTCTAATGTTTTATAAAATATATAAATCAGAGATTCACAGATCCATCTGCTGGAGATAGAAAACGAAAGGATAGACGCTCAACCTGCCACGACCACTGACTAGCCAAAGGGGCACTGACTGATCTAGTTTTGGTGTTTATTTGGTGTTTGGTGTCTTTGTACTGTGTTCACAGCGATACTCAGCAAAGCTACATGCATGCACAAACATTTCCTCAACGTCAACAACTGTCATTCTTTAGTGAAGCAAACACAAGGTTCCAATTTGTACAACCAGTAAATCTAAAACAGGCTGTGGAAAAACATTACAGGTTTAAGACATTTAAAACAATCATCCTGCAGCATTTGCTAGATTTGATACAAAGAGGCTACGAACAATCAACCAACAAATTTACATTTTATGGATTTTTAATATCGTTTACACAAAGGCAGATATGCTTAAATACAATTAATTAAAAAAAAAAACAAAGGGCAACTCACTGCATGTTAGCTTATTCTGCTTTTTATTTTCAAAATCACTGATGGCTACTAAAAACTGAGTCTTTGTCTCTATTCTACTAAAAACTGAGTCTTTGTCCCTATTTTACTGAAAAGGGAACACTATCACAGCACTTTCAAAACAACTGACTGAGACAAAAACTTACCTCTGGAAGACAATGATGTCTCCGTCCATGAGCTCATCCAGGGCTTTGTCCAGAGAGACATCATAGTCCTGTATCCGCTCTGTTAGATTGGGCTTTACTTCCTGTAAAACGCATAGGATCGAAAGCCAATGTCATCAAACTGAAGCTAACAAAAACAAGATTCAGGTGTGACAGCAGCACAGGAGAAACGTAGAAAGTGAGATTGTGAAGAAATACATCACCTCATAGAGGATAAGGCTAGTTTCCTGCTGAAACCCTGCTCTCTCACACATGACGGGCAGCAAGTCTCCTGTTTACAGCAACAGAGCAAAAAAGTCATTTTACTGGAGATTTGCTATTAATGCGTGAAAGCTGCTGAGTGTTTTAGCTTTAAAAGGAAAAAAAGAAGACGAGGGAGCTGCTACCACTTACTAATTTTGCAGGATATAGGTGTGTAGATATGTCCACAATAATTTAAGCTTCTGGTTTTGGGGTCATACATCTTCAAGAACAACATGACATCATCTAGAGAAAGACAACTTATGTTAAGAAAAACTAATATCTTAGACATACCGTAAGTGAAACAAGTAGGCCTAAAATAAAAGTGAAAGGCTTTACTACTTCAGTTATTGTCATTTCCACAATGCCAACAGAATGAGACCGCAGTTACAACCTAAGGCAGCGTTTCTAGTATTTCAAGTTTCATTGCCAAAACAAGCTGATCTCCCACCTGGTAGCTCATGAAACTTCCGACAGTTTGAACAAATTTTCTAAAGAAAAAGGCTGGATAATAAGTAACTAATTGTGATTGCTGCTGATGGGTAAAACTTACGGTCTTTGTCAAATTTGGGTAACGTAGCTCCACTGGCTGCCATCTCTGGATCCACCGTCTCCAGAAATATTGTCCAGGGATTCTCATTGTCGCTCAAGTCGATCATCTGAAACAAACATACACAGTTAGTCATAAAAGCATCCCCGGTGATGCCATCAAGTCCCAAAAGGGGAAAATGTGCTGTTACTTTTCCAGATAGAGATTTTATCTTCTAATGTGATCAAAATTTGTTTAAAAATATTTTGGGTTGCATTTTAAAGACATTTCCGAAGCTACAGGACATGAGAAACATGTCAGAATGGCAGAGTTTAAACCTGAGGTTCTTTTATTGTTCACCTCACTGCAGGTATGACAGTAGCATGTGACTGGGGACAGATATGCAGGAAACACACCTACAAACAAGTTCTTCATAGCACAAAAAAGACATACCGACTTGTTGCAATCAGCCTCGTAGTCAAGCATGGCGGGCCGCTTGGTTCCATTGCTACGGGCCTGCATGGGCCACAGTCTCATCTGGTCTTGCGGGAAACCCTATAGCACGTTAATACATGAGTTTCTGATAGTTTATAATACAAAAGTCAGCCGTAAGACATCAGGCAAGTGCTACTCAAGACCAAAATGTCATCATCTATCTTTTTATGCCAACTTTCAAGCCATCATAGCATGCGTGTCAGGTTGTTGAAAATAATAAAAAAAAAAAACAGAATTACTGTGTGGGTTCTGTAATGTTGCCTGGCTGTTTATATTCCACATGGCAGGCAGAGTCTCATGTTCAGAGCAGTGTTGTGTAACAATAGTTTCCTTCAGAATGAATTGTTCCACCTCATGTTGGCTGTTCAAAGACTAAAAAGAACCACTTCCACAAATAATAAAAGAAAATTTAGAGGGTTCAATAAATCTGCAAGGTGAATCTCAGTTACTGAAATCTTCTAAAAAATCTGTTTACTTTTCAATAATTCTGAAAAACCTCAGTCAGTCAGTCAGTATACGCATTTACACCAGGAAAATGTGCATGTCAACACACTTCCTCCACAGTTCCCACCTCGCCAACACTCGAGTCTCTCACCATGGTCTGAGAGAGGTTCTGGACAAACTCTTGCAGCGTGGAGCTCTTCAGGACCTTGAAAACTGTGTATTTCACTTTCTCTTCATCATACATGTCGTTGCCCTGATGCCCACAGAACTGGTCCTCCGTTACCATCTGCAAACAGGAAGGAAGATTAACAACATTAGTGATAGACCATAAAAACGAGCAAAGAACCAAAACATGGACAATGAGAAAGGAAATTTCTCCACATGCAAATATTTGTTACATCTTGTTTGGAGCATAATTACAAAAGTGCACACAGATTTATTCTGTCATTTACACAGAGAAAGAAGAGTGCCTCCTTAATATACCATAACAGCTAGAGTAGCAAACATCTGAATGAAAGGAACCCTTCACATCTAACAAGTCATTTCTTTACTGCCACTCATTGTTCTCCACATCTCAACCAGCATCATTATTAACTTTAGTGTGTTTCTGCAGCTCTGCCTGCTGTTTATACTGGTTTACATAAAGAACCAGTTGGCTGTTTTGTCTGCCAGCCAGCACTTCAGCAGCCTTCTACACCAATTCACACTTCACAACAGCCACCACATGTTCTAAATGTAATTTACTTACTGTAAGCATTTTAAAATCTTTAATCTGAAATGCTGCTCGAACAGCTCTGGGATGGTTCCGATTTGACATGAATAGGTTGTAAAAACAGAGCTCTCGTAAATCTGTGAAACATGTCTAACCACTGTTTTTGAATTACAGAGAATATGTTAAACTTTGAACTTCCTCTTAAGGCTGCTAATGAGGCATTGAGGGAAACACACTGCATCACAGGTTATATGTTAACATGTTTGTACTGTTTGCTAGTTAAGCAGACTGTACTTCTACAATGCCCCTCGGGCTCTAACACACGGTCAACACTTCCGCCACAAAGTACAGTCAGTTTGCAAAGCATCAGAGAGCCCGACCGCATTTAAAACAGTCTCTTCTCTGGGTCCCTTACCTGGACCTGCATGTAGAGGTGAGCCTCTTGGCGTTCCTTCCGTTTTTGTGCCTCCACCCTCTTCTCCTCCTGCAATCGCTCCACCAGTTGCTGGGGGATGTCCACGTCAGTCATTGGCTGGAGCACCTCACCTGGGACATAAGAAGTGGTACAAATAAGAACTCTGAGCCAAATATGTCTAAATAAATCATCAAGGAAGGAAGGAATTTAACTGTTCCACAGGGCTGGTACATAAATGTTGCGTTGGTATTGTAAAGGCCTCTGAGAGCTACTTACTAAGCTTGGACTCGCGGATGTAAACCAACATGTATGCGTTGGTGCAGTGGCGGACTGAGAGGTCATCATCATGCCCACCATAGTTGTGTTCTATAGCCTCCTCCTTGGTGCAACGTGACACTACGTCATCATCAAACTTACACCACTGCAGACAGAGGGGTTGGTGGAGACACAGTGGGGGTTGAAGGGTTCAAAGGGGATTGAGGGAAGAGAAGAACAGGAGAAAACCAGAGAGCACTTAAGACAACCATTTTTATAAAAATCCTTTTTAAATATCTTTCAATTACCCCCAAAATGCAATACAAGTACTTCATGCTGAAATTCTGACAACTTTAATGTGCAAATTAGCCTACAGCTGCAAAAACTGGGCATAAAATGTGTTCTGATCTATATCTAAGTCACAACTATAGACAAAGTCTGCTTAAACAATACTGTACAAAAACTTATGTTTTCATGTTTTTAATAAACACATGTAAACATTCACAGTGCATGGCAGAAATAAGTATGTGAACCCCTAGGATAATGACTTCTCCAAGAGCTAATTGGAGCCAGGGGGTCCAATCACTGTGATGAGCTTGGTATTGTTGGTTAAAGATGCCCTGCCCTATAAAAAACACACACCAGTTTTGAGTTTGCTTTTCTCAAGAAGCATTGCCTAATGTGAACCATGCCTCAGACAAAAGAGCTCTCAGAAGACCTACGATCTGCTGCTTTGCTGCCTTCAGGCCGGGACGGATTGCTGTCATCCACGTAAAAACAAATTTCTAAGTTTTTCCAAGACATTTTGCAGGAAAACTTAAGACCATCTGTCCACCAACTGAAGCCCAACAGGGAGTGGGTGATGCAATAAGACAACAACCCAAAGGATAGAAGTAAAACAACAACAGAATGGCTTCAGCAGAAGAAAATATGCCTTCTGGAGTGGCACAGTCAGAGTCCTGACCTCATCCTAATTGAGATGTTGTGGCATGACCCCAAGCGAGCAATTCACACCAGACATCCCAAGAATATTGCTGAACTGAACCTGTTTTGTAAAGAGGAATGGTCCAAACTTCCTCCTGAGCGTTGTGCTGCTCTGATCTACATCTACAGGAAATGTTTGGTTGAGGTTATTGCTGCCAAAGGAGGTGCAACCAGTTATTAAATCCAAAGTTTCACATACGTTTTCCACCCTGCACTGTGAATGTTTACATTTGTTAAAAAAATAAACAATAAATTATGCAGTATTTTAAGCAACTGAACTGAGTCTCCAATCATACCAAGTCTAGCTATCCATCTATCCTGGTGTGAATGAACCCTAAAGCACTAAAGGAACAGAGCTGAGGGAGTCAATAGACTCAGAAATGAAACACATTAAAATGTAAGAGTAAGAGCCTAATACATTACTGAACACCATTAGAATAATTTTACTTCATGTTCTAACAACCTAATAACTTAGTGCTAATGAATCCAAATGACCCCATCACATCCAAAGAATTTTTGGTGAAAGGTGCATAATGAAAATTGTTCTCACTATTGGTTCCTTGACACTCACTTTGCCGTCTCCCTTGGGGTTAAGATAGACGACGTAGTGACCGCCATGGTTGTCCCCGCTGTGCACCAACACTGCGTGGAGGATGTAGTTTGCTGGGTCCTTGGAGTCGGGCTTCTGAAGGAACTCATCCAGCGGTAACTGGTCTGGAAACTCAAACCTGTTGAGAACAGGGAGGATGAGCCGTGAGGACAGATGGATCAGGACAAGGTGAGAGGGGCAATTGGTGAAAAGGAAGATGAAAAAGATTGAGGAGGAAAGGAGATTTGTGGGTGAGCAATGAGAAAAATATGTAAAATACAAGGAGGTCAAGTTTTAGATAATAAATATAAATGCAAGTAAGAAAGTTAAAGCTCAGGTTTTATTCTTATCAGCTGCCATTTCCCACACACATCTGATGGGCGTGTCTGAGTGTATATATACACACAAGCCCTCAGGGGAGCAGGTGCCCCTGGAGGTGCAGTGATGGTGATTCAGCTTAAAAGACAACAAAGGAAAATTATCTTCTCTAGATGGGTGTATGCTCTGAAAATGTCAAATATTTTCTGAGCTTGTTAAAGCACCATTAGCTCCCATAAAGCTTTTCAATCAGCAACTCGGCCTAAAAGAAATTATCTGAGTGACATCCTTTCTCACAATCATAGGGCGGGAGGTCAGTCCATGCTTTTCACTCGGTGCAACCTCAAGTGCCATTTCTGGAATTATGCTGCATCTTTAACCCATGTTAATAGGGATCAGATGCTCTCTATAACTACATCCAGTCACATTCTGAGACAAAGAATGATCTACTTTAAGAAAGAAAGTTCTTGATTTAAGTAAGACACAATGAAACCTCACAAAAATAAGAATCTGTATTAAGAGTGGGAGAATAATGCCCGGTGTGTCTACCTGTCATTAATCTTGATATTTTGGTCAGTCTGTGGGTCATACATGAACCTCATCAGCTGCAGATGAAGGATAGGAGGGAAGGTAAGGAACTTCACTCCCTTTTCTGCTTCCTGTAGTGAAAAACAAACAAGTCATGACCATGTTTAGAGCATGTAATTTCAGCCTTTCAGATTTTGGAAGAAAATTTTCAAGCTAACAAATCCCAACGGCCCCAAACTTTGCTTTTTTTCATCTTTATTTGCTCTTAAAAAAAAAAGAGACACTATTTCTCAGAATGTAGTTTTAGAATCATATCATGGCAGCTTGTGGGAAAAAAATTAAATAAACTTTTGGTAAGATTAAAACAGCAGGTTTTCCCCAGCCTTTTAGCATAATTATTTGAGCCTATCCTGCCGTACTGCACCATTTATTACATTAGAGTCCCCTAAATGATCAGATACAATATGGCAACACTTTTTATAAAGCAAATAAATTACAACAAATTAAAATAAGCAATGAAACTAACAACCGGTCTTGATTCAGGTACTGAAAACTCACCTGAAGTCCGTGCTCTCCTGCATCGTATTTGTTGTCTCCATCTAACTGTTCAGTTGCAACGTAATCTTTGAATGATTCAAAGACTGTAAATAAACAGAGGCAATGCATGAGATCAGGGCAACATTCATACCGATAGAAATGTTAAACTAAAGGTGTAAATACTGATTCATGTGTAAACTGCCTTATTTCCCACTTTAATTTTATGTATGAACAAGGAAAAGCAAAGATAGATCCAGGTTTAGCTGCGTTGAACGATAAAATTATGTTGCATCATGTTGCTACTCACTGTTCTTCTTTCCTTTTATGCTAAGCTGAATGTCATAGTAGTCCTCTATCCGCTCAGACCGGTAGTCCACATGCTTACACTGGATATATGACTGGAAAGTAGCACAGAAACACACACACAAAGTCAGACTGTCTGACACAGGAGGGATAAAAATAATATTTCTCAGAGGGTCACATCTTGATTCAACCTGCTGCTACTCATAAACCAACAGTCCCAGGCTGCATCCTTTGCCATGCTAGCTTATAAAATCTACTATGATACACGGCACACACACATTACTGAGCAAAACGTAGGTCGTAACAGCATTAGTCTTCTTTAGACAGTGTATATTTTTATTAACACAAAGAAATATTTTATAAATATATGTGACAATAAGTAGCAAGAGAAGTCAGACAAGAAGAGGAAAAAGGAGGAGAAAACGTACCACCATCTTTCCTCTAAAAAGCTTAGGAATGGTTCCCTCAACACAAGTGCCTTTCATTTTGTTCTCCACATTGTCCAGGAGCTGGAACACACACGCAGCGAGTCAGTAACCACACAGTAAAGTCACATACAGTCTTTGAGAATCTATGAGGAGACTCACCACTCTGCACAGCTCCTGTACATCATGTTGCATGAAGCTATCTAGTGTTTCCCACCTTCACACAAGAAATATACAACAGTTAGGTATACAACGCATAGATAAGGAAGCCACTGTGGCATTTCTGTTTAATATTTTAGGGACTTGATACATTTAATTAGCAAAAAATAATCCTGAAACAGCTATTTCAGCTCTTAAAGCAGTCGTGTATTTCATTGTTTGACTTAAACATTTTTTTTATTTGACCTTCAATCTTTTTAGGAAAGTTTAAAAAAAAATTACCCAAAAGACTTTGTCAGTTTTTTGGTGCCAACTGGTTTGTCACTGTGTTGCAGTTCATAGAAAACCCTCTGCAGAGCCAGGGGAACGCTCTTGGACGAGTCGTCTCCTTCTGTAGGCATCATGTACACCGCCTGGTAAAAGAAGACGCCCCCCACAATCATGGGTTAGACTGAATTTGCTTATTTTACTGCTTTGCCATGACAGACCTTCTCTGATGATTTCAGAACAAACTCTAAACATGCAGTTAGAGGCGTACCCGTCGTAGCTGGTTGGTGAAGAAGAGTGTCTGTAACAGACTATTCATGTAGCAAGTTGCTCCCTGGTTCTTCAATCCAACGTAGCCTGTGTGTTTCTTTGAGTCCCAGCTGGTTAAAGAAAAGAAAATTCATGATTGTAAGAAATAAATTTTAACATTAAAAAAAAAGCACCACAAACAAACAAATTTAGGGAGACAAGACAACATACGCCACTCCATGTGGGGCATCTGCCTGGACGTAGACTTCAAATGTGACTTTGTCTTCATCGATGAAGCCCCTCTCTGGATCAGTCACATCCTGAAAAACAGCACAAGTTATAAAGTCAGTATCTAAAAAACTCATTTTGATTTTACCTTTAATCATAACAAAAGGCCAACAGACTGAGGTGTGAACAAACTGAATAAAATGTGTATTGTAAGAAATAACTTAACTATAGATGCCATGTTTCCTTAGCTAATCTCTACCAGCCTTGATAACATGCTTCTATGATGTCTCTATAGCTGAGGACCCTTCCCACCCACTACACCTCCTTTCAGTTTCTACCTTCAGGCAGACGTGACAAACGTCCCACAGACCCAAAAAACATCTACAAAGAAATCTTTTATTACCATAACTGCCATAACTATTCTGAAAAATGTCAAATAGGCACACTACCATCTGATGCTTTTTCTTCCCTTCTCTTACCCATTTCTTTTCACATTTTCTTTGTGTTTTAATGTTTTAAATATTATTCAAACATTTCTTTTTAACGCTTTGTTTTTTATTTATTAAACTTGAAGCCCTGAGCCTGTCATAGAAGAATTTGTCACCACGTAGGACAGACCATAAAGTTCTAGAAATAAACAAAAAAAAATAAAAAAAGCTGGTGTCACCTGAGCAGGTAATCTTAATATAAACTAACTCAAGTTTTTAAGCACCTTTTTTATTTATTCATTCTGGGAAAGCTTCGGTACTTACACTCCAGGACATGAAGTTGGAGAAGCCCCAGTCATTCTCTTTGTGGAAGAACAAGTGACTGATCCTGCGGCTGAACGACTTCTCATCGTCTTTGTAATTTATAATCTTCAGCATGGCTTGCGCGTGGCAAGACCATGACCTGAAACCCCAAGAACACAGTTTTATCAATTTAATTATTCCTAAAAACAGAAATAGGGAACATTTGAACCGTTCCTATCAATCAGTTATTGGTCATTTTACTTCTTTTCAATTTTCTTAAACACTTTTAGTTTAACAAGCTTCTGAGCCTCAAACTTTTCAACGTCATTTCTTGAGGGAAGACAAGTTTATATGGTAAAATAATTATTACACTGGTGCTTCATAGCTTTGTCGAAGAGCAACAAAGAGAAAGGTATTGGGGAAAAATTTACCAGATAGTTTCAAGAGAGACTATAAAACAGAATATTAGATGGTCTGATGAAAACAAAGTTGCTATAGTACATATTATATACACGGCTAGAGAAAGAATCCTTTTCCAAACGTCACAATGTTAAGATTTTACTGTTTGTGAAATATCTTTGTGTAAAGCTGTCTGCAATACATTTGACAATCATTTGTAGTAGTTACACTTTTCTCTGTACAAACAACGGCTTCATTTTACCATTAAGATGGTTTCCGGGCTGAATTGCAGATGTGTTCTGAACATATCCTGCTGCACACTGAAAGCCTTTAACTCACTAAACAAATGAACGTCTTTATTGTGACAGTTATGAGAATATGCCTTAATCTTCAGTGGATCAGAGCAGAGCGTGTTCATTATAAGCTGAGCTTGGTTTGCAGTTTTTGTTGATGCAAACTTGCAGCAAGCCAAAATAGTGGACCAGCCCAACACATTTATATATACAATAATTGTACAATTTGCGGTTTTAATGATACATTTCTCATTTGAAGAGTAAGACCTATGCTAGACCTTATGGTTAATGTAAATTATTATTACTGTAAGTATCCACTATGCATCCCCAGTATATGTATATATAAAGCATATGCATCCCTAATTCCCTAAACCCACAATAATACATACGTGGAGTCTGACTCTGCATTACACTGCAGGAAGAAGCCCACGCTCTTCTGGTGAGGCCGGTCGGGGTAGAACCGTGGCATCACCATAATCTTCCAGGGGAGGTTCCGGACAAAGCAGGACGGGCTTAGAACAGACTCACTCAGGCGGCTGAAGCGCTCCACGACAAACCGGAAAGTCGCTTCTGATCGCCAACTGGTGTCTGTAAAAAGATAGAGGGGTCAATATTCTTTGAATTGGCCTTCATGCAGGACCAGTACCTGAGACTTCCCTATCTGGTTAAACCAGAGGAGCTTAAACAAAGTCTTTTATGCTGTACCAAACACAAACTATAGGGTTGGGAAACTCAGGGCACCTCACTGTTAGATTATGATTTAAAGGGCTACGATGAGCTTGTAAAATTATCTTGCTGACTGTATGCTGTTACATCCTATTTTTATAACAGAGCTATTTTTTCCTAAAATTCAAAACAAGGTTTTGCTGTCATGTCCGGGTTGGGAAAAACTTTTACACAGCGTGCTTAAGGGACATCTGAAAATGTTTTATCCTTTCCCCAATATGAAACACAATGTGGTTTTTAATGTTTGTCGTGCATCTGAGCTTTTTTGTTGCCGAGGATGAGGATGAGGGTCGGATTTCTCACTCAGTCATCTTTGTGCCTGCTTTAGACCAGAGATGGCCAACTACGGTCCTTGAGAGCCCCGATCCTGGACATATTTAGATATTTTCTTGCTGAGTCAAATGAAATGGATGCAACAGCTTATTACGTTCTGCACAATGATGCATTCATTTGAATTAGTTGCATTTGATGCAGGGAAGCATCTAAAACCTGCAGGACAGCAGCTCAAAGACTGGCGTTGCCCATCCCTACTACCGACTGCATGAATGCTTTTCTTCCACTTTCTCAAGTTATTCTTTTTGTGTTCCATCAATATAACCTTATTAAATAACATAAACCATCAACTTTGACATGTATGAATCAGTTCAGAACCCTCTGCATCTGCATCTCAGTACATCAACGTTTAGATCATCCCACTGCCTCTGAACCTAGATATCTAAATTTTGTGTTTCAACTATATCTTTACTACTTTTAACTAATTTACCATGTGAACTTTCAGACTGTCAGGTGGAAAGTGTTTGCAGAGGTATGTATCCTCACCATCCTCCATGTCCTCCTCTGTATTGTTGTGTCCATCTGCCATGGCCACGTTACCATTGATCACTGGGTTGGCCGGGATTCTTGGAGGGTCATCTGTGTCCCCGGCTACACAGAGGAGAAACAAAATAAAAACACTGCATGGCATAGATGTCACAGTAGAGATATTTCACCAACTGTAGTGAAACGGAATTAACTACTAGACATCAGACAGGATCAAAAATTATCCTAATTAATTGACGCTTACTAGTTATTTTCCTGAAACAACAATCATTTCACAATAGTTAAGAATCTGCAAGACTTTCCAAAACAATTGAATCACCATTTTGGCGATCACAGTTACATTTTCTGGTAATAAAAATTATTCAAATCCTAAATAAAATTAATCAAATGAACTTTTCTTCTCCGTTTTTCCACCACTGAGTTGGGAAAAGCCATGCTGAGACAGCATAACAAGTCTTTCCTAACGTGTGTGTACACAAGAGTCGGGGCAGCAGGAAAAAGAATGTCAATGTGGAAACAACAAAGCCCGTGCAACACAACAGTAGGCTGGATAATTATGGATACAATGCAGGATTAAGCTGCAAGTCATCATTCAAAACAAGCACACGCGCACAGACGGCAACAATTATCCCAGCTGAAAGAGACGGCTTGATGTGCAGTCTGATCCATCGAAACGCGTTGATGATAGAGTCAATTGAAATGAAGCTAATGAGTGAAATCTGCCAGGACACTGCGTAGAGGACGACGGTTCTACATAGGACAGACTTATGAGTAATGACAGAAATGACATGAAACACCCGGACATCAAATATGTTGCCTCTCCATCACTCCTCTGAATTTAATCTAATATCTGTCTCCCTGGTTGTGCTGCAAGCCTACAGACATAGAACTAAGAGACTTGTGCGCTAGTCTTCAGGTAACGTGACCAAGCAATACCTTCAGGAGACTGACCTACTTTCCCCAACTGGATTACACCACTGTTAATGGGGCTTGTCAGTCAACTGCATGACAACATTGTCCTCCCCACTGTGTCGGTCTATCCTGAAACCTTACATGTTCATACTCATTGATCCATCGCTATAGTAACAAAAAAGAACTGTAGATCATCTTGTCACTTCAGCCATGAAAGACAATCAGAAGGAATATTTTCCTAGAAAGCACCAAAATCATATATAAATCTCTGTTATGACTGGACTACAAAAGTAACACTTAAAAGACATATTTATCCATTTCAGTAAGAAGTTTGAAGAAATTATTTTAATCTTCCTTGAACTTTTAATAAGGTTCATAGCCTCTTGACTGAAAATGACAAATGGGTTTTCAATCGTGTTAAATGTTCTATCAAATTTTAGTAGCATTGAAATTGGTTGCTGAGCATGTTACACTGAATAGACACTGAGAAGCCAGAATACATTATGAAGCAACCACCACAAAAAGTTGTGTACTTTCAAATGATTAACCAATTCAAAAAGTGAAAACTCAAAACACCTCCTAAACAAAATTAAAGTACAAAGACTACCACTCCAGTAATCTAATTTACAACTCTTTCCTTAATTCTGAATCACATCATTTTAAGGAATTATGATTGACAAATATCTTGTTTTAAATGTTCTAAAAGCCAATCTCAGCAAAAACCACTTGCCTGGCATCCTTGTTAAAAGTGCAGTACTGAGACAAAATGTCTAAAATATGCAGAACATGGGAGAGTTAAACCCCACTGCAACTCTGTGCAGCCTTGCATCATGAAGAAAACGTAATGTCTGACTGTCTTACTATCAGGAGGCAGAGAAAAGTGACCAGTTTATTATGACAACTCATTTTCATTGTCCTTGTAAGGTTTAAGTAGACTGAGGGAGAACCCAAGAGGGGCGAAACAGCAGCTATTTGAGTCTGCAAATGCACCTGCTGTTAAGAATGATGGGTATTAAAATCAACGTTTAAAACTGCAGATGCAATACAAGCACATTTCTGCAATTAACATTCAATGTGTCTATAACTTAATAAAACATTCTGTGGTGTGTTTTTTTTTTTTGCTCAGTAGTTGGCATCGGTGTGAGTTAGAATAGATAATAAAAACACCAGTACTGAATGACGCATTGAAGCCGAGCGCTCCCACTAGCCTATAAATGGCCCAAAGTTGACATCAGTAGAAAATGCATAAAAATGCCGGCTATGCCGTTGTTTAATGTGGAAAAACTGCTTCCTTGCGCTTTAAGGGCTGGCCCTCACTCCAAATCGAACTAACAAAAACACAGATCATTAAAAATGGCGAGCTCCATGCCTTTTGGTCTTCCATACAATGAAGCAGCAAATCCCCGCGCTGCCCCTGTGCGGGCCTGGCTTACTGCAGCACCGACTACTGTTACTTGCCAGCTCTGCCGCACGCCTCACATATCAAATGTCGACACAGAAAGTAGCAGAACTGACAGATGGAATAATGTAGTTTATCATTATATTTCAACGCGAATGACTAAACCTGTTATTCCTAACACATTAAAAGCAAGTCGGGGCTGACGCATCTGCGTTCCCGTTAGCTATTTAGCAAACAGTAGCCACAGATTAATCTGTAGGCCTTTTTAGCTAACATTAGCTGGAACCAGCAGTGCTAGTTAATATACAATAAATATCATTAGAATAATGTTATCAGCAGTCAGTTCAATGCGTATTTTAAATTTTGAGAAAACACTGAAAATAGTTATACACTTGGCTAACTACAAAGGCCCGACACTCAAGCAGCAGCAACAGCCGACCGATACAAAATACAAGCCACCATTTTGGAACGCCACACACCCCCTCCGTGAGCGTTAGCATTAAGCTAACTAGCGCGCTAGCTAGCGGAGTCACATAACGAAGTGGGCCTTTAAGCTAATTTACTAGCTCCCAATTAGCTGTAACGCTAGCGGTGTTCATCGCGTTTAACAAACTTTGACTACGTAGAGAAATAACACAGACTCTCCTGTTTCCAAGACAACATTAATCAAGTTGTTTTACAGAACTGGGGCCCATCTGACAGATTTTAACCTGTTATCAACCGATATTTTTTACTACTTTGAAGATCCGCATTAAGAGTAAAAGCCATAAACACGATGCTAACACAACATCCCTTTAGGCTAGCGCAATGTTTTATGTCCAGGGGTTGATAATTTTAAAAACGATAAAAAATATATATATATATAACTTAACAAAAGATAGCCTTTAATTGTAGAAAAGTTAATCTCAGTGAGGCAAACATTTTCCGATAAATGACTATTTTGATTCAGAGCCTACATAGAAGTAAAGGTAGCCAGATTAATTTACCTTGCGATGAATCCATGTGAATTGCAACACTAACTACACTGTTTACAAATATAGAAAGTGATCAACAATTAGCATGCCTGGACTTCGGTGACTGCACGTGGATTGTAAATGACGAATTGGCAGAATACATCGGATAACTTGTCACAGCAGCCACCGCGAGCAAAACTGAACGGTTTGTTTAGAAATGCAATAGCGGATCCGAATGAATGATTTATGTGGCTGATCTCTATTAATCTAGGTGAACGGGACGTATATAGGTCATTTGCAAGGAATTGCTTATCGCAAAAATAGTAACAGAAATAAAGCACTCGTTGCTTATAACGCAAAATGAGGTCAGCTCCGCACAAGTATGCTGCAATGGACGCACAATCAGCAAAAAAGGAACCGGCTATCCCAGCCAGCTTCAGGCCTTGTTGTTTACTGTAACGTTGTGCTCAGTTTGCATAAATAAAACGCTGTGTATTTATCGAGCAGCAATAAAATCAAGAAACATGTTGCAAAAAGTCCAGTCACCATCTTGAGGGAATTACTTACCTTCCATCTCCATGTCCTCTGGTTCACTGAGCTGCTGCTCGCCGGCTTTCTGTTGCTGCTGCTGCTGCGTGTGGTGATGGTGGTTCATGTTGGCAACTGTTGTTGTGGTTGAGATGCGGTGCTCCCGGCTATCTTTGTTGCCCTCGACCTTGTCCAGGTTCGGTTCTGCGGGGAACCGGGTTCTGGACTGCTGGTGAGGTGTGGTGGGATGCGGAGGTGGGGTAGACAGGTCGAGCCTTGGCGGCCGGGCCTGCTCTGTTACGACCTCGGCCTTGTCCGCTGTCAACGCCGGGGAGTGAGGAGGGGAGGTCGGCGGGGGAGCGGGTAGAGAAACGCGGACGTATTTGCTCGCTATTCGCCCAATCTCGGCGCCTTTGGTGGGTGCAAGTCGCTGTCTGACGGCGGGGGCTTGGGAATGATGGACTTGGGCTCCGAAAACGGAGGCCCACTGAAAAGAACTAAATCACTCCGGTTTTACCCCGGGAAATGAGGGGCAATAAGGGAACTCGCAGCACGACCTGCACTTTGAGAAACAAATACCCCGTGTCTAGCTAGCGTTAAGCTACCTGACACTAGGCAGCCAAATGGAGATAAGATGCAGAAAATGAAAACAAAGGTGCATTTGCTATGGACACATTTAACAACTTTGCCTGCGATATCCCCAGTCTGTGTGCTCCTCCGATTGTCCCTCGTCTGGGGGAGAGCGGAGGAAAAAGCTATCCATTCAAACCAGTTTCCACTGTTAAATTTGGAAGTTCACGGATACAACCGTTGCCACGGCCCGACATATAACAATTCACCCCAAACCGCCCCTAACACCATGAACAACAGAACGCGGCACCTCGCTGCATTTTTAACTAACCTCTCGGTTCTTATGAGGAATGTGTGCGGTCATGCAACGTCGGCCTGAGCTGTGCGGCTCACAACCCGCTCCTCCCGTGGCTTGTGATGTGTTGAGTCTGAGGTAAATCTCAAAATGGCGGTCGCGCTCTTCTCTGAAATGTCACATCCGCATGGAGATCCAAACACGGGCCCATCCCCGGCCAGGTTCACATCATACAGAGCGAGGGTGTGCGTCAAATAAAAGGAAAATAACAAAGAGCAAATTAACTGATTTAAATGAAAAAAAGAACAATATTATGAATGAAACTAATAACAATGACAATAACAGGCTCTTTGCCACTGTGCGTGCAATGGGTCCCAAAATTGTTTATTTTAACAGGAATGAATGCGTTCCTTAATACTTAACTGAAAATAGGTATGTAAAGATATTTCGAAGTTGACATAATACATATAGTGTAGTTTTGTTTGTGTTGTCGCAAAACTTCCGTGCAAATTACCTGTAATATTTGTATTATCTTTTTTTTTCTTTTTTTTTTTTTTTTGGCTTTTTTTTTTTTTTTTTTTTTTGGCTTTTTAAAAATAAAATAGGTCAGTAAACGGGGGAAAAAATCAATAAAAAAAAATAATAAACTTCACGTTTGGATACAAAAGTTTCCTAGCTGCAATCTCTGCTCTGATCATTTTTCTTACAGGTATGTGTGTAATTTAAGCTAAACTAATTTAATATTAAATTAAGTAAATGCATGCAAAACAAAGTTAATGAGAAGAAACATTAAGTAAACTTTATTTTCTGATTAAATGTATTAGTTGATTTTTCAGGGTATATTAGTATACATACATCCGGTCATTTTATAGAAACGGCCATTACTGGGATGTCAGCGTTTGTGCAGCTGAAACCAGTCTTCAGATTTTCATGAAATGTTGGCATCTAGTGGACAAACATGGTTTTACACTGTCAGGGTTTTATTTATTTATTTATTTATTTATGTATGTACGTATGTATGTTTGTATGTATGTATGTATGTATGTATGTATTTATAAACTGTTAACAAACAGCACAGGATCATTATCGAGCAACATTAAATGGAACCACAGAATACAAGGCCAAAAGACTTTGTATGATTCCAATGAACTTGAAAATTAATATTTTACTTTTCAAAAAATGTTATCTTTGGAATTTTTAAATGCACCAGAAGGTATAGGAAAAAATGTGTGTTTTTTTAACAATATGTACGATGTGTTCTTTGCTACGTTGTTATGTGCGGAGCGCTTGGTGCCTTTTGACTGATTCATACTGCAGTGTTAAAATAAACAAAATACTACTACTACTAATAATAATAATAATAACAATAACAATAACAATAACAATAATAATAATAATAATGATGGATTGACAGTAAGTAAAGGAAGTAACATGTAGAGTCTTCTTTAGTTCATTATGAGCTTAAACTCCTGGGTTTTGATTAAAAACAGAAGCAACAAAACCTCATCACAGAAGTAACATGTTGTTGAAGACACCTGTAGATTGTCCCAGGATAACTTGATCTAACTGCATTGCATTACAGTTTTGTTTTCTACAAATAAAAGACCTTCAATATTTGATTTTTAATAAACTGTAAGTAGACTATAAGAACTAGAAATAGTTTATATTACAGTAGACTATTTTAATGATTACAAATTATCTGAGGCAGACTGTAGGTTGTATATGGACTTGTTGAGTGTCCATGTAGTGATAAGTATTCCTACACACCTTTGTTTCCAGAAAAACTATGTAGAACTTGTAAAAGTCCTAACAGAATAAAAGGATTATGTAATCCGCTGAAACCTGTATATTTTTGAGAAAATAGTTAAGGCCAGGAAAAATGCAACAACATACCAAATCCAGTCATTTTCAAATGCTTTCCTGTCATACGTGGACTCTTTAACTACCAAAGCACGACCTTGCAACTCATGGAGAAATGGGTTTGGCATGGTCTCGCTGAAAAAAGCAAAGTGTTCCCTGGAAACAAAAAATCATTTGATAGCATGTTGCTTTAGACCCTGTAATACAGATTTAAATCATACAGTGTACTACTGTCCATGTGATGGCTTTTAAGCTGTGAGCTTTGATCGGGCTAAAGGGTCTTGTTCAGCTTTGGCCTGAAGGATGCAGCATTCATCATTTTTCAGTTTTCCTTCTGTATGACCACTTTGTCTTGGTTAACTAAGCTTGGGCCCAGAGAAGAATGCCTTGTTTTTGGATCTTGTTTTGAATCTGAGCCAAGTTTGTGATTTCTATTGGCAAATCATCTGTGTTTTTAATGCAGTGCTACTAAAGGGCCTGAAGATCACAGATCTCACTTCACATTTGATTAGTACCTTTTGACTATCTTGTCCTAAATATAAGGTTTAAATTAATTGTAAAAATTTTTAATTTAGTTGGTATTTCTATTCTAAACATCCAGCCAACATGAGCTGTCCTATTTTATTTTAAAATGTTAATATAATTTGTATTTGTGTTATTATAAATTTATCAACAAGTGATATATGTTGATAAATATTATCAAAATAAATCTGAATACTCTTGAGAAACCTTGTGTATAAACGGGCTTAATAATTACAGTAAACATGAAAATGAGCTTAATTAAAGTAAATAAAGTTATAAAATATACCATATTCTAAAATATTACAAGATAATTTTATCAGGATTAAATATCTGAGTGCATTAAATACATAACTACAATCAGACTAGATTACAACTCCATAAAATGTGTGACTACGTTACCATTTTTTTTCCAGGCATTTTTTTCCATTTTGGTTTGAATGTGTGGATGTGATCTTAAGTAAGTCCTTCTCTTCTAATAAACAATTTAAGTCCTTTGTGTGTAATATAATATAATATAATATAATATAATATAATATAATATAATATAATATAATATAATATAATATAATATAATATAATATAATATAATAATTCACAACGCAGCTTTTGCAAACTTTAGTTTCAGGATACGTTCAGAGATTCTTTTGTGTTAATAGGACGGACGTGTTGGAAAGTCAATCGTATTCTAGGAAGTGATCTAAGACCCGCCTCTCAGTGTTCAAGTGGCCAATTTCGGTGAGATATGGAATAATGGGAGGGCTAAAATACGTAACAGGATAGTCTGCCTTGTATATATATCCCAGCGTCGGCAAAAATAGGAAAATAGTTAGCTAGGGTTAGCTTCTTAGATGGCAGGGGGAGGTGGCAGCGCAGTACTGTAGGACGAAAGACATCATTATATAGCTCTATTCATGATTTTCCTCATATAACTACTCATACACTGTCAATATATTCACATTTCAAAGATTAGACGCGAATTCCCCTCGAGTTCAGGGGCATTAAATGGAGGAGAAGAAGGAAGACGGAGACTCGGAGATACAGGAACACGGACCCGAGCACTGGTTCTCAAAATGGGAGCGGCAGTGTTTGGCCGAAGCGGAGCAGAGAGATATGAGCGAGGAGGAGGCCGACAACGATCAAGATAAATTGTGGCATCTTTTCCAGAACTCCGCCACTGCCGTGGCACAGTTATACAAAGGTTGAAATCGTTACTCTTTGTTTGCTTCTTCGCCTGAGGACACATACTTTGGAATTATGTTATTGACTCGCTTGTTAGCGTTCTGACTACGTTCCTACTGGTATAGCGTATTAATGTTAGCATTTGTGTTGGTTAAATGCTAGCTCGCTGGTTAGCCAACTGGCTAGCCGGTACAGGGAATGTAGCGTTTACAGGTGACTTTTTTTTCTAGATTCAACTAGCTTGTGCTAGCCAAAGGTTAAAAATATTCTAACCTAAGGGATAGCATCAAACACTCACATCAGTGACTTAGCAACAGTAACTAGGCTAATTACAGTTAACAAGTTAGTGTCACTAACTGTAGTTTGACATAAGTATTCACGGTAAGTTAGACCGCAGCTAACCTAACGTTAGCCAGGCTAGTTACAAAATGGCGATGGTAACAACAATCGTAGCTACGCGACATTCCCAGCTGACAGTTTCTTGTATGTTGTCAGTCTTAACATCTGTTACTCAAGTTACCACTGGCTCTTGAAGTGTCCTTTAAAGATATATTCTTACCGGCAGACAACTGTTCGGTTCCTTTTAAACACTGTTTTCTGAGAATTGGGTTTAGCAAACGTTATAATCACAAAATGGCGAGGATAATATTGGTTCGACGTGGAATTATTGAGCTCTACAGTTTCCCTTGGTCTTCAGTGATATTGTATTTATGTCCAAATACAGTTTGAGTAGTTAATCCACGTTTGGTATTTGTGTATTACATTGCTCCCAAATTATACTGTCAAGCGCGCAAATAAGTTCGCTGTTTTCTTGCTAAACTGTGTTCCATCTGGCTATCTAGCGCTTGCAGAAAGCTATTTTTATGCCAATCCCCGTCTCTGCAATTGTATACGCGAGACAAAATGGCGTTACAAAATTATTTTCACTTAAACCCCTCGCTGTCCCTTGGTCATATTACTCTTAATATCACAAAGCAGTTTTCCTGAACATCTCAGCGTTATGTAATGTAAAGTAACTAAACACTTTTTCCATTCTGTGCTACAGACAGGGTATGCCATCAGCAAGGCCTGTCACTGTGGGTGCCATTTCAAAACGCTGCTACAGCAGTAACCAACCTTTACAAAGGTAACTATCTACATATCCTCTTTCTGTCCTTGTGCTTTTGAGCAAGATATATTGATCTAACCCATACCACAGTTAAAAAGTTGTTTTGTGCTTAGTATCATCAATATAAACACTGGTTATCTGTGATTCTGTAAATGTAGACTTGTTTTTATTGACATAATCACACTTTGTAACTCAATATGCATCTTGGCTTTAAGTTTTTGTCAGATAAAGAAGTGGTTATAAGGGGCTTAAAAATATGTTTTTTACTAGTGAAACAGAGTAGTAGTAGTGTTGTACAGTAGTTAAAACTAAATTGATTGGGCTCAGTTTTTCATGATACCTCTGATAATGAACTAATGTTACCAGCCACATTTATTTTGGTGTTTAATAACTTTACACCTTGCACTGTTACTTTGTTATATTTTTAACTGTTGTTTTATTGTCCTCAATCATTTTAGAGAGTGTGGAAGCCCACCAGAGAAGTTTTGATCGGGGTATTCAGATAGGCCACCAGCGTCGTAACAAGGTAGGTCTGTTTACTTGTTTTCAACTCTTTTGTGTCCGTACAAGTTGGGTTATTACACCTACCTGTTAAGTTTACTTGCCATTTAGGCAACAGATGCTCACAGATTACATCAGATCATGTATATACAGTAGTGGTGATGGAAAGTACCAAAGCATTCAGCAATGTGAAAATGATGTATTTACTAGCGGACTGATTTCTCTCGTAATCAATTGCAGGACATGTTGGCCTGGGTGAAAAAGCGTCGGAGAACCATACGTAGGGAGGATCTCATCAGTTTCTTGTGCGGCAAAGCACCACCACACAGAAGTAGTAGGACCAACTCTCGGCTAGCCATGGTGGCCCCCAGCCGTGCTAATTCACCAGCTGAGACTGGCTCATCTGTGGAAACAGACCTCCAGCCCTTCAGGGAGGCCATCGCACTGCACGGTAAAGACAACGTTTTAATCTGGCTCACAACTGATTAACAGATGTTTAACAGTACTGGTTGCAGGTATACTGTAGAATAGAAACATGTGTTACTACTGATCAGTATTGCAACCTCTACTTAGCTTTCTGTGTGTATGTTTGCACCAGAAAGTTTCTAGATATAACCTTTAGAGGGATGGTGAAGTCTTTTGCATTATTCTTAAAAAGAGAACTAATTTGTGATCAAGGCTGTGTGTGTTTGTGTTTGTGATAGCATGCTTGTCCTTCAGTCATCCTACTGTGCAACATGTGGCGCAGAGATAAGTGTATGTTTTGCTTGGGTGTGTGTGTATTGGCCAATAGAGAAAGAGGGCTTCACTTTGACCTCGTCTGTGCGAGGGTAGTTTGACTAAATCAGCAGTCATGTTAATTTTTTTTTATAATATTTTATGAATGCAGAAGCGTGTATATATTTATAGTTTGGTTACGTCACAGTGTAATGACATTTCTAATGCACCCTCCTTCAAGGGGGTTGACATGTTAAAGGAGCCTTTTTTAGGGTACCTGAGATTAGGTTGGCTCATATGAGGCATTTGATGAGTTGGGTTACAGAAATCCAAGTTCTGACTCTTGTCAAGAGGTTTTGGTGCATCTCCTGTCTCAGTTATCTGACACACTTTGTATTTCACAAGTGGTATTTGTTTTTGGTAAATGTAAAAATTGTTTAATTTATATGTAAAGTGTGTGTCATATATGTACACAAATTGCACACTAACTTGATAAACATCCATGGGTTGTTAGCTATTCTGGTGCACAGATAATCTAGTATTCAACTAGTTGCTGATAAGTGTTTTTCTAAAATGGCTGTTAGTGATCCTTCTTTAAAGCGGGCTTGCTGTTAGGCCGAGTTATCTCCATATTAAACCTTTAATTTAGTCACTGCCCGACACAAGCTGTTGTAGCCTCTGTCTCTTTCTTGGCTGAAGTGAAGGTTCAGTGAAGGGCTGTAAAGCTCTCCCCTATGGCTAAAAAAAAACATGCTGGAGGAAACCCTGAATGATAAATTCAGGACATGTGACCATACATAGTGAATAATGAATTTTGTGCATTCCTTGCATTACAAGTATGAATTGATTTATATTAAAAAAAAGTTCTTGAATACTTAATCTATTTTTCCTGTAATTAGGTTGGAAACTATGGACTGTTTTTTGTTTTAGTTTTAAATACATAATTTTCCCCACACATCTACATCCCATAGAAGAAAGTCAGTCTATCCTCTTTTTGCAAAAGTTTTATGTTTTTGTTTTGTTTGTTTTAACATCTAAAAATAGAGATAAAATGTGGTTCTTCAAAAATGACAACAAATTTCCTATATCAGATAATTATAAATTGTCTTTGTTTTTCCTAATGGTCTCGTAACATTTGTGGCCCTTTTAATTTAGTTTTTTTTTTGGGGGGGGGGCTGTGGTGAGGGGAAAATTGCCTCTTTGGACTGTAAAGGTTGCCGACCCCTTGTAAAGGTTGTATTCCTCTTACAAAAAATCATTTGAAATGGTGCTTAAGTTCTGGACAGGAGCTTTCCTCATTGCGAAGGTTAAAGGTCTTCTGCAGCCAATGAACTCTGCATATTAGCCACGTTAAACTAACCAAAGATAATTTAAAAGTGCAATTTATCTAGTTTTTTCTCATTTTTGCCTTCTCGTCCTTCCACAGGTTTGAGCGGAGCCATGGCAAGTATCAGTGTGCGATCTGGTGCTCCAGGTTCTCCCACACATGTTAGCGGGAGCAGCAGTAATGCAGGCAGTGCAAGTGGAGGTGGGTCCTCTGGCTCAGGGCCAGTGTGCCGTAGCAGGCGCAACGGGCTCCAAGATGTCGACCTGAACACTTTCATCTCAGAAGAGATGGCACTGCATCTGGACTCTACAGGCTCCGCCTCTGCTGGAGGGGGAGGGACCAGGAAACGAAACTCCACCCAGTGTAGTGATGTCATCACAGACTCTCCTACGCACAAACGCAACAGGATGATCTGATACGCTTCCTGCCTATGTGGGTGGGAGGGAGGGCGGTCTTAAATGCCAAGTCCATGAGAGGGAGACGGATGGGCTTATGTGGTACAGATGCGCTGATGTACAGACAGACATCCGGATGCATAGGCTAAGAATTAAAAAAGAGATAAAGAAAAGAAGAGGTAGGGGGGCTCCAAAGATTCCCAGTTGGGTTTGTTCAATTGAATGAGTCCTATTCCTTGTCTCCTTTCCTAACACTATAAGTACAGATCACTGATCCACAATCAGAACCATGAGTGTGTGTGTGCGAGTGGGTGGGAAGTTATGGACATCACACATTCCTCATACCTCGCTGCCCTGGAAAGGAGACAATGAAGATGGTCACTAATTAGTTCTGGGATGTTCTCGTGTGAAAATGGGCATACTGCTCGACAAGCAAATGCCACTTGATCGTTGACAAGGTTGTGCCCTTCCCTTTCTTAACTTCACTCATCCTCACCCACCACCTTAATAAGGAAGTGAGGGCCATGATCAAATCGTTTTCACTCAGCGGATTGAGTTGCTCGCCAAATGTTGGATTAACTTTGTCCGAGACTCACTCCCTGATCAGACAAGCCCACCTGTGTTTTCTGTTACTTCATCATTGCAGCTCTAAAATGTTGTTGCCTGTCAGTGGTGGAGCTAATTCGCCTAGTAGTACATGTGTGGCGTCACCCAGCCTCATCTGCCACTTGTTACCAGTTTACATATCTCTGGCTACTAGGCTGACAGCATTTAATTACAAATAGCAGGCTGCTAGACCATGTTCTCTGCTTCCTGCTCTGCTTCATTTGTGGCTTGACTTGCTGCAGTCACTTTAATTCTTCAACCACCAGTGTTAAAATGTAGGTTTGTTGCCACTTTTTGCAGCAGCAATAGCCAAGTTAATGTTTCATTACTTCACCTAACTTTTTCTTTTTGTTGTTCAGCATAATTGCAAGGAAATCTTGTGTGTGTGGATCCAGCTTATCAGACGGCCCATTTACTGATTGTGATGCCCTTTCTCCCTTTACCCTAGTCTTATCATGAAAGCAGCTGCTGTTTTATGTGGTCGTGTGATGATTCTGATGAGTTGCAATAAGTATTTTTTGCACTTAGCTCTCACCTCTAACTCGTGCAAACAAATCGGCTCTTCCATTGTATTCCACTTGTAGCCTTTCCAGTTCTAAGTAAGGCCCACTTGTGCAGTAGAGCACTTGATTCCAGCAACCCTTATTAAGTATAGTAATGTACGGTGGAGCATTTCTGTGTCACATCCACTAATATTCGAAGAGTCTTGAGTCCTTTCCTGTGGGCCTTCCCTATCAGACAAATTATTTAACTTATTGGAAAATAATTGGTGCTGGGGGAAAAAGAATCCTAAATCTCAGTAATGTTACTATAATTGAACATGTATAAAAAAAAAAAAAAACATGCCAACCAGTGCACACAAAATACTGTGGAAATGACTGAGTTTGATTGTGTTGATTTGCGCTCTGCTTCATGTGAAAGGGGAGTGTGCATTAATAAAATGTGGATGGATTAGATTGTCCTAACACAAAATGGTGCAACTTGGGGTTACTTTCCTTCTGGAAGTAATTTATGCCTTCCATCCTTTTTAATAAAGGAGTACAGCAGTAGACACTGATCATCATATAAATCAGTTGCTTAGGATATATTTGGTAATCTGCTAAAAGGCTATGTGTACATTGACAGCAATATTCTGACTATTAACTTTAATGTAAATTAAATATTTGAAGAATTATGCTGAGTTGTACATAAGATATTTACTTCATGTTGCCATTTACATGTAACTGAACATAACCTGAGTAATGGCCATATTATGTTCTCCTTTTCAGTTGTTTTCACCCATGCAGTGTATTAATTTTGGCCACAGAGCGCTAGTTTATTTGGGTATCTCATTCACCCCATAAATAGTTTTCTTGTCACAACTGTCATGCTGTTCAGCACCAAACTCCCCCAGAGCTCTTATTCCTACCTGACCTATGAAGACAAGCTATTGTGTTCTTATTGAAATTATTGCTTTCGCCTAATGTGATTTTGTTTTGGTTAAGGTAATCAGACGACACTGTTCACATGGCAGCGTCTCATTCAGAAGAAGGTTCTGGTAACTGGGTAAATATCAGAATATTGCTGACCATGTAAACGTAGGTGGTGCGAACTGGTCTCATAATTTCTTGACATCCCAAAAGATTATTGGAGCTAAACAAATATAGCTTGTGCATTGTTTATTATTATTTTTTTTACATCTAACTTAGTAAATTACTTAAAAGAAATCTTGAGTTGTCCAGATATTAAAGCAAATTAGAAATGTCACCAGTGACGCCTGCCATGTTAGTTGTCACTGAGTTAGTTCAGTTGCTTATAACATTGCTTGTTCTGTTACACTGACGTCACTGATTTAATTTTTAAGTTATAAGTTGCCTTTTCTATTCATACACATGATTGTAGGCTCATCAGTGACAGAAAAACCAGCTGAGAATTGTTCAAATCAAGTTCTGCATCAGGAACTCCTAAGTGGTTGTAAATAAAACCGCTTAATGAGGCAAATTAAAGTGGAAACCTTTCATTTGGAAACATGTACATTTAATTTGCCTGCAGAGTCTCTTTATTTATACAAAATGTTGATAAGTTGTCAAAGTCGGTGCAGACTGTGTCCTGAAAGCTGCAGATGGCTTCAACTGTCTTGGGTTTAGTTCATAAGACATGGGATGCTTTTAAGTTTTCTGAAGTACCCAAAAGTTACATTTCAAATTATCTGCAGTTCAGTGTCTTGACTGTAGGGGGCGCTCATAGCTTAATACTGTGCTGGGAAGTGAAAGAGGGTTACAGATTTTGGATCCTGAGCAAAGATCTGTCCATATGTTGGTTAAATCAGAGGAAAGCTTTGTAAATGTTTCCTCTCTGCCATGCTGAACTCACTGTGTATTCAACACTCCACTTTGGCATTGGTGGTATATGTTGACAAACTAAATTGGGTGTTTGGTTCAATTAGTAATGATGGCTTCCCAGTATCATGTCATGACAGCATGTCAGTTGAAGGGAGGGATGTTTTTCTGACTAGAACATGGGTTGTCCTCCACCGCCTCTAGCAGTTTGGCTTCAAAGTTCCCTTTTTCCAAACTGATGTTAAACCTACAGTGTTTTGCCCCCCCACCCCTCGCCTTGTTCCCCTTGCTAATCTGTGGTTACAGTAGAGGTGAAGCTTGGCGTTTTTCGTTTCTTCCCTGACCTGAACCTCTCACGGCCTTCACAAACATTGTTTCAAAAGACTGATGCCACATGTCTCTGGAGCCAGCGCTATTATCAGCTGTTTCTTGATACTTATTTGTTTAAGACAACCAATAAATGGCTAATCTATATACTAAACATTTAATTGTTGGTATATGTGGTTCTCATTGTAAAAGAAATAAAACCAGTTTGAATCAGATGGACTATGTTTCATTAAAAAGGAAACTGGGGAGTTTAATTTTGATTGCCTTTATTTTTAGTTTTAACTTGTCCTTTTATGAAATAATGAAATGTTTTAACTTTTAGTTACTGATTAAAATAGGTCACCTTGTCTGGAGTGAACATTTCCAGAAATTTTACATGCTATACATAGATCTGATTGGACAATACAGAACTCTGACATGAGTTTGAAATAACCTTTATATAAAAGCTTTAAGGAAAAAAAAAACTAAAAGATAAACAGTGCTTACATATTAGTCTGACACCTTCTCACTTTGTCAACTTAATTTCTGTCTTGGCTTTAAATTCCCGATGCAAACCACAAGAGGGCGCCAGACGATTGCAACAGAAAATTTAGTGAACCACTTTTAATCAGCCTCATTCAGAAAGACATCTTTTAAAAATTGACGTTTCCTGCAATTTTTTCCCCCAAACTGCACACATTATTTCACAATTTCCTCATCTTTAAGGTTTAATAATTGTGTAGACTGCATTGTTTCAATTTCTCTAAAGTTAGTTATCTGAATTAAAGAAATCTTGCATGCTTTTTTGTAGTCTTATTTCCCGTACTATTTCACCTCTGCATCACCATCATGGGCTTGAACACTGTCCTCATTATGTATATTACAAAGTAAGTAAACTCCAACATAACTGCAGTCAAGACTTTTGAGATGCATTAACATGTATTTAGTCTTAAATAATTGAGTGCTGTTATTGGACAAGTAGAAAATAATTGGTACAAAGCATGTTAAATTTGTAGCGCTTTGAAACTGTTAAATAAAAATTAAATCTACAATTTAATACTTAAATGAAGTATGTTACACTGCTAAAGATGGAAGCAAAAAAAAAAACATCCGTTAGCATTTTTAAAAAGACCACAGAACATTTTACTTGGAGTAGAACGTGCAGCCAACATCATGAAAAATGGTTGCTACCATTTTAGTCCATGGGTGTTGCATACGTTGGGCTACCTCATCCTTCATCACTCCTCCACCTTTTCATCCTCCCATCAGGTCCTTCAGCTTCCCCATGACAGACTGACACGGAACACAAAGGCTGTTTATCTGTATCTGGGGTGATAAATCTTAGTGTTCTTAAAGGATTTCAGGATTTGAAAGAAGCTGCAAACGTGCAGCTGTTTCAGACTTTTTCTGATGCACTTTTTCTTGTCATCAATGTTTAGAATCTGATGTTTTTACTTTAGGTGATTAAACTCAAGGTTTCAGGGATGAAGGATTGAAGGTGAGCCCTCAAAGTCCATTCTAGACTTAAGCTAGTCCCCGACTTCTGCTGTGACTTGCTGAACACGGGACACTCCCAGAAACTCAGATCTGGCTGAGGGGCAGGAACTTCTGGTAGTAGCTCTTAGTTACATCAATCATCAGGTCCTGTGTGCACTCTGGGAGCTCTCCTGAAAACAGACCTGAGGGGGAGAAATACATTTAGAGGCATGAATGTGGAGACGGGAGAGCGGAGACATTTGTGTGTTGGTCAGGCGTGCGTCCTGCTGACCTGGACATCCGGAGAAGACAGTGAAAGGTGGCACCACTGTTTCAGGAGGAAGCACAGTGTTGTCTAAGATCTTACAGCAGTCTTTCAGCACACACCGTCGACCCTGCTCAGGATACACAAAGACAAAATGTAAATATCAAATCAAGAAATAAAATCTTTCACCTAGCTTTCATAACAGAGTTTTTAACAGCTTTGTCCTTAATAAGAAAACTGGACTGATATAAGTACAGTGTTTATCAAGTTTTAAACAATAAAAATAAACTTGACATTGTGATTTTTGATGTTGCCACGGACACACTTCCATTTATATTCCAACTGTTGGCTAATGGCTTCCTCACATTAACAGGCACCTTAGATGATTAGTGGATATTATTAGATCCAGATGTGAATACAATAAGGATAGAATGAGGCTGCATTCAGATTTGATTACTCAGACCTGCCTATAACTAATTTTAATACAACTGTTTGGTAGTCTGAACAGAATCCTGGACCAGCTGTGCAACCAATGTCCAGTGAACAGAATTGTTCCCGCAAAAGTAAAATCACACATCAATAATGTTTACATGTGACTCATGAGAGAGAATACGTGAAAGATTAAACACGAATGCTGGATCATTTCAAATAAAGCAACAGCAATTGGACTCTAACAAGTATGGAGACGTTGCCTCATTTTTCTTTTGATTGTTGTTGGGAGTTTATTGTACTGGCTATAGTCAAAGCACCGTAAAACAAGATTCTTGTGCTTTGCATCAGTCAAATCCCAGTAATCCTCGCCATTTATGTGCGACACATGTTAGACATTTAAACAGAAAATTGTGCAGTAAACAGCTGACAGCTGGCCAGCAAGGCATCTGAATTTCAGGGGTTAAATGCTTCAGACTGCGATCCAAAATCTTTTTTTTTTCTTTTCATGTTCTGGCCAATTAATAACTGAGCTTCTTTAAATGTTTGGTAATGCAATACAACAAATACGACTTGGGCAAATCTGAAACATAATACTGATTAAGGATATAATTCAGTTACTGAGTATTTGTGATTTTACTGTTTGTTGCTTATATGACAGTGTGAAATAGGCAACGTCTTTATTTGCATACAGAGCAGGTCCTTATTGCATTTACACCTGTGGCTAAAGACCTCCCTTTGTGACTTCATCTCTCATTAGGTATGAAGGAGTCTGCATCTTCACCACAATTCTCAAAATTAGGAAAATAAACTATGTGCTCTACCCTAGAATCTTCAATAATGTCACTTATTGTTTATTTTTTTTGTAAAATATCAAACCCCAGCTGCCTGTTCAGTTAGCTTCCACATGACCACCATGTGACTAACCTCAGGCAAGAGAAGCCGTTTCAGACTACATCACCTCTCTTAGGCAGAGCTTCATTTATTTCAGCACAGTTGACTTTAAATGTTCATGAGCTTGTGGTTTGTACAATCTCATCTCACTCACTATAACACAGTTCTTGCCGATGTGGACGTAGGAACCAATCTGTGCCGCGTTGACCACACAATCCTCCTCAATAAAGACGTGGTCTCCGATGTGCAGTGGGAAAAATGCCACTCTGGAAGGGAACAATGAGAGTGGAAAGATAAAGCTCATTTCTCCGTTCAAGGGACAAGCAGAAGTTGTTGAATTACCAAATTTATTAATATATTTAATAACTCCATCATCTGTACAGAAATGTAAAGCTGTTCTCAAGCAATACTTGGTATGCCCAAAACAAAACCTTGAGAGAATAACACAAGTATAATCAAAGTTACACATCTAACTATTAGCATTATTATTTTCCTCACAGAGAAAAGAAATCTTTACCCTTTGCTGAACTTTTTGAAAGGTGGTCGAATGACACTCCTGCTTTTCACAACACAGTGTCTCCCCACCCTGACATTAGCCAAATCCCCCCTGATAATGCAGTCATTCATAACGATAGTCTGAAAGAGAATCAACATACAGAAACAAAGCTTTAAACACAGCTCTATGTTGGACATTGGCAACACTGAGCTCTACCAATTGACACTTAGGTGTGTTTTATTCCTTACTTTGCCATTGAGAACTATGTTTTGACTCCCACACAGAACTGACTGTCGGCTCACTTTGTTGCCAGACGCCTGCAAAAAAAAAAAAAAAAAAAAAATAGCATAATTAGTGTGTGTGTAATATATATATATATATATATATATATATATATATATATATATATCGGCTGTTTTATTAAGAATCTAAACTGTTTCACACTAATGCAACGCCCTTTGCAGCCTCAGCTACCAGTTAGCAAAAGAAAAAAGCAAGCTAGGTTAGCAAAAAATAGCAGCTAAAAAAAATCATTACCGTTTCAATATACTCCGCTTTGTTGTACAGTATTTCAGACAATTCCATGGTGAGGCTGTTAATTTAATATTTAAGATGAAAGTTATTATTCAATAACAATAGCTAAAGCATCAAATTATTCTCAGAGCTCCGCAGAAAACAGTCGCCGCTTCCCTTTACTTCTGCGCAAGTCCGGAATGGACGTCAACGTCAATTACAGGAAAAACAATTAAATTATAAAAGTTCTCTTTTTTCTCTTTTTTTTTCTTTTTTATTAAATAAAGAGATCTCATTCATTTAGAAAATTATATTTTTACATGATATTTTTCCGCTCGTGGTACTTTATGGAACAATAGGGTGATTGTCATCAGTAGAAAGTCAGAATTGGTATGAGAGAGACATTCTCTTTGTAATGGAGTTGTTGGACAGACAAGGAGATATTTGGAGCATCATCAGTTTTCTGCTGAATTTAGTTTTTATTGTCCTCAAGTAATATTTAGTAAGTTCTCCAAAGCCATTCCCGTACCCCTGATTAATCTGAAAAGTAATGGCTTACAATATTGAATTCTTAAAGTCTAGCTGAAATTGCATTGGAAATCAAATTGCATTACAAACCAGCAAAACAGTTGAGCAGCTAGAATTCTGCATCAGACAAAAATGGGACAACATTCCTCCTATAGAACTCCAGCAAATGGTCTCCTGACTTCCCAGATGTCCACAGACCGTTGTTAAAAGAAGGGAAGATGCTACACAGTGGTAAATATCACCCTTTTCCAACTTTGCTTTAGATGCGTTGTGACCTTCAAAATGAGTTCATACTTTCTGTGAAATGGCAAAATATCTCAGCTCCAGAATAAAATCTGGATTTATTAGATTAGCATATTATTGTATTAATTTTTATTTAATATATATTTAAAAGAAATTTTGTGAGTTAAAATTGCTCAGACTGCCACAACTAGTCTTATTCTTGTGACAAATCCGCTAACTGTAGTCATGCCTCAGTTGTTCACAGTGGAACTTTTTTTCACCTCATCATTTAGTTTCTAAATAGTAATAATTTACATGTCACTACTTTTTCTGGAAGTAGTTAAAGTGTGATTGGAAGGAATCTCTTCCTCTTAACACTCCCTTCTATGAAAGACACACCTGGTGTGGCTCTGATTGTAGTGTGTAGCTCTGCAATATAAAAGAGCCGAAATATATGGAAAACTTCCAAATGAGTTAAATATACAAAATAAAGAAAACTATAAAAAAAAAGAAATTCCTCTACTTGGTTTTACCCAAAGATCTCATCTATGATGTCACCCACACCAGAGGTCAGGAAGTCCTGGGCTGGCTATTCCCAAACACCTATCCTGTAAGGTGGGTCTAAACAAAGAACACACCATTATAAATATGAGCATAATTAATATAATTACAACTATAAGATAATGTTAAAACTATAACATAATGTTAACACAAACAAACCCAGGATAATATCTTTAGCAAAGTTACATGGCAACAGAAATGGTAAAATAAAGTTAAACAAGCAAATATAAAGTCAGGGTTATATAAGGGACAAGTGGTGAACAGATGCAACTCATCCACTTTGTCACATATTTATTCATTTATTTTTATTACCTTTCTGCATATACAAACATTTGATAGTTAAGTTCTTCTGAAAAAAATAAATGCTAAACGTATTGGACACAATCAGGCCAAAAACTCAACAAGGTATTAACAGAAAAGACAGCTATACACAGTCAAGGAGAATATAAAGAAATTAAAGAAAAATAAGATTAAAAAAAGTACAGTATCATGTTTTAGTCTTAGATATTCTAAAGGTCTTCAAATTTTTCAGATCTTCAAAACCTGAAAGTAGGCTTAGGGTCCATCAAACTTTATTTTTATTTTTTTTTTATTATTATTATTACAGGCAAAATATTACATACAAAGAGGAACATGAATAATAACATACAATGAACAAAACAGAGGATAATAGTTACAAAAATTGAGGATTTTTTATAAAAAATATTTTTTCTCAATATAAACTTAAACAATGCTCAGTTTCTTCAAGATATCAAGGATTGTAGTTGCTTTTTGGTTCTTTACATTTTCAATTGAGATGGCATAGGTTTTTAGTTCCACAATAAACAAATTAAAGAGAGGTTTATATCCAGCCCATTTACATTTGTGAATATGAAATTTTCCAAGTATAATTAAGAGTTGAATAATATAATTCACATCATTTGATAATCCATTCATTATACAATATAACATCAAAGACATTAATTTGGATATTAACTCTTAATTTGGCACATATAAAGCTTTCCATCTCTGACCAAAATTGTTTGGTATGAAAACAATGGAAAAATTTAGCATTGCTTGAATAACGCTTACTTCGTTTTCTTTTTGCTTTGCCAATAATTTTCCTTTTCATATAGCCATCCTACGTATTTCATATTTGGGTCCATCAGACTTTGTGATATTATTAGGCGTTCCCCCACCGAGGGATGACCTAATTTTTTGTTAACAGCATCTTCAGTTTTCATCAGTTAAAACAAAAATTGTTGGCACTCTCACCTCTTGCACATTTTTTATTGGCAACTTTATCAGAGTTGCTGGTACCGGCAAACCGAGCAGTCAGCTATGCTTAGGGCCCGGCATGCATGACGTAGTTGTACTTATTGTCCAATGACAAGCCTCAAAACTTGCCTTGGGTGGGGGGTGGCTTGTAACCTACAAAAATTAGCTAGCCACAGATTCTTCTTAAAACTGTTTGCTAGCAGACGCTACAGAAATGGAGTGCTGTATACACGTTTTTGAAAAAGAAAGAAAGGAAACTTATAAATTTATTGAGTCTGTGTTTATGTGGAAAGAGCTTGGTACCAAAGAGTACTGTGGTAAAAGAGGCAGTGCAGAAATTTAATCTAAAAACTGAGGTTTGTCATTGTCATGCTACATTGTATAATTGTTTTGTGGATGGCTCTGACTTGCTAAAAGACTGAAAATGGAAATTACCTTTGCTAATTGTCCCTTTATAAATAAGTTAACTTTAAACTTCAGGAACCTGCAGCACTTCCAGCCAACAGTGGCTATCACAGAGACTGCTACAGTCACTTCACTAACATCACAAACATAAAACAAGCCTAGAGAAAAAGTGAAACGGCATCTTTATTTCAGAAAAAGGCTGAAAGAGAGGATAGGTGTCAAATGAGGAAAGAATATTTAAGTCTGTGTCAGGCTGGCAGGTGAGAGAGTGGAGCGGCGCATCCAGGATGGGGATGATAATACTGATGGACGACGTCACCTTGTCATGTGTTACCAACGAGAAAATCATTTAAAACATTTATAATGGAAGACCAAGCTGTCAGGTGCTGCTTACTGAAAATGTAGGAAGGAGGAAAAACAAGCCCAAAGTAGAGGTATGTCTAAGTTACTGAAAATTAAGGCAGCGTGTATTAACCTTTCATTTTGACATTTTGACATCGACAGTGGGCTAACGCTAGCTAACACTGAGGCTAAAAAGCACTCATGTCATAAGTTTAAAAATGAAATAAAGGTTTGATACGACAAACATTTTCTAAATGTGTTTGCAATGCAGTATTTTTGCAACTGTCTGTTTATTGTAAGGGTAGGATACAGCTATTTAATGTTATTGCTATAAAATTTAAAGTAATGTGTTAAATCTGTATTTGTCCAGATGCACTGAGAAAATTTTTGCAGCCAACAACAGGCACCTGTAGAAGCTACTAGAGAGGAGGCCTCTCCCACCACAGAGGACAAAGACTTTAAAGAAGAGAGAAAAACATTCTGTTCTTATTATTTTAAAACGTTCATTTAAATATAAATATACATGTGTGTTTATTGTTGATAGTGCATGGCATGCACTCAATCATTATCATTTGGTACAAGGTTTAATCAACAAGCTTGATTAATTTGATCTGAAACTTTATTAATATGCATTTATCTTTTTAAGGTATAACCTTCTATTTTATTGGGTGATTGTCTGTTACAATGTGTCATTGATTATTTTATTAATGTTTCATTTAAGACTTTCATAATTTGGACACACTGATATAATCAAAAATATTTAATTTGATACTCTTTACAAAATGATCAGAGTTTAGCACTGAAACAGCCCACCGAGCTGACCACCAAAGTCCTGATCGCTCATTGGTCAGAATGGTCCCACATTCTTCTGTGGGGTCGTTCCCACATCAACTTTCATAAACTTAGAACAAAGACGTTAGGTTAGACTTCTGATGATTTTTTTGGGAACAACAAGTCTCGGAAGACTCGGAATGGCCACGGAGCCACAGGACTGCCACAGAAATCTCTCCAGGAGAGAGATGGAGAGATGAGGCCGGAGAATTAAGTTGCCTTGATGTGAAGAACATCAAAAGTTTGGATGCATGGTCGATTTTGTTTATTTTTTTGGACTGATTAACTCAGTTTAGTTCATGCTTTTTCCATCTGATGCTTCTAATTTTAGTTTATTTTATCTTTTTGATACCTTTCTTGAGATACTATTTTCGATGGCTGGTTAATGCAGGCTGACAAACGCTTCAGAACCAGTTCTACAGAGTTTTCCTTTTCGGACTGATCCAAAGCTGGACTCTTGATCTTCTACCATACCACCGCAAGCCAGTCACTGTCCACCTAATGCAACACCACCAATAAAGCGGCGAAACGAGACCGCACCAGTAGACAGAGCCTTCAGACCCAAGCCTACAAACCATCAAGTTGGGCAAATCTCCTTTCTCCCTGGAAGCTGTGAGTCGGAGCTACCACCTACTCGGGCTTCCCATGGAGCTGAGAGTCACCATAATGGTCGAAAATCACCTCTGGTCCAAACAGAACCGGACTGGGCTTGCCGAGTCCTCCTCTGCTTGTCTGCCAAGGAATGGTTGGTCGTCTGACAGTGATCTTTCATATCTAATGCTGAGCTTACACCAGAAGACTTTTAAAAGATTTGCAAAAGACTCTAGAAAACTACCAGCTCACATCTAAAGACACATGTTTAGAGTTTTTAGTCTCAGCCTAGTCTCAGACTGAGATTTGACAAAGACTGTAAATCTTTTTTTGGTCACTATTTACAAGAACTAGATTCTTTTAGCATTTTTTTGTGATATGTTGGACAGTTGATATGGAACAGGGCTGATCTGCTCACAGTAAAGCAAACAAGGGGAGAATTTCCCTCCAGAATGACACATCATCAGTATTAGTGTGGCTTTGCATCTCCACCAGGTGTTACACTGACACATCAGAATCTGGAGGGATGAATGAGTTTTCTATTTTTCTATCATTTGTTAGCGGACATTTACGTCTTAATAACCGTCCGCTCCTCTTTTTGGACGGTCCACCTATGACGTTTCATCACCTCTTCTTGTTCGTCTTTTTTTTTTTTTGTTTGTTTTTCGTCTGTTTTTGCTCTGTCGGGATTCCCGTTTCTGCTTTTGTCGGAGCTCATCTATTGGTTGTGATCGTGTTTCGTCACTGCGACTTGCGATATTATCAAATATGTCTGATATTGTCGCAGATCCAAGACTAGGGAAAGATTGACGTTAAACAGCGCAGATTACCAGCTTACACCCAACGACCGAGATGACGGGAGCGCGCTGTGACTCCAGTAAAACTCCTCAGTTTCCTAAAGACTTCCGTTTACAGTCTGCGATCTTGAAAATCGTTTAGTGTGAGCTCAGCATTAGTTAAACTTCCAGCTTTAAACAGATGAGATTTAGTTTTCCTCTTCCCTTTTAGGACTCAGAGATCCTTTTTCAGTTTTCTTAAACGTTAGTTTAATTAACACCACAGGTTAATTAATTTTTCACTCATATCTAACACACATTTTATTTTGACACATTACATGGCTCTGAAATGAGTTTTGTTCATATTCTGCATTTCAAAATGTTTGATTCATTTTCCCCATTCGATCCTTTGTAAATATTTCCTTTGACATTTATGCATGATTAGACTAGTAATATTTCATATTCATTCTAAACTGGTCTGGTTATTGTGAATTTCTCCTTTGAGCATCCTGAGACTGATTGATAACTGATTTGACTAGCTTGAATTAATTTAATTAATTTAGTACTCTGACGGTGTCCACACTGCCATTAGGTTGGTATCAAAGCTCTGGCTTGTGTGGTGGTGCTACCCGAGGTATAAATAATTTAATAGTTTTATGTAAATATTTAATTTTATTAAACATTTATGTTTAATGATGCTAAATCACGACAGCTGCCTCCTTCTCACCCCATTATCTTCTTCTGCTCAAACACTTCAGCCATGGCACAGTTTGAATCAAACCACTGATTCATCAGCATATCTGGCAAATTTACTTGAACAATTTACAAAGCCTGCTGGGCCTGATGGCAGAACCGAAAATGCCTTTGCTGCCATAAAACAAGTTTGGTTACTAACTGGTATGGGACTCATTGGCTTCCTTTACAAGTTTTATGTCAATGACACACAAGCTGAAAAGAGTGGGATGGGGGATGGGGAGGTAACACGTAATTCAGAGAGCAATTAAGTAACAGTGCCAACAAATATGGTAGTTATGACTCATTTACTTCGTCCTTATTTATAAGTGGTAGCCTCAGCAGAGCTGAGCTCCATTCACAGCCACACACTTCAACAACCAGGCGCAGAATTCACCAGCAGCTAAAAGCCAACATTTGGGAATAATATGGCTAAAATCATTCTGCAACTTTTTCCATCAATTTAACTTTATCCCAAGTAACACTTTTTCATAATCTTATATGCAAATCTGATATAATCATGATTCTACTGTTAATGTTTGTTTAAAGACTTGTTATACTGCCCACATGATGCTTGACCTTGTTAAAGAATATTTGATGACACTAAATATATATATATATATATATATATATATATATATATATATATATATATATATATATATATATATATATATATAGTCCATTGATTTTGCCTTCAAGCCAATCACATGAATTCCTCCTTGCTGCTTTACAGTGATAATGTTTAAACTCTTATTCCTCAATTAGGAAAGGAAAGGATGCGTAGAAAGTGCTGGTAGTGTGAGTTACTGTAGCCTCTGCTACATGCATGCTCCTGTAAAAATAGCACAATTAAAACAATCTGGTGTTTGTCACAATAGTGGGAGGGTTCTAAACACCAGCAAAAAAAGGATTTCCACTGTCAAAAAAGGAGTACACAGAGCAGGGTTTACAATTTTGACAATACAAATGCTTCTCTTTTTGTAAAAATAAAATATAAGAAAATAAAAAAAAAATAAATAAAAAAACCTGAAAGACATAACACTAAAATGGTTAAGAGAGAAAAAAAATCCAAAGAAGCAGAGGCAGGGGACTTAAAAAAAAACTGTCCTTGATCAGGAACTGGCAAACATCCACAGAATGTCCCAGCATGCTCCTAATTTTTCTCAAAAGAGATAATTCAGTTCAACCAGAAGGAAAGAGGTTGCACACCTATAGCACCCACAAGCTCTTCTACTTTCCTTTACTTAGCTGGTAACAGGCATTGCAGTAGTCTCCTCAAGGCCTGGGTCAATCCTGCAGCTTCTCCAGTTCTCTGCCTGCAGCCGCTTCCTCTGACTCCTTCAGTCCCACCTGTACTGCAGCTTTGTCTGTTCTGTCCTCCTTCCCTTCTGCTCCACTTGGTCTGCTGCTTGCCTTCTCCCCTTTGCTCATCCTTCCTCAGTCCTTAAGAGAGGCTCCTCACTACTCATTGTCCAATCCAGAGCCAGGGGGTGTGGGGACCTAACTGAAATCAGCTGTACTCAATCATGTCCAGGTTTCTACACTCATGCAATTAGAAACACAGCAAGTGAAATATAAAACCCAAAATAAAAATCCACACAAATGTCAGTAGTCAAACTCATGCAAAAATAATATAAAACCATAAAATTGATCAAGACTTAAGCTTAAGAAAAATAAGGTCAAGGTCAATTTTCAACATATTTACATGGCATTCAAAGTCAGTGAACATGTTAATTATTATATATGTTAATATGCACATTAGCACTTCTAAGCACATCTAAATAAAGCACTGTTTTAACATGTTTGCCAAAATAATGACTAGTATTGCTAGTATTTAATAACATACTAAGCCTTTGTACTTTTGCATTTTATTTTATCTCTATTCATTAACCATGTTCGTAAACTTCCTTGCAAGGTCATAAAAACAAAATGGATGAGGAGAAGATTCTATAGGGGAAACATATTTTGGGGAATAAGTGCAGAATATTAGTTTAGAAAATACCAGTTGCATGTAAGTGAAAAGGCCAGCAACTGAACGATATAAAGAGGAGGTGGTTTAGTAGAGGGAGAATGGGATGGAAGAAGGAGCTAGAGGGGAAGTTAATGTTCTGGTATGTAGCTTTTTCTCTGTCAAGATTTTCTCTGAATCATTTCGGCATCAAGATAGTAAATTGCTATTTGTTTCCTCCAATGCACAATTTTATTACCTTATATTTATCACAACCTTCATTATGTCCTAATTAAGCACTTTGTGTTGCCTTTGGTAGGAAAGGTGCTTTATAAATAAAATAATTTAAATAATATGATTTATTATTACATGCTTGTCAATGTTGCATGCATTCAGCAAGGCACTGCAGGGATTTGAACCCTATCTCATTTCTGAGAATACCATTACCAGTGCCTTTTACTTTCTTTTTTTTGGGGGGGGGGGGGGGGGGGGGGGGGGGGGTTAATTAGTTTTCGTTTTTTTTTTTTTTTTTGTCTAAAAGATGCTGCTATCTTAAGTACCCTGTCACATGGGAGGGGGCGTTTTGTTTTGCTTTTTGTTGTTGTTTTTTTTGTTTGTTTGTTTTTTGTCTTAAAGACGCTGCTATCTTAAGTACTCTGTCACATGGGAGGGGGCATGTTTTGTTTTGTTTGTTTTTTGTTGTTGTTTTGTTGTTGTTTGGTTTTTTTTGTCTTAAAGACGCTGCTATCTTAAGTACGCTGTCACATGGGAGGGGGCGTGTTTTGTTTTTGCTTTTTTTTTTGTTTTTTTGTTGTCTTAAAGACGCTGCTATCTTAAGTACCCTGTCACAGGCGTGTTAACATCAGGAAAGAAGGTACATTCAGTTCTAAAACACTGACATCAAAGAAAATTCTAGAATCGTCTTTCATTGTAATTTTTGGGCACTTTGTTTTGTGATAAGCTTGTATCTTCTTGAGAGAAGCTTCACTGTGTGTCTTCACTGGCCAAATCAACGAGCATGCAGAGAAGAAAACTTTGAAGGATAAAATAGGTAATTAAGTTACACTTAAGGAATTGTACCCGCCTAAGGGTGTGTGGGAATAGTACTTGTCATAACATAATACAAGGTTTTTTCTCCTTCACAGTCTGTGCGTGTTTCTCTTTGATATTTGCAATACCTATTTGATATTAGAACGTTGCCGGTCCTGAAGGAATGCAAAAGATGTCCAGAGTCTATATTCTTGATGACAACAAATGCCAATTAGAGCCACTGCAGACTGTGTTAAGATCCATTTCACACCGGACCACCATCTTGTTTGAGATGAACTATCATCTAAAGGCTCCACCTTTGTTTCTGCATCGATCATCTGCAGTTTAGATTTACAAGTATTTTCCTGCAGAGTCCTGTATTTTTCTCTTTCATGCTGATCCTTGTATAATGCCATCTCTTCCTTCTTTTCTTGAAGTTGTTTCTTTAAATCTACAAGTAATTCTTGTTGTCTGTTCCTGGTTGACTTCAGCTCATTTATCGATTGCTCAAGAAAAGCTATGTTTTCTTTGTCTTCATTCTTTTTCATATCGTGATTCTGAAGATCTTGTAGTGCCATCTCCATTTCAGAAACACATGTCCTTAACTTGTCATTTTCTTCTTGTCCTTGATGGTATAGTTTCTGAAGTTGAGCCATCTCAGTATCGAACCTCTTGTTTTCCCGTGTCAGTGTTTCCTCATTTTCCTGAAACTTCTGCACTCTTTCTCTATTACATTCCTTTTCTTTTTCCAGGTCCCTCATTGTGAGTACAAGACGAAGATTTCTGTTCTCTGCCATTTCCGCCACGTCAGAGTGGGGGTGTCATCTTTTGTTTAACTCTCGTAGGGGGCGTGGCTTTATCGCCCTTGAGAAACTTTGATACTTAAGTAAGAGTTTTAACCGCATTAAAATGAGCTGATGGGGTGATTGGGTTTGGTTGGGTTTAAGGTAGCTTCCACAATGATTTACCTGTTACCATGTGCTGACATTAACGGAAAACAGCTGCAGGCCTGTGTGCTTGTGCAGTACAGGATAGTGTCCCTTGCGCTGTGGTGAAAATTTACTCCAGCAGGTTCTCTGACACGAACCTGTCCTGTCCTGTTCTCTTTAACCAGCGAAGCCCTCCCCAACAGCCTCCGATTGTCACCCTTCTACTGCCGAGGCTGAGGAACCGCAACTGCAGCCGCAGCTCTGACGCCAACATTACATAGGCTGTGTCCGAATGTGCACCCTACTCCCTACATAGCGCCCTATATAGGGGTCACGCCATTTTTTTGGAGTCCGAATGTCCAGAGAGAAAAAAGTAGGGCACTCAAAATTACCCACAATGCATCTTGAAAAGTAGTGAGCATCGATGGTCACTAGACGGGTCAATGTAGACCACAATGCATTGCGGGCAGAAGCTCAACATGGCGCAAGGAGGCGAAAAAATTTAGCTGTGCGAAATTACCTTTAAGCAAACAAACAAAGAATAAAATATAACACAAGGAATAAAAATAAAAATATTTACACACAACTTTGGATTGGATTTGGAATGACATCTTGACGCGGGCTGTGGTTGCCGTAGTGACGGCAGTAGTCACGTGGTTTATGGCGAGGAAAAACTAGGCAGCTTCGTGCCTGAATCGCAAAGAGAATGAGTGCACTATGTAGTGTGTTATGTAGTGCAGCACTATGTAGTGAACGAGGGGTTAAGGAGTAGGGTGGACATTCGGACACAGCCATATACATGCTCATCTCGGTGCTGTAGTTCATGGCAAGCCAAAAGGTCCAAAATTCGCCACTCTATTGGCGTGTTTGTAATAAAATGCCATTTTGTGGTGAAAAATGGCGTTAAAAGTGCTGTTTAAGTGGCAAAAACAGCGTAAATTAAGGTTATATTATATTATAATATTTATTTCAGCCCCCAAAATAAAATTTTGTATAGACACTTAAAATTTAACTGCAATCATCCAATCAGTAAAGAATAAGAGCAAACCACTCCAGTTCACCACTGATCTTTGCTGAAAGATTGTCTGCATTGTTTTAATAAGCCTGTTGTCTGCTTGTGTGCTCACATTTCCAACCATATTGAAATGCAAAAATGATTTCTTAACAATCCAGGACTAGATACTAGACTGGCCAATGAGAATTACTGTTCCTACCATTCATTACACTCTGAAAGATTACGTGAGACAGCAGGTCCAGACAGGGGTAGTCATGGATTAGAACTGCTGTGTGATCTTTCTTAGTGACTGTGAGCCATGAACAGCAACAATCTATGTTTTTGATTAGCTGACAGAAGCCAAGTACGCACTCTGAAATATTTAGTAATACAAAAATAAGAAAGCAACCCCCCTACCCCCACACACCACCACAACTACCACACTCACACAATGAGTAATCAATGAACGAGACAATTATGTCGTGGCCAAGAATTACGAATGCATGGGAACGACATAACTGAGTTGTGGCCTCACATGACCGATGCGTGGAAAATAGATTAAATAGATTGTCCTGAAGATATCTTTCATATCGCACCACACCAGCTGTTGCAGTCAAGGTAATTACATGCTATGTGATATATCTCGTGAGTTGAATTTATCGAAATCTGTAGTGGTTACACTTAAATTCCTGTTATAAGAAAAGCACTGCTTTTTTTAAGTTGTAGACTGACTCAGTAGCCTATCACACTTTTATCAGCTTTCAAAGCTCTCTCTCTCTCTCTCTCTCTGTGTGTGTGTGTGTGTTTGTGTACTGTTTAATTGGAAATTAAATGCATAGCCTACAACAGCAAACATTACATTTAAATTGAATCAACTGAATCAAAAAGTTGAATAAAAATGATAATAGATGACAAACTTTTAACTATAATTATAAATTCCTTTGCATTAAGCAGATCTACTGTATGTCTTACAATTGAGCCTTGGGACGTGAACGACTCCTTTCTTGTTTATCTTGTTCTAGACATATTAGAATTTTTAAGGATACCCACTTTACTGTGTGATGAAGAGCCAGAAGGACCCCGTGTTGCAGTTTCTGCAGGACTGTGGAAAAAACGAAGAAATTTTACACAAACTTAAATCTGACAAGGTATTTTCTTGAAAATATTAGATATTAAATATTTGTCATTTACACAGTTAAGAATATACATATATGGTACTAGTGAAAAGTTTTGACACATTTTTCCTTTAAATCTGTGAAGGAGTGTAAAATTGCAATGAGAGAGTAATAAATTATTTATGAAATAGATGGCTAATAGTGATTGCCAATGTCTGGATTGCCTCTCAGTAGGGTGGGTTAGCTTCACACAGGTATGAAGTATAAAAGGGGGAGGTACCCGGCACTGGGAGTATGGCTGTAATAGACATATCAAAGATGACTGCCCCTATCTGCAGGGAAACTAGAAGGGGCAGGTACAGTAGGCCAACTGCCTGCCCCTGTCTGCAATTTTGCTTCCGTGGCCTCCGTTTGCAGACATGGTGCTGCAGGATATATTACAGGAAAAGTGGGGGGACTGGAAACCTATTTGCTGGTAGATAGTGGCGCAACATTGTCGGTCATCCCAAAGTCGATTTGGCTGGCTATTACAAAGTGGGGGTCAGAGTTGACTGGGTACGAAGGAAATGTTTCTGCTGCAAATGGTGCAGGAATGGGAATTCTGGGTAAGTGGCAGACAGTATGTCAGTTTGGATCATTGGCTTTGATTGCTGAATTTTTGGTGGCTGATATTCCTGCTGACATAAGTCCACAGTATTAAAAATAGGAAAGTTATTATTATTATCAATTATTATAAAATCTATCTCCTCCAAGAGATTTCATTTTACTGCCACCAAAATAGGACAGGATGTTCAGAAGGCATGTGTCTTTAAAAGTTATCAAAAGTTTTCCAATAGAAGAAAGTGCATAGAGGGGGCGGGGCCTCAAAGTTTGATGTCTCGCCATGAAAAACGAAATTGAAATAACTTCCACATAGAACAACATATCTCAACCAAAATGGCCATGTATGATGCCAGTCCTATCCTGATGTACTTATCAATATTTGGATTATGAATTGGCCACGCCCCCTGTCGACAGGAAGTCATGGTTTTAATCGAAGACCCACTTCTCTGATGTTTATGAGACAACCAGGTCCAAACTGGGTCCGACAGCAGAAAACAAGTTGGTGATGATATCTAATGAAAACTGTTGCTCTACGCTGCAGGGTGAGACTGTGGGGCCATGGCGAACTTCGATAAGATGCCATGACATCATAAATCAATATAAATCCCTCATTTTTGATCCAATCACCATCAAACTCACAGGGATTAATCAGGGTTGGGTCCTGAACAGATCCATATGACCAAATCTGGTCTAGCCCTAAGCTCCGCCCACTTTCAACAGGAAATGCTTTTATTTAGACGCTGTGGTCCTTCTCCTCAGGAATGAAAATTACACATTTGAAAGTGCTTCACAACAGGTTAAACCCTTTCATGATACCACAATAAAAAACGCAAGTTCCCTCGCCAAACGTAACCATGGCGAATGGCGTCGAACACCATGAAACAGGAAGTACTTGTAACTGACCCAATGTACTCCTGATCTCCACCAAACTCGGCAGGGAGGACAGTGGTCAGGCCTGGAACTGATGCAAATTGACGTATGCTGGAAATATGGCTCTATAGCGCCCCCTATAAATATTTAATTTATCAGCCCCAACTACTGCTTTGACTGACATTGATGAAATGTGGCATATTTATATAACATGCCAGGACAAACAAGAAAGCCTCTTCATGTCCAAATGTTGTCAACGCCATAGCCCCGGCCCCTGGAAACAGGAAGTCCCACCATTTTAACCCTTTAATACCTGTAAAGCCAATTCAAACTCATTAATATCATCCTTCAGGAACTCATGGTTGAACATATGACTGACGTCTTGCAGCATCATGATAAAAATGGCTTCCTGTGATGATTATATCATTCACCATGAAACAGGAAGTGGCTCTAACCCTGCCGTCAGTTGACCAATGGAGGTGATATTTTCCTGTTATCATTATATTTATAAGGTTATTTATAAGTACATGTAAAAGTATATTTTTAGGTTAAAAGAACACATTTAAAAAACAGAACCAAACACGAGGAGATGGTTTCAGGTTTCTGTCATGTTGGTGAAAACCACAGCTGTTTGCTGAAAATACTGTGATTGGCTTGAAATACATCCATTAATTCAGACAGAGACGTTTATATCTGATTGGCTGTATAATGTCATGAGATTTTTAGCTTTGGATGCCATATTGTTCAACTAACTTAGCTGTGGTGTTTGCCGGTAAATTTAACGAACTTTAAAATATGATTGTGGAAAAATGTGCAAGAACTACGGGTGCCAACAAACAAAATCTGATTAAAAAAAAAACAAATGACAATGTCAAATCAATGACAAATACATCAGGAATAGTAACACCTGTCTCAGCAATGTTGGTAGACGACACAATCTAAAAGAGGACAAAACAAAGAAAGGGAGGACTTGTTTCAGATTTACACTTCATTTAACAGTACCTATCTCCGACCAGCAGGGGGCACTATGAAGGCAACAGTCTGGTCTACTAATGAAACGATGGAGGGGAGGCCAACAATCCTAAACATTAAAAGGTAAACAAAACACACAGTGAAACAAAGGGGACAGGTAAATCTAAACCTGATTAGTGGATGTGTTTGTGTTTTCAAAATGTGTTAGTAGTTAATTAAAGTGCATTACATCACTTGTTTGTATCCTGAAACCTCTCATCTGAGGTCATACAGCTGCTGGATGGAAGCCATGAGGAACATGAGAACGGCTCCATCCACATCTACAATCTAAGGGGGCTTGTGTGGTAGAGACACAAGAAGTCCTAAACATATATGATCATTTACTTTGTGCTTGCTCAGACACTCTACTTCATCTGTACCTAAATGGTCCGTTAGGTTCATGTACTGCAACACCTGCCGAGTCATACTGCTGAAGTGGTTAAGGTCTGGACCCAGGTCCCAGCTGGATGAGGATTCCTTCACCATCACCTCTTGGAATAAGTGAGCACACAGACTTATCTAAAACAGTCAGCTCATCAGAACGTAAAACGTTAAGTTCATACAGCAAGCAAGTTCTACATCCACCAGTATCTGTGCTGTAGCTGAGCATATCTCTTAAATGAGCAGATGAGTAGAGAACTACAATCTCAATCTGAAACTTCCCTTCTGTGGTAAATTAAGGTTACAGTCAGATTGTGATTGACAAAGCCCAGTCTGAATTTATAAAATGGCCTGTGGGCCTAAGGTCAAGAAAACACATTTTAAAACTATTAATAATATTTGTCCAGTAGCAGAACTTTTAAATCATAGATTTTTTAAATTAATCTATAGTCTTTCTGTAATGTAGGGAAGAATCATTCAGCATTTTTTTTTCTTTTTTTTTTGCCCTCTGTCCAATAAGTTTTGGGTCAACAAAAGAGACTGTCTCTCTCTCTAAAGATAAATAATGTTCCATCCTTCAGGCTTTGTTATATTATGTACTTTGTGGATTACTTGGTTCAAAATACTTCTGATACTATAATTTTTTTTTTTTTTTTACATTTACACTTTTTTACATTTCTTTCTATGCAAAACTCTTTCTGTGACATTGATGTGTAAGTCTGTTTTTGTTTCAATACAATAGTTGCTATATTTTTATTTATAATTAAACTATTGTTGCTGAACCCCTTTTTTAGCTATATCTGTCAGTCCAACTATAATGTTGGTTTGTTTATGTTTGCGTAGACTCCTCTAATGTCTTCTGTGATACTCTTGTTCACGTTTGTTAATTCATTACTTTTGGTAATTAAGTAAAAAAAAAAGGTAAAGTAATAATAAATAACTAAATAATGTTACACTTTTTTAGTTTCTTATAAATGCTTTGTTGGACTGTTTTATTAATAACTTAGCTTCTTTATTAATGGTGAAATCTTTAAAGATTTTTAGGTGAAAATAAGAGAACAATAATAGGTCAAATTATTAAATCTCTAAATGTTATTTACATGTATGAATATCATTGTATCTATGATAGTCATCCTTATATTAACTATGCATTAATATACTTTTAAACTTATATTACTACTTGTTCTCATTTTCAATAATAATTCTAATACTACTACTGCTAAAAGGAAGGTATAGAAAATACTTTCAGTTACTTAGTTATTATTGTACTCTTCTATTAGACATTATTTAAATTTTTGATTCATTCTATGTTTAAAGTTTTTATGAAAATTGTGTTGGTTAACCGATTTAATATTTTCTTCCTAATTAATATTTTAAATACATTGGCAAGATCATTTTCGAGTAAGTGTGTTCCTTTGAGGACACTGACATAGTTCGGTTATGGGCAGTGAGAAACAGCGCCGCTCAGCGGAGAGTTGTGGGAATTACAGGAGTCATTTGCGTTTACAGTTCTTCCAGTGCTAACAAATATACTAACAGCGTACTTTAATTCTGACTATTCAGTACAGAACCAAATTTGGGGAGACGTTTAAGAAGTCTTTAAACTCTTTCATGTACAGAATCCTCTTCTTTAGGGGCTCAAATACGCAAAGAAAACATTTAACTACAAACCTTAAAGCATCAGACAAGTTCTTTCGCAGAGTTGACTTCCTACTACTGTACGTAATTATGAAAAATCTATCTGAGCTCGATTGGTCTTCCCTGAGTTGATTATTTGCTACACTTTTCGTAATTCCACCCATTACCTAATTTAGTATTAACTTTCAAATATTTTTAAATATATATTTAGTAAATTTGACAGCATAAAACCCACGTTAACAATAAAAATGCTGTAAAAAAATATCACGGTTTATGACTTGCGCATGCGTACCGTGGAGCACTTGACCTCGATCTTCTTCTTTGCTTTACACGCTGCTGATCCACCAAGTTTTCTCCATCATGGCGGCCCGTGTCCTGCAGCAGTGTGTCCGCTCGCTCGCTCGGCCTTCGCTGAGGCTGTGCTCCGGTAACCTTTCAGTCAGAGCTGCTGTTGCCCCGGTAGTTACCATCCACCGACCTCTCTCTTTCGTGGCAGACACCCGGAGGACGCGGTGGCTTGTTCAGAGCCGGGTGAGTCCCCTCTAACATTGAACAACCGTGGCCTAGCGCTCGCAGCTGTGACCTACCGATGTCTTTCAAAACTGTCACGCTGAAGGACCATGCTACAGGTTCATAACGTCGTGCAACTGTTTATTTGGCCTCGAATTAAGATGTCTTGGTGTGGAAGTAACCCCCGAATTAATGACACATTGTAACGGCATATTTTGATAACACAGAAACTATGCTTCTCTGTTGCCAAGCTAGCTAGTTTGTTAGCATTTAAAGCTAGCTAGCAGAGTTACTGAGTTCATTCACACACTACTGTTGCTGTACTTGTCTTCCTGCCTCCTCCAACATATTAAAGTCTTAGCGTAAATGAACACTGCACAGCCAGTCCTAGTTTAGCATAAATTGTTATTTATAAGCCAGGTGGATATTTTTTGGCAATGCAATATGGCTCAAATTCATTAGGGATAGATATCACGATTGTTTTGCATTCTTTCTCCATGTTTTGAAAATATTTTGATTGTATGATATGCACGGTCACGTGACACCCTGATGAACAATTAGCCATAATAATGACAAGGCAAGACTAAGGTATATGTTGAAGGCACATCATCGCAACTGAACTCTTAACTTTCTCTGCATCATTAATGCACTTTTTTTCTTTTAGTGGATTAAAAACTTATTTGGCTTTGGTTCCTTTCCAATCACTTATCTCACACTTTTTAATCTTGGCTTTATTTAGGTCTCCTTGGCAGGTGTGTTGTGCCGACAATATGGGGACCTGCCCCCACTCACCTTAGAAACCATCAAAGACCGTGTTATGTATGTACTGAAGCTCTACGACAAGATCAACCCAGAGAAGGTGAGAATAAGGCTTGGTTCATTCTATGTTTTGTCTCTGAGCATGTTGACCAGCTCATTATTGTGAGAGTGATTGGGTTGCTTTACTATATGAGCAGATATCCATGTTAATAAGCAGTAATTAAAAGAAATATCTCGGTACTTTTGGAATATTTATACATTCAGATGAGATCTTTGCAGAACCAAATCATGAGGGTGCAGGATAACCAGTCTGTTTTTGTGTGTTTCTAAGCTGTTTGTTCATTTGTGTCCCTCAGCTGCAGACAAGCTCCCACTTCATGAAAGATTTGGGTTTGGACAGCTTGGACCAGGTGGAGATCATAATGGCTATGGAAGATGAGTTTGGTGAGAGCCAATATGAAAACCTCTGAATGGGATGTATTAATAAAAGGGCTGTCAAATGATTGAAATTTTTAATCGGATTAATCACAGCTTACAAATTATTTAATCACAACTAGGCCTGAAATTTGCCCATTTTTACTGTATTGTATCAACAAAAGATCCAATACATATATATATTTAGTGTTAACTGACCTTCCCTTGGGTAAACGTCAGATGTCCAAGGGTCAGTAAATGCAGCATGTAATATATTTCTATATGTTGTTCTGCATCATCTCTACCAATGCAGCATCATCTCACCAACCGTCTCCATGGTGATATCTGTCATAAAACCACCAGATATTGACAAATGAAGTTAAAACAGCTGATATTGATGAAGAAACTCTGATAGAACTGCATTTTACTCTGGATAGCTGAGTATAAAGCCTTTCTACCACCTGTCAAATACTATGTTTAAAAATAGTCCTGCCAAAAACAACCCGTTGGGGTAAATATGTGCTGGTATGAACCATGAACCGCTAGTTTTCTCTTCCTCACTTGAACGATTAACAAACGCTACGAGAGACGGTACTTGCAACAGAAAAGCTGATCACTGTCAGCCGCCATGACTCACGGCATAACAGGAGAGGGAGAGGAGGAGCAGACACAGAGGAGACCAGAGAGACACTAGACCAGCCTTGTTTATACACGACGCAGGAGAAGAAGAAGAAAAAAAAAATATGTGGGTGTGGAACTTTCTCAACGTGAAAGGTGTGGGTGTTAAAACACCTTCGTCCTCCACATGTGTTGTTCCATCAGTGTTCTTTTTATTCTCACATCCATCCGTAGTCAGCAGGCTCATCCTTCCATCTTGACTCCTCCACGTCTCGCCGTCATAACGGAGAAATGACGAATGCATGGAGCTTGTTACGCCGCACCTGCATTAATTGTGTTAAAAATATTAATGTAATTAATGATATAAAATAACGGGTTATTTTTGACAGCCCTAATGATCATGTTTAAATTATCAGTGGTGTTATTAGATGTAGAACTTAGTCATGAATGCCTGGTGGATGTAAAGCTGGAGTGTTGCTTAGCAGCAGTTACAGCTGATGCATCTCCGTGTTCATGAATGAACGCCTGCCTTCAACACAGTTTCTTCTTATTCAAAGTGTAAGGTTGTCAGGACAGAAGTGGGTTAATGTTTAGTGTTTACACGGCTTACTGTGTGTGTGTGTGTGTGTGTGTGTGTGTGTGTGTGTGTGTGTGTGTGTGTGTGTGTGTGTGTGTGTGTGTGTGTGTGTGTGTGTGTGTGTGTGTGTGTGTGTGTGTGTGTGTTTCTGCTGCAGGTTTTGAGATCCCAGACGCAGAGGCAGAGAAGTTGATGACTCCAGAGGAGATTGTACAGTACATTGCAGACAAGAAAGATGTTTATGAATAATCTGTTCTAGTTCACCAGAGGCAGGTAGGTCGCTCCTGTTTTCTGCTTCAGATTTCGCTGTGGTTCTATTATTTGATATTTAAAAAAATGATTGGTATTTGTTTTCTTTCTCCACCTCCTTCCTACAGGAAAAGCAGATGGGTGTCGAACCATTTCCCACATCAACCCTGTCGGCTCTCATGTCCAAGGCTGCCGTGTCTTTTCGTTTGACTGTATTTAAATGAACATGTTCTTGGGAGTTTGAAGATTAAAATCTGTGAAAGAAAGATCCATCATAGCTTAGATTTTATTTTTTCTTCCAGCTCAGCCTGTGGTTCTGATGTATAATTTCTCATTAATAAATCAATAAACACTTACTGTTATGGCGTAGTGTATGCGGTTCAGATATCTTGTGACATTGGAGCATTCATGTGGCTTTTAAAGGTTTTCTGCATTATGAGTAAGCAAATGAGCTTAACTTTGTACAAGCAATAATAGCACCAACATGCATTAACTAGACGTCACAAACAAAAGATTTGTAATAAATCAGTTTCCACTCGTCACGTTGCACGCTGTCTTACAGAAAAGAAAAAATATATGAACACTTGTGATTTCTAACCTACTTACTGTGGAGTTAAGTCCTATCAGTTCCCAAGCAACTTCCCACTGGGTAACTTTTTTAGGGTTAAGTATTCCAGGTAAGAAGTACAGAATGAAAGATCATCCATTTACTCTGAAATGTAAAAGGTAGGAACGTTTTAAACTACCTGCTTTACAGGGAACTTCAAACTTGGAAAGCCTGATTAGTCACCTTTACGAGATAACATGTTAGGAATGAGCGACACAGCTAAATGTGTGTGTAGCGACTCCTGTAGTATTCTCCAGCTGGCCTTCACTCGATTTGAATTTAGTTTAACTACACCTACAGTTATGTTGCTCATTTCACAAAAACATGATCCGAACAAGTTACATCGTTGGTCAAATGACTAATCAGACTTTCCAATGGATAATACGCCAATTGGTTAAAAAATGGGAGAAGTAATCAACCCAACATATTTTACATACTACTTCACAAACACATGCAAAGTACATTTTGAGGCAAGTTTATTTCCTGAGTAAGAAGACCTTGAAATTTCAAAGTAGCAGCTAAAATAGGGGCTACTGGATTCTTTAAAAACAGCGGAAAAGGAGCTTAAATTCCTCCTTCAGCATAATAAACACTGGTGCATCCGTTTATAGAAGAAATGAGATAATTTTGCCTCAAAAAACTTCTCAAAGCAGCATGTTGATCCAGTTGTGCTAACTGGGATTCATGTGGATAAATAAGTGGGGACATTAAGGGATTGTCACACCAGCTTTCACATACGGGTGGTTTTTTTTTCTGTTTAGTACAAACCTTAATATGACGTATTTATGTCATATGGTAATTTAACAGCTTATGTTAGGACATTTTGAAGAATATTAACTGAACATTTGCAGTTTTAGTGCTACAAACCCACATCATGATTGCAGGGTTCTTATTCTATTTACCAGTAAATTTATCCTTCCAGCTTTACTCAGGCGTATGCTTCCCTGTCAGGTCCAGGAAAAGACCATATATTTACTAGGAAAAAAAAAAGATTTCTAAACCAAAAACTGAAGTATTTTGGTACTCTGACCAGTCTAAAGATGTTCTACTCAGAAAACGAAACCAAATAAATAAATAAATGAAGACTCCAGGAGGAGACCGCATTCATTGTTAGTCTTTTATTAAGGGTTGTACCCAAGTTATACAGCTTTGTATGCTGGCTGCAGGAGCCAGAGGGTTACAAACAGTAATCAGTATACGAGTACAGCCAACAGAAGACCTACTACTTACTACTCTACACCTTAGTACAGATTCTCTTAAGAGCACTAAAATCCAGAAAAATAAGAGAAAAAAATACAGAACAAACCAAGCAACAAAGGAAGAATGAAGAAAAAAAAAAAGATTAAATGAAACCAAACAGACAGCATCAGAGGAGACATTCATTATTAGAGCACACTGGAGATGGTTTTCTATACCATGTAATATCAGGTGACTTCGTTTTGTCAAATTTTATACCCATACAAATAAAAAGATTGTCCTTCAAAAAGTGCAGATACCACCAAAGTTTAAGATAAAATCCTTTGACGAGCCAAGGAAGACATTTGAAAATAAAAAGGTACTTCCTGTTTTGTTTGGAGAGGAAGACGCCTTCCTCTCTGTGATTATAGACAGTTATGTTTATATTCTCATATATATTATATATAGTTTCAACAGTCTCCCCAAAACAATGTGCATAATACGTTTACAGGTGATCCAACTACACTTTGTGGATTGATAGAATCTCTATAAAAAACACGGTAGTTGTGTAAAATTTGCAGTTTCACCGGCCTCTCCCCCCTCGGCCTGAGGAGACGAGCTGTGAAAATAAAGAGATGGACTTAGCAAAACTTAACCTGTCCTCTCCTGCTACAACTGGCCCGACGGTTGCTAGGTAATAAAGGTTTGTTGTAATTATTAGAAGTAAGATTTAAAGATGGCACATGTTTGAGGAATATTACAGGGAATCCCATCGTTTCAGCTGTGTTTAAGAAAAAAAAAGGGATTTATTTTTTTTATTATTCATTTTATTTAAAAGAAAAATCAAAACCCGAGGTGGAAATGGAAGCCTGGGTTCAACGCTCCACTGCATAGTCTCTCTGAGCGACACCCACCCCCTTCCCTATTTACCCCCCACCCCACCCTACCCTACCCACATCTTTGTGCTGGTTAGACTAAAGCTTTTTCAGGGTTTGTTTGTGTGTGGTCATACTAAATATGTAAAACAACAAAGACAGCAGATTCTCACAGTTTTTAGTTTTTTTTTTAGTTTTTTTTTTTTTTAAAGTTTTTTTTGTTGTTGTTTGTTTTCTGTCAAAAAAATAGCCTTAGCGCTTTTGATCAACTGTAGGAGCCACTGGGTGTGTCATGATATAAGCATTTACACACAGGATAGTTAAGAGAAACACAAGTCACATTATTTTTTTTTTTTCTTAAATATTAAAAAGTAGTTGAGTATCACCAGCCAGCTTCCCTCCTCTCCTACCCCTCTATCCTTCTATCCTCCCCTCGTCTGGCCCTGTCGGGAAGCTGCTTGGCAGCCCTGGGGATTGTACATTGCTCATGGTGGTTTTCCTCACATCATCCTTTTAAATTTTTTTTTTTTCAAGCATTTAACATTGTCCAGCTTTTTAAATACACATATGCACACATACACCAACTAAAAACAAAAATCAATCCCTTTCCTTCCCCTTTTACCCTCCCCTCCTTGATTTGGCATGAGTTAGCAATATTTCTGCACAAGACAGGGTTTGCGCGCACGCACACACACACACACACAAACAAGCAGTTTGACAGTAGATCAGGCGAGACAAAGACAGTGAGATGACGCTGCGGACCAAAACAGTAACACCACTGACATTATTGAGAGGCGTTTTACAGACTTTGCTTGTCCCTTCTCCAACAGTGCAGCAATGCTGCCTCCTGGGCTGCTGGTCAGGGGTCAGTCATTGTCCCAGTAATGGTTAAGGTAAAGGAGGACAAATCTGCTCCTGGATCAGCGCAAAGGAAAAGAGAGACGGCCAAAACTCTGAGCAAACTAAGTGTAAAGTCATTTTAAGAAGCAAAAATGGACTGAAGACAATTTCGCGTTCACTTGCCCCCGAACGTCTTGTCAGTTTTCTTCTCCTCTCCTGTAGTTAAGCTTAGCGGGTTTGGAGACAGGAGAGCTAATCTTAGATAAGCCAGCAAGGAGGCAAATGTAACCCTGTGTCCCTGAAAAGCCAGGAAAAAGCAGCCGATTTGCAAGTCACACCCTTTCTGCCTGAGTCACCATCAGCCGATAAGAAGCCTCGCCTCGTTTCAGTCAAGCTCAACAGAGCATCTCCACGGTAACAGGCACCAGCAGCATCAGCTGAAGTCGATGAGGTGCCAGAGAAGGTGGTTTGAGGCCTCGCTCGGGTTTCTATATATTTTTTTTTTTAACCGTTACAGCTACATTCTGGCTAATTTCAGGCGGCGAGGAAGGTTCGCCGCTTGCATCGGTCGGCCAGCTGGAGACCGGCAAAGCACCATCGTCTCTGGGCACAAGTCACACACGTAAACACACATATATACACCTTTCACTTCGGCTGAAAGCACAGCAGACGCACTAACTGTACCCTGTCACAGTACTCTCACAGGCGCACCTTTTCCATCACACCAACCTGAAAAGTGACCCCCCCACCCCTCCTGCCGCCTGTGCTGCTGCTCTCCGCTTGCTTCCTCCAAATCCACCCAAGTGCAAAAATCCAAGGCTCCTCAGTTCAATTTGTCAAATTAAGTCAACTCAAAAATACATGACAAATACAGTTCAGATGTTCCATTTGAAAACAAGACAAAACAAATACAAATAAGATATATATATTTATATAGTTTAAGCAAAGAGATGTGGAATTAAGTAAACTAATCTTTTGTATGATTGAATTATTTGGTAAAGAGCGTTCAATACTGGCACACACCACTGTCAAGTCTGGCTAATACTCAAGGTTCTGTCTCACTAAATACGCTCTGAAGTTGTTTAATATTCACGGCTAAACTTTCAAAAACACAACAAAGCCAACGCTTATATTACTTCTGAAATAAAAACATGTGGGGGGGGTAACATGTGCAGGCAAAAAAATTAAAAACAAAAAAACAGGCTTAACACAAGAAAAAGAAATTAAGGTCCATGGCTTCGCTAATGCTGATTTCTCGTTCACGCAATCTGAAGCTTTCGTTTCGCTGCGAAAAAATATGTGCATCGTAGTAACTTAACAATCACTGGTAGATAAGTAAAATGTATTATTCACACCTGTCTTTTTTTTTTTTTTTGTCAAAACACCGTTGGATTTACATTCACGCTGTTCTCACACGCAGATCCCCCCCCTCCCCCCGCCCCATGCAGCTGAAGAACTCCATCCATACTAAACATCCAAACACACACACACACAATTCATGATGTCAGGAACTTCAAATGAGTACCCCACCCTCCCCCGACCCAAAGGAGGGGAAGAAAAAAAAGAAGAAGAAAAAAAAAGAAAAACAGTACAACAATACAATCATATTCTATTTGTAAACAGGTAGAAGCCACTTGACTAGTTGTTGCATCTTCGGACACAATTAGGATCAAGGCAATGAAATGTGGACGACTTTTGCACTGTTAAAATATCTTCAACCAAAACAGGATTTAAAGTTTTTTTTCTTCCTTTTTTTCAAAACACCATTTGTGGCAATGATTTAAAAGCAAAAGAAAAAAGCAAAACAAACAGAAAACAAAAGAAAACCCAAGAAAAATTTTGCATTTGTTGTACTCATTAAACATTTAAAAACAATTTTGAGACACGGGGGGGGAAGAAGAAGAAGAAAAAAAAACACCTCTCAGTAGGCCATGTGAATATGAGAGGCTACAGTATGCATAGATACAGATTCGCCTTTCTCTTGGTTTATAATTCTGACAAGACAGAACATTTTCCACTCAGTCACACACTCACAGAAAAAAATAAGGTAATTAAAAAAAAAAAAAAACACTCCCCACATATTTTACATCAGTGGAGTGGAGGAGTAAAGAGAGAGAAAGAGGATTTCCCATAACTGGGACCCTCCGCCTCTATCAAAAGACAGCATATTGAAAGCAGTGTGTTGAGCTTCTCCAGCTTAAAGCAGTTATTTGGCAGAGAAAAAAAAAAGAAAACTTACAGACCTATACATATTTTCAGTGCTAAAAGTTGGATTTTCCTTTCCTACAAGGAGTAGTATGTCTTTTTTTTAATTCAACTACAAGTGGGGAAAAACTGGCTTGATTTCCTGAGAACCATTGCTGGTTATTTAGCAGACAAAGAGGAATAGTTTAAATAACCAACACCATGGCCAAAAACACTGATCCGATTTCCCAGAGTTACAAAGCATCATCTTCATCCTCAATAAGAATTTAATTTTTTTTTTAATTATTGTTTTTTTTTTTTTTTTTTACATTTTTTTTTCTTTTTAGATTTTAATTTTTTTTCTTTTTTTTTTCTTATATTTCATTCTATCTTATCTTTAAAATGAAGAATGAACACACGTTCCGCCTCCTAAGTCTTGTAAACAAGAGGTTGCAGTGTGGCACCTCCAAAACATTGAAAGCCTATTCTGAAAGTGCTGTCCCCTCCCTGCCCACTAGGGGGCTCAATGAGAGGGTTTGCTAGATAGGCCCCACCCCTATATTAGAGTGAGCGGGGCTTGCTAGTCCCAGCTGCGGCTACAGTCCTTTGCACTGCAGAGCTCAACGTTCTTTAGTTTTAAAACAAAACTAAGAAAAAAGAAAAAAAAAATAATAAATCGGTGCAATACTTTTTAATGTCACTTTTCTATCACCAGATAATTATCCCAAGTCAGGTTTTTATTCTTTTAACTATCTGTTGATCTTGAACTCCACGACAACGCAGTAAGGTAGGCGTGCCAAGGCAGAGAGGAGCGCACACGTACTCATCCATAACTCACAAATCACATTCAAAGTACTTCCACACATGCAAACACACACACACAGTAAGGACCTCAATGAGTAAACAGCTACACTGGAAAAACTGGCTGCTCCCTCTATATTGCAGATTTCATATATTATATATATATATATATATTATATATATATATATATATATATATATATATATATATATACGTGTGTGTGTGTGTGTATGTGTGTGTGTATATACACACATACACACTGAGAAAAAAAAACACATTCAGTGCAAAGTTAAAAAAGCTCATACTCCAACAATGTCAGCAAACAAATGCAAAAAAAAGTACTGAAAATTTTTTGAAAAAAAAAAAAAAAAAAAGAATAAAATAAAAAAAAAAAATAAAAAGAATTGGAATTCCAATAAACATGACGAATGAAAACAAAAAATATATAATGATAATAATAATAATAATGAGCTCAACTGAAGCTTTTTTCGGTCTGAAAGAGCACTACCTGGAAGCAAATATCCATCCGTTCACATTATAGAATTGGCCTGCATGATTCAAGTATTTCGACTGATATGTTTTTGGGCGAAAACAAAGTGGACATATGTGCAGAGAGAGAAACGTAACTTGTATTCCACAGGGGAGACCCCGTTTTGTTGAATATCTTGTAAGTGAGAAAGAGTCCAACTAGTGCCATTGCGTTAATAACTACATGTTTTTTTCCATTTCTTCGGTTGATTATTGGTGATTCTCTACTGACCCTTCCTCCAGCCTTCGTGATTGGTAGGCGGTTCACATGGAGTCTCCACCCCCTGTCAGGTGATCCATTGGGAGGAAGGAGCTGATTGGAGAAGGGCTGCTGATCCTCCCTGACTCTGTGCCGCTGGGACTCCCCCACAGGCTACTGGAATAGTTGGGCCTGCCCCAGAGGGAGGAGCCGTGTAGATCGCTGCTGCTCCACTGGTTCGGTTCGGGAGCGCGGCTAGGAAAGGGATGAGGCTGATCCATTCTGCTCTGAGAAGAGCCTATGGCCTGCCAGCCAGAGGAGGGACTGGCCAATGACTGCCCTTGTGCAAAGAAACGACTGATTTCTTCCTCGCTGGCAAACTCAGCCAGAATAGTAGTGTTCCCCAAAACACACCTGCAGAAACAGCAGTTAGCTGAGTTAGTGTGTGTGCAAGTGAACTAATCGGGTGTCATACCTACAATTAGAAAGGAGTCAGCGTTCTCAGCTTGGGAAACAAGGAAGGACGACTGACAGGAGAACCAAGCAAACCACAACCAAGAGAAGAGTGATTTTTTTTACCATCTAAACTGACTCGAACCTCTTAAAAAGATTATATTGGTTTAAGATAATTCTATATTATAAACTTTGTTTTGCATCACTTTGATATTATGTGGTTATTTCTCACATTTTCTGAACCAAAGAACATCTCTATAGCAGATGCAAAAATGACTGAACAAATCCCCAATCTCATTCACAGAGGAGTGAATTCATACTTCAGGGCAGCAGTTAACTTGGATCATCCATCATTAAACCCTCAGTTTTTTATTTTCTTTAAATTAATAAGAAAAAATGAGTCTATGCATACAATTATCCATGCAGCTTTAAGAGATCACAACAAAAATATCTAAAGTTCATTTATATGAAGAAAATGCTTTCATCCAAGTGTAAAACTGAAGGCTGGAGTGTGTGTGATGCTCTTACATGTGCAGGCTCTTCTGGGCCTTGGCAGCCTCGTCCTTTGAGCTGTAGCAAACCACGGCGTTACCATGTGGCAGGTTGAGGTGGAATGTAATCAGAGGGCCGTGCTGCATGCACAAAGTCCTCAGTGTAGAGCCGTCAATCTGGAAAACCAAAGCCCGCACAAACACTGGATGAGCCAGACTGATAATTGTCACTGTTTTTTTTTTTTTTACATTTGTAATATAAACAGACAAAACACCACAAATAAGTCATTTCTGTTCAGTACCTGAGGTGTGAGATTTTTCAGAACAAGCCATTGAGTTCTTCCTGAGCTGCTGCTTTCACCCCAACTGGAGCCTGATAACACACACACACACACACACACAGTATGCAATCACATACCTGCCAGCAAAGTGAGCATGTTATACGAATTTGTATAACTATTGTTATCTGGAATTACTTAAGACATTATGATCTTGTGGGGAACGTTCTTCAAGCTCAGAAATGATCAGACTCATTCGAGTATAACAATTGTACCTAATATTTAAAAATATAAGTTTTAAACAGACATTGTGTCTCCATGGTCTTCTTACCAGGTGTGTATCTGGACTCGGTGGAGCTCCAGCTCCCGAGCCTCAGAGCAGAGCCATCCCAGCCGGAGGGGGCGGGGCTGGGCTTCTGGCTGGTGAGGCCGGGTGGTGGTCTGGAGGGGGCCGCTACTGGGAGTGCCTTGGGAGGCAGGGGGACCTTCCAAAGCTCATGGGCTAGGGATGAACTGGACACAGAACCGCTGCCAGGAGACCACTTTGACTCACTGGGTCTTGCTGTGAGCAGAAAGAAGATGGTCCGTTAAAGATGCACTACTTAACTTTTGCAATTTTCTCAGCGTACCCCATCAACAGCTATTTCGGCTTCCATCTTGCATCCTACCGTTACTGAGTTCTCTCCAGCCAGTAAAAAAAAAACCCCCAAAAAAACGTCTTATGTCTATTCTTGTCTTATCTCTTGCTCTTTCTCTTTTGTTTCCTCTTTTCCTCCAATAATCTTTTCTAAGGTTTTGTTGCTGAATCAGCCAAGGTGGACCTTCAAAACGGCTGCTTTCTTTACATCTGGTTGCTAGCCTGTGACGCGTGTGCAAGGCTAAACTCTGGCTGTTACGTCACGCTGCGTCCTGGATTAAAAAGTTGCATAGTGCGGTTTCCTAGCCGCGAGCAGCTGCTGGGCCGCAAAGGCGTCAGAAATGCACATAATGGATGTCACTGTTTAATCAAATAAGCCCGGAATGCGGAGTTTTAAGGTCAAAATGTTACAGAGTGGGTCTTTAAGTCTCCTTTTGAGACACTGTGAAAATGGTGCATTTTCTGAAGCACGACTTTCTGCTAAACTCTTGCTCAACATTTTCTCCAACCATCTGAACCTTAAGTGGGTCATTTATTCCTAAAGGTAAAGTCCATCAGGCTCAACTGAATGAGTGTCAAATATACCTGAAGTGCTTTGTGCTGTACTGGTAAGGGAACCGCTGTGGCTGGAGGCACGAATGGATGACCAGGCACTGTTAGAAGGCATCGTGGTGTTCAGTGATGAGGATGGCCCTGGGGAACATCAAGAGGATGGTAAGTGTTCTAGTGGATGTGCTTAGGTTAAGACTTTATGTTCTGCTAATTGATATTCACCAAAGCATCAGATTTGTGAAATGATATAAAATTTTAGGTGGCATTTGTGTGGCCTACCAATGTTCCTGTCCCTGAGGTGGTCTGTGTCTCGGACGGTGTTGATGGAGAGGTTGTTGATGACACTGCCAGGGGTCACATAAGGGTCGGTCTCAGGGTCAATGTTGGGGTAACCTTTCCAGGGCTCCCCGGGCCGGAACTCTGCAAGCAAGCCCACCCAGCAGTTAGCATTGTTCAGGTCAAAACATTAAAAGGTGTTTGGCTAAGAAAAGATGATGGTGGTGTGTGTACCTGGTGGCCAGGTGACAGTGTTTCCATGGGGTGGGGGGGAGTTGGCACGGGGCGGCCAACCATCGCCCACTGAGCCCATTGATTGGCCGGGAGGACTCAGAGGAGATGGGCCAGGAGACAGGAAGTCATAGAAGGGAGAGTCCTCCAGACGCAGCCCAGATGAAATAGCACCTGTGGGACAAACACAGAAGCTTACAGAAACCCTGGATACACTTCTAATTTATAAGGTGTTTTTTTCTGTTACTATGACAACAGCTAAAGCTTTGAAGTATTGCTGGAAATGGCATGTAGTGCAAACAAACATTAAAAAGGTTGTATATACCAGTTTTGCTGTTCTGCTCCAGAGGTTCAGTAGCCCAAAGACTCTTCAGTCTGGACTGGGGTGGCTCTTTGTAGCTCACAGCTCCACCACCACTACTTCCACCACCAATGCCCATGTCCAGGGGTACATTCAGGTTAGAGTTCAAGCCTAATGTGAAAGACGGAGGAAGAGAACAGTTACACCTAAATGTCCTGTTCATGAGATGAGAATTTTTATTTTTAATATGAGGAACTGATAGTCTTAATAAAAAAAGATAAATTCTGTTAGTAGTCTACATACTTAAAGGGAAGTTGCTGAAGGATCCAAGAGTGGGAGCATCCTTCTGCATCTCAGGGTTATTTTGGGATAAGTAGTTCTCCTGGTATGGTTTAAGTGGTGGAACCTGTTTCAGCAGGGAGGGGTCCAGGTGTCGTGGTGGCTGCATCATTGAAGGAGATGAACCAATAGGACGGGTCTGGGGGACAAAAGGTTGAAGGTCAGAGAACAAAGCAAACAGGAAACACCACTCAGACAAGATATGCTGCAAAACTGCTCAACTATAAGTGCTATTTAGCAGAAATCTTAAAGTTTTGTAGAGAAACGCACCTGCTCAGTCTGACGACCCACAGGCATGGCCCTCTGGTTTTGAGCCTTCTGCTGCTGCTGCTGCTGTTGCTGCTGGAGGAGAAGACGCTGCAGGAGAAGCAGTCCAAACGTAAATAAGAGCAGTCACGTCTGAGAGTTACACAGAAACAAGCACGGTTTACCCTCTTAACAGCAATCATAATGCCTTTATATCTCCATATCTGTACCTGTAACTGGTTGATCTGGTTAAGCTGTGACAGCTTATTGAGCTGGGAGAGCTGGTTGAGCACAGCGACCTGCTGTGGGCCAAACAGAGGGTTCAGACCTCCATTTCCTCCTGGGTACTTCAACAGGGATGGAGGGACCTGGGTCCAAAGAAGAATGAGGCTAAAGTTCATCTATTCATGTTAGAACAATTGTTTTTCTCTCATAATCTTATTTTTACACAACATATTTAAAGAAAAACACTTTTTTATTAAATCTTGTGGCCAGGTGAAATTCTTCAAAGATGTGTAGAAAACAACAAACCACTTTTTTTTAAACTCATAGCTACACTAGTACCAGCCCTGGAACTGCATTAGTCCAGACAAAGTCACTGTTTCCATATTAAAGAGCAGCTGAGTTTCCATTTCCCAGCAAAGCAAATGTGAAGCAGCCATTTGAAAAACAGCTAAGACGACATGTGAATCATACATGTTTCCATTAAGTGTTTTGAAATTAAATTAGTCATTAAAGGGTGGTATAGGATTTTACTCATGGTTGCAATTCAGTAGAAAGGGTTGTCCTAACCAGAAATAATCCTTGAGGAGAAAGAAAACAGCTGTGGAAATGAAAATGAAAGTGAAGTCTTATGCTCTACAGGAGAATTTTCATATTTGGGCTATTACATTATTTCTGGGAAGACGCTGGTCAGTTATGTAAGTTTGTCTGGAAGCTCAGATATAAAAAAGTTAGTGAGTCACAACATTTTAATGTATGTCAGGTCTCACATGATTTGGGGTCATTTTCATTTCCCCTGATGAGGATCAAAGCAATAACAAGTTCGTGAGTAAACTTTGAGCATCAGTTAAAGATGTTTTTTTTATTGTTTGTTGGCTGGTAACTTTAATCTAAAACAGTCTGACTATTAACATTTTTGCAGCCTGATAACCAAAGAGCAGTAGAGACAACAGTAAATGATGCGCTATTTTTCTTGTTCGGTACCTGAGAGGGCAGGATGGGTGGAGGCACTTGGTTACGAAGATTGGGCTGTGGAGGGGGTTGGGATTGGGGGCCGCCTCGGCCCTGTGCTACGCTGCTGCCACCCAACATTGAGTTTACATTCTGAGAAGAGAAAGCACAGAAACACAGAAATGATTAAAAAATTTGCAACAACACACTACATTTCTTTTACCATCTGTTCACACTAAAATGACTGGGTTCCTCAGTTGGGCAGCATACTCAAGACCCCCCCAAAAAATAAAAGATTTCTCTACCACGTCCTTCCACACTCACCTGCTGAGCGGCCCCAGACCTAGAGTGGGGAGGGGACGGCCCAGAGCTTAGACAGGGGATAGGCTGAGTAGAATTGCTAGTGGAGAGGCTCATGTTTTGACTGGAGGAGAGCTCATCAGAAGCTGGGCTATCATAAGCAGAAAGCTGCAGAAGGAGAGGCCGGGTGCACAGCAGACGGACGGTAAGCACAGAGGACAGGAAGCACAGCAGCAGCCAAAGAAGCACAGTAAGGGAAGGAGAAAAGAAAAAGAAGAGTTAAATTTTGCAGTGAAAGTCAAGGAATAAGAAATGGGAAAGAGAAAGATTTGGAGGAGAAGTTCACAGCCTAGGAAAGTCAGAAAAAAAAAAACAAAAACATGAATGAAGAGGTGTGAAAAGAGGAGTGAGAAATGAACACAGCAGGAAAAACAAGACTAACTGGCAGAATAGAGAAAAAAAACAAACAAAAAAAAAAAACAGGAATGTTGAAAGGAAGAAAAAAAGGGGATGAGCCAAGCAGCAGTTAAACGTAAAAAGGTAAGCAGCAAAGCCAAACAAACTTGAATTTTGTAGAATTTGCATTTCTAGTTCATTGAAAAACTCGCAATTTTAATTAAAATGAAACGTGTTAGTGTGCATATTTACTTGTTTTATAGCCAAAAAGTGACTGAGCCATCATTAACATCAAATAAAATAAATGCATCTATCAAAGTCAGCACACGCAGCATGCTAGAACAACCACAAACAAAACAAAAAAAACTTCATTGTCACCAAATACACTACAGACCTTTTCTCTATAACAGCTCGGAAATTGACCACGGCTGTATACCTTGTCATAGTAAGGACTGCGATCCATGGCAGACTCCTTGTGGAGCTGCTGTCGGGATCCTGGGTTCTTCCCCATGACTCCATTGAAGTCTCCCATACTGCTCATATCCATACGCTTGTCTGTCACCATCCCTGCTCCAGTCTTCATGGAGTCATCAGGAGAGTCTCTCTGCAAGTTCAAGGACAACACAATTTAACAGTGAAGAAAGTTATGAGAAACACTCTGGTCAAAGTTTTTACCAGTAAGAATTGTCATCAGGTATCCATCATTGGCAACCTTTAACTAGCCTGAACTGAAGAGATTGTACTTACAGAGAAGTTCATGTTGTTGAACTGGTTGATAAAAGGTTTCATCCAGGGTTCATCTTGTTTATTGACTGGTTTACTCATCTGAAACATAGTACACAATAATAAGATCATATGAAGTTATAAATAAAAACATTTTAAAAACCTAACGAATGCAGAGTAAGCGCACTAAAGTCAAATGTTTTCATGTCATGTTTGAGATGTATATATTTAGAAAGTTGTGGTGAACAAACCCTGTTGGAGCCTTTATTCTTGTAGTTCCAGGTGTTTTGGTCATGTGACCTGTTGTCCTGCTGGCTGTTGCTCCACATACCGATCTCAACCTCCTCTTCCTGATCCCAGCTATTGCTCATGGACACATCTTCGCCACACCAGGTTTCCATGGGTTTAGTGCTGGGACCTTTCAAGAAGGGAATACCAAAACATTTAATGCTTGCATTGCTCATGTTTTACACTTGCTACAGACAAACTGCCATCACAAGAATTTTTTGCATTAAACAAGATCCTTTGAACACTTACCAGATTTATGCTGGGTGCCCCATCGGGACCCAGATTCTGTGCTATCTCTGCTGGGTTCATTCCAGCCAGTGTTGCTGTCCACTGGCTTCCCCCACGCAGATGTCCCATTGTCGACTGTTACAGGTGGCCCAGCTGTAGGCTCCCCCCAGGATGAGGAGTCCTTCTGCTGGGGATAGGGTTCACTCCAACCTGGACAGAGAAAGAAAAAAAAAGTACACATTTGAACCCTGGCATAGTTTAAGAGGACTCTTAGGCAGCTTAAACATAGCTGGTATTCAGTAGCAATCATATTTTTACTCAATGTCACTGATAACCATGTCAGTAAAGCAGCTGGTCTTGGAGAAGTCATATCAGGTGTTTGGAAATGGTTTGTTTTACATAACGGGACGGGATCCAACTCAGTGTTCGCTTTTACCTCTGCTGGAATCAGGGAGTAGAGCTTTAAGAGAAGGCCATGCTCATGTCCCTGAGTCAACTTTATTATGTAAGAGTTTACTTGAATGTATACTCTTTCAGAAGTGAGAACATGTGTATTCCAGAAAGTGCATGTGTGAGTTCAAAAGGCTCTTGTTACAGCTGACCACACAGACCTGCCACTTTCTCCCTCCACAGGAGGAGAGTTTGGGGGAGATGCCAGGGATACCTCCCTGTAAAAATAGGACGGATCATGGGGTGGCCTCAGGCTCCCAAGTTCCTCTTCTGATTGTGCATGCAAATGTGAGCTTGTCCACACACAAATCTAAGCAGTCTGCTAGAGATGGGACACATACTGCATGAACTGAGGCTGAGTTTTAGCAGAACTGCACGTGCTGCTAGTTGTGAAGGCACATAGACTCAAAATCTGCAATTCTGCATTTTTTCTTACAGTTCTATTTTCATTTAAGTACATGAGCTGAGCCCAGAAAAAAAACAAGTCACAGATCTTATTTTCTTCAGCATGCTCAAAAATAAATACAAACTTGACCTAATTTAAACAGTACAATAGCTGGGTGGTCCTCTCCCCCTTGCTTGTCCGTCTGTGAAGCTGCATTAGTTAGCTCGCTACACCAGTGACCCTGAACAACCTGAACAATCCCTCCTGTTTTTCTCCTTCTCAGGCCCCTTCCATAGAATAGCTGTGCCTTGCTTCTTTTAGACTTCCCATCTTCCCATTACGAAGCCAACAGACCACCTCCTCTGCTCCTTATGATCTCTCCTGCGCTTTTCTACTAACACTTCACAAGTGTGTGTTTCTTTAGATTTGGCAGGTGAGCAAGAAAAGGGGAAAAAGAAAAGAAAAATGGATGCTTTTAGCATTCCAAACCAATGACACAACTGGCTTAGAAAGAAAAACACAGGCAGTACTGCAGGAAGGGGGTGGCTGACTGTACATGCTTGTTTTCTTAACACATTTTGAGAAAATTGTGTACACCATTGTAAAGATTTGGGAGTGTGTGGAAATTTAGATTTGCTTTGTTTGTCCCTTTTAACAGTCAGACTTGACCATACTATATTCCCTCATATCATAGTGAAATGTTTGCATATTCCTTTATTTTATATGTAATCCATTAGGGCTGCTCGATTATGGGAAAAATGAAAATTGAGATCTCTATGATTTAACACAATTATAGATAAGAGGTTGGGGGTGGGGGGATGGGGTAATGCCGACTAGTTTCTTTCCACCAGGTCCCCATAGCTATTGTTTGTCTCTGACCAGCAGCTATGTTCCGCCTGGTGTGATCTGGAAAAAAATAGTCTGGAGACATTTCGTTTTCACGTTGAAATCCGCGTCAATAAAATGTAGCGCGACATTTCTAAACGGCTCTGGTGCGGCTTTATCACAGGTCCGTAGCGGTGGCGAAACATCGGACTGTCACCACGTCTTTCACAACACCCTCACTACACTCATCATACAGGGAAGAAAGAGACAGTCCACTAAAATGGTGTTGAGATGGCAGTAATACCATTTGTCCAAAGTGTTGATGAGTTTCTTAAATCCCGGATTGTTCACTGTGTTAATTGAGAAAAGTTCTGTTTGTTTATAACGTTTGTCTCTCTGTGACTCTGGGAGCTGGTGGATTATTTAGTTGCGACTCGCAAAAATTGAACATTTTTCTATTTTTGTGTGTTGCGTCGCAAGCCCCCATGTGCACGTCTGCGTGCACAAACGCAACATTTTACATGCACGACTGTCGCCTGTCGCTTGGCTGGAGGAGGGCAGCCATTTTCGCTTCCTTGCGCAAGTTCACATAGAAAATGATGGAGAAGGAGCGATGCCGCCTCCTGTGTGTCCAGGTGTCTGCAACTCGTTCTGAATAAAACTAAAGCGGTTGTGGGAGGAGTCTGCAGCAAAGCGCTGCAATGACAGCTGCGCTCGATTTGAAAACAGCACAAATCGAAGGACAAAAAATAATCGGACCATTTCATTTTTATGATCGTTGAAAACCCAGATCGTAATTGCGATTAAAATTCGATTAATTGCCCAGCCCTATAATCCATTCATTAATGTTTTTATAGTAAATATATGGGTGCATATGTTTTAGGTCTTCAAGTCTGCAAGATGTACAATGATATTCAAATATTTCCTCAAGAAAAGGGCTTGAACCAGTCTAATATTGTATTTATTTTTGTATATCATAGTAAGAGGGCACACCAACACAGTAAGAGAAGTGCTGATATATTTAATGATTTCATTGTATTTGTTGCAATGACAATAAAAATATTCTGATTGTAACATAAACACTCATTAAAAAAATAATTTAGTTTTGGATAATTATGTTTAATTTTAAACATGTGTGCTCTCGGGTCAGTTGTCCTGGAATGATGGACTAACAGTAGCCCTTCTCACAAACCAGCTCTGCCATATGATGAGCCCCTCTCCAAGCTGCCTTTGCCCACTGACAAATTAACCAAACAAGATTCCCTAATCCCATAGCAGTGTGTTACATTACAAATCATGGCAGCATTGTCAAATTGTGGCTAGTATAGTAACTCAGCAGTGCTGATGTGTAGTTTGGTGAATGTGCCTCTGATGTGTCCCTTATCCCATCTTCCCAAGTTAGCAAAAGGTAGCACTCGGTGTTACACACACATTAAAATACCTAAACTCACTGTGATGTATGCATTATTCAGTGACATATGTTATTATTCATGACAGACATATGTCATCAAACCATGCAGTCCTACCTGATAGTGTCCCTTCCCTCCTCTCACATATTCAGAATATTCATTTGCAAATGCGGTGCATGCATTCATCATTAGGTACTCCAACCAACCTGAGCTGCAGCTTTTGTCCTCGTTTTGATGCTGCATCGAGCTGTGCACTGAGTGTGATTGGGACTGTGAGAACGGGCCCATGGTCTCCTGATCCGATTGACTAGTCCTGTTCCACATGTTGACAGCTCCACTGCCATATTTGCCTAAAGGGAAAGTTTGATAAAATCATGAGACTTAAAGGATAAACTTCCAATTTCTAATGATTTCTATCAGTTCACAGAGTTCTTGATGAAGTGGTTTATAGGTAAGGGTTTACCAGGGTCTCCCCAAGCTGCAGTTCCATCATCAATCTCCATCCTGCGACGGATGGACTCTGGAGAGGGTTCCTCCCACCCAGTGGCCACTTCTTCCTTCTGACCTACAGTAGGGATAGGGCCTCCGAGCCAGCCTGTAATATGAATATGCATTTGTTTTGTTATTCCACTGAAAGATTTTTACTGTTAAGGAGTCTAAATTCTTCTGAAATATTTGATGAAAACGCAAGATGATGGAAACTTAACTACCTGTAGGTTTGTTTGAACCTTGATTGCCTCTGGACATGTTGGATTCAGGACCTTTTCCCCATTCATTAGATGGTTTCGAGTTTGGCCCTCCCCAGTTCTGAGATCCCTGGTTGTTCTTCATCGGCTCACCCCAGTTCTGACTGTTACTCTGCGGGTTAGATTTGTGGACTGAGTCCCCCCAGTTGGAGCCTGCGTTTGGAGTGCTCTGGTCTGGAGTATTTGATCCACCGCTGCCCACCCAGGTGTTACTGCTGCTGGTATTGGTTCGACTTGGCTCGCTCCAACACCCAGAGCCGGACCGGTCACTGTCGCTGTCCCAGCCCACTGAGCCTGCACCTTTCTGAGGTTCCCCCCAGTGGTTGCTGGCCCCTGATCTGGAACCATCAGCACCACCAGCCCAGGTTTCACTTCCATTTCCACCACTGGATCCCCGACTCTGCTGCAGTTTGTGTGTGTTAGTCCATGTGTTGGACCTATAAGAAAATAATAAAATGTGGTGAGTTCATTTTAAAACAGGCTTCAAGAGGAGGATCTACAACTGAAAACAATCTCTACCTGTCATCTTTAATGTTGTTGCTCCACGTGTTACTGTTGTTACTGCCCTTGTAACTGGATCCATCATCCCAGCCACTTTGTCCACCTCCTCCATTAGAAGGGACTTTACTATCCCATCCAGATGTTTGTCTCTGATCTCCCCAGCCAGAACCTCCACTATCAGGGCCTGAACTGCTTGGCCCACCCCCCCAACCTGCAATCAGGGGGAGAAAGATTATTCCTTTGCTGGTTGTTTTTGTAATAGCAGCTTTGATTTAAAATTGAGTATGTTTGCATAAAAGATGACCTTCATGCACATTATGTACATACCTGCAGAGGTCTGGGAGGGAGCTGCCGGTGCTGCTGTGCTCCAGCTGGAGCCCCCTTTACTTTGCTTTCTTTCATCTCCTCTGGGACCCTGCTGCTGATTGTTAGGGGAATTGACATCCCACACAGTATTCTGCCGTATGGGCGTCTGTCCCCATCCAGTGTTGGACAGAACCCTTGGGTCCACGTCGGCCTGAGTCAGAGCTGATATTACTGATGCAGATTGGTTACCCTTTCTGCGGTTTCCCCCTTTAGACTGGCTGCTGTCCCTGTCTGAACTTGATCGACCCCCCGAGCTTTCTCCGCTTCCTTCACTTCCTCCGGAGCGACCCCAGCCACCAGTGACATTCCCCAAGCCATGACTTCCACCACCACCACCACCACCTCCACCCATGCCCATGGCGTCATCCTCAAGGCTTCTCCAGCCATTGTTAGCAGAGCTTTCTTTCTGACTTCCGGCATCTGAGTGGTTGTTACTAGAAGTTGTCGATCCCCAGTCTCCATTTGACATCTTGTTGTTAGATGTGGAAGAAGATGATGACGAGGAAGAAGATGATGCACTGCTCCCCCAAGTGCAAGGTATCCCTGCTGGAGGGCCAATAGTAGTTTGGTTTCCATTTCCTGGTGTTTGGCCTACAGAGCCTGGGATTTGATTAGAGCCAACACCCCAGGACAAGTTGCTCTGAGGCTGGTTTAGGTTATTGGTGGGCCCCTGGTCCCAGCGTGGGGCCCCAGTGTTATTGTGGTTATTATTACTCTTGAAAGCAGCAGTTGAGGAGATTTGGGGGTTCACAGTGTCTGCGTTTTGGGGGCCCTTGTCTACAAGGTAGGTAGCTGCGCCCCAAGGCGTACCGAAGGCCCCAGTACTGCCCAACTCTCCTTGGGGGTGCTGGGGGGCTGATAAGAGGTTTCCATTGGCCAGCGGACCCCCGTTTCCTCCTCCAATGGAACCCCAGGAACAATCCCCGCTGAGTTGGGGTGAGGCGGTAGAGTTTGGTGGACTAGAGGTCATTGTGGTGTTAGTAGTAGTAGTAGTATTCATCAAGATAGTGTTATTTGGTCCATTGGATTCAGTGTTAAGGTTGGTAGGTGGCAGACCACTGTTTCCACTGTTGCTGCCTCCTAACACCTTGCTGCTCGATGTACCATTATTTGCCTCAGCGTCTTCCATCATACTGCTGTTGTCTGGAGCTGCCATGCCACCCCAGCCCAGCAAGAGGCCTTGCTGCGGAGCCATAACCAGTTTGGAGCTCATCCCCTGAGCCTGTGAAGGCCGTTGGCCCTGGCACACCGGGCTTGGGATTTGATTCTGAGGCCAGGCACCATGGTTGGCATTTGGGTTTAAAGTGTTTGGGTTTAACCCTCCATTAACACAGGGGTTGCTCCCACCAGTGGCATTCATGTTGCTGCCCGACTGGGCACCCCACACACCACTGCCGCCAACAATTTTGTTGTTGTGGTTACTCATATTATTGCTGCCAATACTGCTGGACCCAGCCATGGAGTAGTGTGAGGATCCGGGGATATTTCCATTATTTGCGCCGCTGATGGCTCCCAGACCTCCACCAATCACCTGATGATTGTTGCCGTCTCCATTCACAGTAACACCGACCATCATGGTAGAAGCTCCCAAAGAGGAGGTTGGAGAAGAAGCTGTAGAGGACACCGAGGAAGAAGCATTTGCTGACATCATCATCACTGTATTTGCGGCAACAGTGCTGAGGTTTTTCTCCGAGCCAACTGATGAGCTAGAATCTGCGTCCATGCATTCTGATGCCAACTCAGGATCTGATCCTGAACCACAGCCAGAAGATGATGACGACGAGGAGCAAGAAAATGAAGAGGAGGAGGGAGGCCAGACAGAGGAGCTGGTTGAACAAGGATTATTGGATTTGTCGGTGCTTCCGTCCACTAGGACTTTGCCCCAGTTGCTGTTGCTGTCACTGCTGCAGGGGGAGCCAGAGGACCAGGGGGAAGGCTCATACTGCGAGTCCAAGCCAGGATGCTCCAGACCTGGAGAAAACAAGTGACATGACAGAGGATACAGTCAGAGATGGCAGGGAAAATAGCAAAAATTTATTTACAGTCTTCAATGTTTTTACTTATTCTTGTGTATAATGAAATCTTTAAAGGGCACTATTTTAAACTACTCAACCCTCTCAAATATCTTGCTTTCCCCCCAGGCTTCAGCTACCAAATTGTTCTGGATATGATCAATGCCAGGCCATTGCCTGGACACACCTGTCACCATTTTGTCACCACAGCAGGACCCAAAATCATGCCAAAGCTATTAACTAAGACTCAGTGAGGCAGATGATGACTGTCAGCAGGAGAGGAAATGGAAAGCAAGAGCGATGGCAACTGAGTAAGAACATAAGGAAGTGAGGGAAGGGATTATCAAAGAAGAGGAGGTGATGGCATACAATATGTTAACTGCCTGAAATCTTCAGCATTCAGTCCTGGCATGATCTCCGAAATTAGATTTCACAGAATAGATTTGATCTTGGTTTCATGACCATTTAATTTCCAATACTCCAGTAACTCTGCCATGTCTACCAGAATAATGCGCTGGCCTAAAACAGCAGGAGACCACATGATCCTTTTTTTGGTACTGAGAATGTTAGCTTTACTAGAAAGAACCACTTTAGTCAGCAAAAAACACACTGGCCAACATAACCTAAATTTCACCCTGAAGATATTTTCATTCAATATTACTAGAGTTTACATTGATCACTTTGAATCGGATTAAAAAAAATGTTTGATGTAAACACCACAATCAGATCAGACTATTATTATCGGTCTCAAGATTAAAAATCTTTAAAAACAAAATGTGCAAATAGATGGGTCTGTGACAGTTTGGTGGGGAAATTTATAATAATTAGACACAGCACTGCAGGAAAATTCAGGAGGAAATTCAGTAAAATTATCTTGAAATTTGGCCCTACAGCCTCCCGACCTACATCTGTAAACATTCACTTTAACTATCTTCTTGATAAACAGAGGGAAAGGTATGCTTAAGCAGTCATGATGGAAATAAAACATTCTTATTTTATTTCCTACAAATTAGCAGGAAGTCTACCTTTTCCTAAGTCCAAAAAAAGATTGTAGTGACAAACTTCTTGGTATGTAAACAGGCAAGCAATCAGGTCTGTTTATTTAATGCCCATGTATACACTTACATTTTAACATGACTGGAGTGATTACAATCACGCCCAAGAAATATTTGCCTGTGTAAACAGAGCTGTTTTGACAGGAAGCTGGGGATCTAAGACACCATCATGGCCAACCAGATATTTTTTAAACAAACTATGAAAAGACAATATCTAAGCTTTCTTTAATGATAAAAAAACATTTTAAAGACCCACAGTTTGATAAAAGTCTGCAACATTTTGATGCAGGAGCAGCATGCTCACTGCTTCTTTCTGTCAAAGTCTTTCTCACATAAAAGGGTTGCCATCTCTTGCAGTTTACATTTGCTTGCCAAGTCTCCTCTTGCACCCTTTGACACCCACTTTCTCACTCGTTTGTGTCTATCTCACCGATAAGCCCTGATACAATGCATTATCAGTCAAGGTCAAGACCCAGTCTGATTATTCCTCAGCATAAAGCCAAAGTAAGACACTGAGGAAATGTGAAACGCAGAAAATGAGCAAAAGAAAAAATGAGAAGGCAATACGTAGTCACCTGTTTGATTAGGGGAATGGCTGACGGAGTCCCGAATGGGAGCCATGCCTGGAAACGGAGAGAGGGAGAGAGTCAAACAGACTTGGACAGAAACAGAAACAGAGCAGAGATGTTAGAAATAGATGGAATAAACAAGTTATCTAACGGGAATCAAGCACACAATAAAAGAGTGTTAAAGTCAAAGAAGTTCAAAGGAAGTAGGGCTTGCAAGTAGAAATTTTTTAGTAGTCAGACACCGCTGGTTTCTGCATTCAAAAGTGGACAAAAGCAAAGCATGGATGCATGTTTCTGCATTATCTACACCTCCACAATTTATTATAGACTAAAATGACGTGAGAAAAGTCAGCACAGCTGAACCACAAAGTAATATTTATAGGACTGCCTGCAGTTTCTATCAGTTTAGACACAGAAAGCATCACGTTCCCTTAAGAAGTAATTGTTTTTTATGATAGATATTGTGTTTGTGTTGCTGGACACCTTTTTTTTTTTTTTTTTTTTACAGATCAGACTCATTTCATCAGTTTGGATGGATATCAGAGCAACGATCTCTCTCAGGGCTTATGCAAATTAAAAAAAAACCTTTTTGGCTCTCATCTCCTAATTGTCCTGGACATAAATACAAAAAGACACTCAAAATTTCAAAACATTTCAATATTAAGCTCTCAATTTCTTTTGTCAAAATGGCCAAGTGTTATGTCTAGGTTACACATCAACACTGTAAACAAGTGGGAATTCATATTAAACTGAATGTAGTGCCATTTCCCCCCCCTCCATTTACCTCCGAGTGCCACTGATGGCTGCAGCTCTTGGCTGGGCAGGAGGGCGTCCCCGGCTTCAATGGAGAACAGGTGACCTTTGGTTCCCAGGTCGACACAGGGGAGGTCAAAGGTCAAAGCTCAGTGAGCACACCCTCAGGGGTATGAGGTGAGGAGGCAAGGCTTGTCAGAGCAGGCAGCAAGCTGATCAGCCCTCCTTGGCATTGCTGAGGACTATATGTGTGTGTATGTTATGTGAGGGAAGGGGGAAGGGGGGGATGTGGTTAAGATTAAGGACTCTGTCTTGACTTGGTATGCTCTGGCACTGTATCCAAAAAAAGAAAAAAAGAAGGAGAGAGACGATAAAGTGAGTTAATAACAAAATGTGTACAGCCCTTGTCAGCAACTTCAGAGATCACTCTATAAACCATTCAGACACAGCAGTGGCCACCAACCCACACAGCAGCAGTCTCTGCAGCACTCCTAAACCACCAACTCACCACTTTTATGGCACAAATATTACTTTACTACTTTTCCATAACAACTCTTGTGACCACATGACAAGCAAATGAATGATGACTGCCAGCTTAGTTTACAGTAGGGCTGCTTGATCATGGACAAAATGATAATCACAATTATTCTGATTTAAATCTCGATTATTTAATATAATTAGAGATTTGAAGCGTTGTCTGTGGTAATACAGACTACTTTCTTTTCATGTTCCGCCCAGTGTGATCTGGAAACATTTTGTTTTCACCTTGAAATCTGCGTCAATAAAATGTAGCGCAAGGCTTATATACAGCTTTATGGTGCGGCTTGACCACGTCCTTCACAACACCCTCACGACACTCATCATACAGCGCAGGGAGAGACACTCCACTAAAATGGTGACAAGTTGGCAAGTGATACCGTTCTTAAATCCCGGGTTGTTCACCATGGTAATTCAGCACTGGTCTTTGGCAAAAAAAAAAAAAAAAAAGTTATGTTTGTTTATACCGTTTGTTATCTCTTTTTGTCTCTGGGAGCTGGGGGATTATTTAGTTGCGACTCTTCAGTCTAATTTGAGACAAAGCGGTCGGGGCTGTGGGGGGAGTCTGCAGCAGAGCGCTGCAATGCCAGTGTCGCTCGATTTGCAACTGAAAACAGCACAAGAGTAAACTGCGAAGGAGCAAATAATCGGATCATTTAATTTTTTATGATCATTGAAAACCCAGATCCTAAATGAGATTAAAATTCGATTACTCGCCCAGCCCTAATTTACAGCGTATAAAATCTATTTGAAAAACAAATTTGAGAACACCATCTGTAATATCAATGTCATGTCAACAGAAGGAGAAGCACTTTCTTTTTATTTTCTTTGTGAAAGAACAACAGTCTCTGGCTTATAAACAGAAAACTTAGGCCTAAATATTTAAAATTTAGGCTAAAATATTTACAGTATTTAAACTGAACTGCTGGGTTTGCAGTCTCTGTAAGGACTGGTAATGATTATAAAGTGCTTTCCAGTAGGAACGGTTTAGTTTCTTGCACCACTGAAAACGAGCTAAGGGTTACAATCTTAGCATGCGAGTGATTATGGTATTCTTGTAGATCACGTCCATAAAGGCTTTTACAGTCTGTATAGAAATTAATTATAACAACTGTTTTCTGATGGAAAAAAAAGACTGTGGGAGAAACATGATTCAGGCCACTTTTGCCAGGTCCAGCTGAATGAGAGAGGAGCACCAAAACACTGACTTTCAGCTTATCAGGGGTCAAGATTATCCAAGAGGAACATCAAAGAGCAAAATCTGTTGTGAATATGAGTCTTCTGCCTCTAGTTCGATTAGCAGGCCCTCAATGCAAAACTTAACACGATCACACAAGTTCAACTAAATCTGTGGGGAGAATTGTGATGCAGATTAGTGGTCGTAATTCTACCCCTCAAAGTCAGATGATCTCTTGGTCAGATCGCCTACCCCGTCAGGCTTAAAGCTGGCAGCACTACAGTGGGAAGGAAAGGAGCAATAATGGGACAAACAGGACGGAAAATAGTTAGAGGGGGGTAAAAACAACAAAAAAAAAAGCAAAAGGGCAAGCCTCTTGGAATCAGTAAAAAGTAAAAAGAGGAAACAGATTAGCGTATTCATCGCCCGACCTTTTCCTAGTTCAGGTTACCAAGTGTGTAATTTCTCTCTGCCTGCCTGCAGTACACAGATCTATTTATAAACATCCAGTTCAAATAGCAACCTCTCTGTTCACTAACCCACATGATAAGAGAACAAACAAACCCATGTGTGGACACCTAGCAAATATGCAGGGTCTCTGATGCCTACCTGCCTTTGGAAAAAATTGTATCGTATTTAACTATTTTAATGTTTAATTCCAAGTAATGTGTCTTTAGCTGTGTTAACATAGTTATAATCAATTTAAAAAGTAGTCCTACTGCAATTTAAGAAATAAGAAAAAGAAAAAAAAAATCTAATAGCACCTAGCCATACAACAAACTGACCTGGACAAACATCACTTTATATGGCATGCAATAAACCACCCTCTAATTTAGTTAACTCGTATCCCATTTACTCAATCATCTGAAAAATTAAGAAAGCAGAGAAAGCAGAAATGGTAAGTACTGCAAAAACTTAAAACTTAAAAAAAAAATAGCAAGTTGTTGAAATCCACAAATCTTTACTCAACCTTCAAACGTGAAAGAACTTCTGTCAACACCAAGCATCTGATTTAAAGCAGTTACACAGGAAAAAATATCCTTGTAAGGCGGCGTAAACCACACTGATAAAGATAAACAAAAAAAAAAACACACAAAATAATTGAATTTCTATTTTAGTAATTGTCTGTTTTTCTTCTAAACGCTACCGCTAAATTAAAAGGACTAAAAGTATGTTCATTGCAGCAGGTCAGCACATAGAGCACAGTTTGTTCCTCTTTCACTCTGCTTTCATTCGACAACGGCTTTCATGAGGGCCCCTGAGTTGGCAGCAACTTCATTGTTGCTATCATCTTACAGTCATAGCAGGGGGCTGGAAAACACAGGGGCAAGACACAGAATGAGAAAGGGGCGTGAGTAAACAAATTAGTGGTCATATTAGAAGTAAAACATAAGAGAAAAGGGTGTTAAAACGTCAAAATTAATTGGCAGATCAGAGTTATGTCAGAAGAATGTCCCTGCTGTTCTCAACATGCACTGCAGCCCATTAATAAACAGTGATCAAGAAAAAAAGGAGCCAACAGGCGCAAGTCCATTTTTCAATTAAAAAATAACCAATTATGTGTTTGGCTTTGTTTTCAACATTTCTCATTATATAAATTAATCTGAACAGTGACGGTTTAAAAAGCTGTGACATACATGAACGAGCACAACAATGGGGTAGTGTCCTAAAAAATTGAATAAAAACACTTTATTAATCCCAGGGGAAAATGTTATTAGTCCAGTGTGATTGTTTCATATTTAAGCAAAAACAAACACAAAAAATCTAAAAGTCTGGGTGCAGTGGTTGTCAGCTGAATTGTTTTTAGCCAGAGGCTCTCTTCATGTGTCCTGCTGTCGCATAGCAACAGCAAATCTATTTGAAGCATCATGCTTAGTTTCCAAAACCTGATATATTTTTAAGATCATTTCCATCAAAGCACAACACAACAAGCCCACAGGGACAAATGTTTTTCTTTTAATCTTGCTGTGAGAGCAAGAAGGAAAAAACTAATTACATTTTTTAAAAGCTCACAAATTCATGACATATACACTATAGAATTATAGTATATTATCTATACAGGTACAACAGTAGGAGTATTGAATTTAAACATTTCTGCAATGCATCGCAATGCGGATGTGGACAATTGGGCATCGATGCAGCAACATAATTGATAACTAATGTATATATTCTGCAGCTGCTTATGTGTGTGTAGGGTTATGTAGCCTGCTGCACCAGCTAGACAAATAATAGTCTCCCAAAGGTCTGTTTTTAAACCTTTATTAGGAAAAACTGTAAAACTAAGCAAACATACAGAAAAGACAAGTATTTCACTGGAAATACATTAATTGTCTCAGTGAAATCACTCAACATTACACATCAAAATGTTTAAGAACCGACAAGTTAGCTTAAGGCTAACATCTATGGAAAATACAGTTGGCAAGCTAGTGTTTAGCATGTGTGAATGGTAAAAAGGGATTCCCATCAACAAATGTTTACCTCAACAATATTCTACAATATACCATATTCTATCTGAAAGAGTAAAGGGACAAAACACATTACTTTACTGCCAAAAATCTCACCAATAGAGGGATGCAAATGTATTTTTAATGACAGAGCGTCACTGTATAGTAATGATGTTTTTTGATTTTTTCAGCAATGGATCAATAAAATTCAATAATGAAGTTCAAAAATAGCATTGACACAATAATTGTAATTAAATTGAATCGTGAGACCAGTGAAGATGCACAGCCCTATGCAACCGGTTAAATGGGGAAAGATAAATTATTACAGGTTAGTTTGTATAGCTGTAAATGATCTCCTCTGAAGCCACAGAAAACCTCCATACATGTTTGTGGTGAGAACAAATGGTTGGAAAACTGCAACAAACCAATGTACATAAATGCTTCTGCAAAAACCTACTCTCAACATCCCTGATTCCAACTGAGGCCAGACTCAAACATACACTTCAGGTGCTTCTCGGTCACTTTGAATGGAGCGATGACTTCTGAATTTAATTCTGGGTCAACAGCTTTCTTCTGCTCCCATAGCTCACAGTGAAAAGTGAGAATAGTTTTTCAAGTATCTGTAGAGGCATCACTAATCATACTGGCTGTTCAACTACATGTCTGATCTTGTGACTAATTACTGCTATAATTTCAAGCATGAGGTTTGTCCACCATCAAGCATTGATGCACCCTGCCTGCCACAAACACTTTCCTCAGACTGACAGTCATGTGCAATTTTTAGGAATAACATTTCTGTCTAGCATGATCAGAGACCTGAGGTGAGACGATTATGTTAAAGCCTTTTGTAAACAAAATGTTTTAAGGTATAGCCTCGTGGCTGTGTGGTGAGGTGAGATCACGATACCACCTTCATTCTCAAAAGGGGATTACACTTCTTTAAAAAAAAAAAAAAAAAAAAACTCTTTGAACTTGTGCTTTAAAAGATAAATTACCAAACATTTCTCTGACATCATCCATCATCTTTAAAATGTGCGGCTTTGTTAGCAGGCATTGAGTGAGGAAGCTGGGTCTGCAACAAGTCATGATTCACATTTTTTGTAAGATGCATGGTTCATTAAGCTCACCTGCAGGGTGACTCATTTATTACTTTATCATCAAAATAAACTATTAGCATGTGTACTGTCTGTGTGTGTGTGTGTCTCTGTACGTGCTTGTGTAAAATTTCATCTGTAAGTGCAGAACAAGAAGTGTTGCATTCCTAAGTTTATCTTTTCTCAACTCATGTTGATTTAATAGTACAATATTCATTCCTAGCAGATTTAGTGGGGCGTAGCCATCATTACATACAATTAAAAGCTAATTTATCCCTCACCTGTGAGGGAGCCCTGCCCTCCTGCACGCAAAAAGACTTAAGAGCTGAAGAGAGTTAATACAGAAAATACAATTAGAAGCCAGATTTTAGCCATCTCGTCTGTTCACCATGCTCTGCAATATAAGGTGCAACCCCACTATCTTGCTTACTGGCTGAAAATAAATATCTATACACATATACTAAACTAAATATTTGCTAATGATATTAGCTCAATTAAAACATTTTAGGGAAATTTATTCAAAGTACATTTCCTGGAGCTGAATTAACCATTGTAAGGGAAGTTGTCATGACAACATACCTGAACAGTCCTAATTCCTTTGGACTTGTCCAAGCAAGATGACATCAGTGTTTAGAGAACATACCAGTGTCTCAACTATGCACTTCTGAGAATAAAGAAGAACAGTTCCAGGAACCCAGGCACTGAAAACAAGTCATCTGCATGGTCCCCAGGTCAATATCCTTCATTCCATGCAACAAGCCTGTGAAAGACTAAAGAGCATGAGGCCTGTTGGGCAAAGACAGGACTTACAGTATGGAGGTGCAGGTGTGACTGTGGTACATATCTGCAGCCGTATCAAAACAACATGCAGCGCACACGATTACATGTGCAGCTGAGTGTGTGCAGGGGAAGATAAGGGCAATATAAGCATTTGCCACCGTCATACAAGCGGGGGGGGGGGGGGGGGGGGGGGGGGGGGGGGGGGGATAGAAGGGGCACCTACAACACCAAAGTCAAACCAGGGTCAATGTGTGTAGGAACATGAACTTCATGTATGACTCAGTCTCCTAGTCCATTACTCACTCAACCAATTGATTTCACATTAACCTGTCCAAATACATCGCTGCTTCACAAAGAGTTGACCATTAGTCAATGTCGGTGTTTGGTTTTCACTGGCAACTTGATGTTTTGAAACTTGTAGTGAATTCTTCTCAGTTTTCCAGAAAGTGACTTTGCTTTTTTACTACAGTGCTACTTCCTGTCACTTTACCAACTGTAGCACAAAAGCAGCTGTGAAACTATTTAAACAACCTCACCTGAAGGCAACATAAAAAATACAAAATAAGCACATTTCTGTTCTTTGAAAGCATCTCCTGCCATTTAATTTCCACCTGGACAAGTTCAGAGAAGAGATAAGAGGCTTTCAGAGATACAGTGATAACACTTGTTACTGTATAACCAGCATCTAGGAAAAATGGCAGCAACAGTTCACAGTGAGATATGTCACAACTCAAAACTTCCTTTATCTAAATGATATATGGAGGTAGAGAAAGAGACAAAACTGCAGACAAAGGGCAGTTGAGAAGGGGAAAAAATAAGAAAAGGGATGTAATTAAAATAAAAGACTCTCAAGGTCAGAAATCTACTTCCTACCTACAACAGCTAAGACACTTTCCTTTAAAAGTGTAGCAGGTTCCTACTCACAGTACTGGGTGGAAACTAACAGCTATTCAAATGGAAAACACCACTACGTCACAAGGCAACATACACCAGCATTGTCATTGGAGCAAAGCACCCTGCACTAATGAAAAAAAATACCAGGCAAAGAAGAAAAACAGATCCAGAAAGAAGGAAAATTAGAAAAACTCACGTTTTAATGACTCAATACGAGTATGTGTTTTTCTCTCACGTTGATGTTAACATATAAAGAGCAAGCGCCTTCTGTGCTTTCAACATTTTGCTACTCTCCATCCCAAATGGCAACTTCCTGTCTTTACACAAAACTTTTCAAGATATGAGCTTTTTTTAAAAAAAAATAAATGACCTAACATACAATTCTTTTGCTACACAAAAACGATCATCTTTATCAGTCATGATTACAATTTGGCGCTTGGCAAAGTGGGCCTGTTGGCTACCGAGAAATTGCACATAATTCGGATAATTAACTCAGCAAAAGCTAGTTCCTAGAAGTAGCAGATAATTATAAACCAAACGAGTCCTAACAAAGAACTACATTAGTAGAAAACCAAAAGAAACTTTTAGGCCTTGCATTGAGCAACAGCTTCCAGTCAGTCATCAGAGTCATTCAACTTTTGTGAAGTTCAGTTGTTCAGAGTGACTCTTTTACTAAATAAAATGACTAAAACATGGTAATCATTTGTTTTAGACCTAGAACTGAAACGCAAATATTCCACAACTTTTCTCACCCTTTGTCCAGTCCTGGATTTTCTTATCCTCCTTCCTCGTCACACTCGCCGTCTTTCTCTCTCTTCCATCCACTGGTCAGGGACTGCGTTCCCTGTGGACAACAGGATGAATTACTGTGACTTTCTATTTTGCTTTTACTCTTTATATTGGACAAAGAGCAAGAAAAATATTTTGCTCACAAAATTATTAGGGACTAAAGCTGTACTGCATACATTGCTCAAATTTATTTTATATAAATGTGTATGTCTTTATGAAAAAATAAATAAAAATTGTACATACATGTAGTTTAATGCATTTGATGAGATGATATATTTTGTGTACAGACAGCTGATTCTACATGCAAAAAGCCTTAATAGTCTGGACCCAAACCATAACTTTATACAACTATTTTTAAACTCAAGGAGGGCATTTCAATCAAATTGTGAAAAAAAACTGCAATAACCATTAAAATATTGCAGAAAACACACAAGCACAAAAGAAATTGAAGAAATAAACCAAGAAATATTAAAACTGTATTCACAGTCTATTAGGTTTTGAATGAAAAACCTAGAATAAGCAGGTCTGACTTAAAAAAACACAATGTGCCATAACATTTGACATTTGTGCATATCTACCTCAGCTGACATCTAATTAGCATCCTATAACACAGTTGCTTTTCCCTTCATGAGTGTTAAGTTTAGCAGCACTGCTCTAGTGGGTGTGCCATTTAGTCTGCAGGAGAAAACTGCAGGCTGCAGTTTAATCCCATAATGAGATTACTGCACAGCAATTACCTTATCTTTGCCCAGAGACACTTGGAAATGCTATAATAACTCAGACACATTGGCTGCAACGTTAAAATTGAACAGTTTGGCAACATTTTTAATCTGTGTACTGAAAGAAGCTGTACAGTAGAAGAAAACTTTACTATACTGGATAGTTAAAAATTTAGAAATGAGCTGTCAAATTTACCCTGAGCAGTCTGTGTAACCGTTGCTTACATGTGGTGAACAGCTTCTAAGCTTTTAACTTTTTTTTTGACTCAGCTGTGATCTGAATTGGGAACCTCGAACTGTGAGGCAACAGTTGTAACCACAGCACAACACTACTGGCTTCTCTAAACTGTTCTGATCATGTTTTTTTTTTGCTTCTTGTCTCCTGTTATCAAAATTAATAAACTCAGTTTTTGTGTATCCCTTCCCCTCTGTTCCCACACCTCTCCCTCTCTGGCCACGTTTACATGAGCATTTACGTGACAGCAAAAATGGTTCTTATGTGGTCTTCCATGTTGTAGCTAAGAAGAAAAGAAGCAGGAACTGGAGTTTGTTTACTTCCTTTAGACGTAAATAAGTCACGCCCACCCCCTGTCCAATCAGAATCTTTCCCAACCCCAGACCTTAAGCAGAATTGAATAAAAGCAATTTAAGGTGTTTTCCATGTAAACCTCAATTCGGAATTACTACTTCCATGTAAACGCAAAGGACAATACTTTAATTCCGAATTATTTAATTGTGAATAATTAAAAAAGAAACATCATGTAACCGTGGCCTCTGTCCTCTGTTCACTTTCAACCATCAAGTGCTTCAGCAGATGGTTCTGGTTCAGCAACAGCCACAGCAGAGCAGAGGGGGAGCCCTCCTGGAGTGCATGCATACACATCACTGACTGCATCTGTTTATGAATAGACCATTTATGGCCCTCCAACAACTACAGCTGAGAAAGGAAGGTAGCGCCATATATATATATATAAAAAAAAAAAAAAAAAAGTAGAGAAGAAGAATGAAAAGTTCTTTTCATCTCATCTTCAAAAACTACTGATTCTCAAATCAGTTACAAGATTATACCCTCTATTAAAGAGCTGCCAGTCAATCCACCAATCCAAATGTTAGAAAATTATTTTTTCAGATCCTCGCGTTTACCTGCAAGTGACTTATTACGTATAACCACCGTCCAAAGTTCAAGAGTTCAATATGTCAACATTTAAGAAACTGGAAACAAATGAGTTTAAACATTTGTTATAGTCTTTAACTATCACTTGATTGTAAGCTTGTGATGACCATTTAGGTAGAAATTCATACAAGAAAAAAAAAGCAAAGTGCAATTTGTTAAAAAGAAATCTTTCATATTATTTCCTTCGTCTTTCCTCTAATGCACTGACCACATGCTTTCTGTTTGTCTTCTTAAATGAGTCTGTTAATGGATAACAACAAATCAGGCCAGCTACATGGTACAGTAATCACCCATCTGACATGATATCTGACTACTGGTTCCTTAACAGCAGTCAGTCTTCATAAAGTTTATTATTTACAAAGCTACAGTTATACTATTCCTTATTTTCCTGGATGACAGAAAAGAATTTCATGCAAACTGGGAATATGTACTTCAAGCCGACAATGAGACATGCATGTAGATTTCTAAACCAAAGCAAAGCTGCAAACAAGACAGATTGACAGTTTAACAGCTTAACAGGCAAAGATTCCCTTCTTTAGGAAAAAATGATCAACTAAATCTAAACAAAACCAACAAACCAGGCCCATCACCTTCATTTAAACATACAAATCTTCCGACTGCTGAGGAGAGACTGTACCTATAAATATCCCATCTCTAAATATGGCATTTGCAGTTTTTAAAGTCATTTTGAATCTTCAGACAGAGGGAAACCGGAGGGAGACAAGACCAGCAGATAGATAAAGGCGGAGTACACACTACAGGATAATTAGGCCGATTTTTACTCCGATCTCCCCCTTATGATCAAATCCAGCAAAGATCCAACTGTCTGGTGTTTACAAACAACATCATGTCTTATTTTCCTGTGGTGTGGGGTGTGTTAAGAGTGATTTTGTCCAATCCATTTGGAAGGCCTTGGAAGGAGATTGTAAATAAAGCACATGTTTAATATTTGCAACTAGAAATCCTGTAATGTGTGGGGTGCTCTGAGAGGAGCTGAGCACGCTAATACAGTGTGTAATGTCACGTGTAACAGAACAATAGCCGATCAAGACGCAAGTGAACTGAGCTGACTGACAGAAAAGAAGTAAAAGATCAAAAACATGCCCCTCGGCTAGAGATCTAGATGGCCTGATGGGAAAAAAAACAGCTTTAATTATAGTAAAGCGCCACATTTTTGGCAGTAACGGTAACTGCGTTATAACAATGAGAAAAGTAATCAATTAGCTTAATAGTGAAAAAAGGAATGCCGTCTGTAACGCCGTTATTCCCATCACTGGTAGTTTACAGTAGTTCATCATCAAGTGTGTCATCTCTAAATCTGTGAAAGTTTGAAAAATCCTGTGATGTATGCCGGCCTTAAGTGTTAATAAACAGTTAATGAGTCATTAGTTACATCGTGCGTTACTGAAGAGCTCGAACTGCATCAGATGCTGATCTTTTCTGATTACAGAAAGATTTACAATAACAGCTTTGAAACATACTCAATCTGTGTCCACCATGTACTCTTGTTTTATCTGCTTATTTACCTTGATTAACACAGTCAACAGTAAGTTTTAAAGCTATATTTACTCTTCTAAAAATCAAAGTAAATAAGAGGTTTTACCGAAACTCATTTGCACCATATATGTTCTCCGTCATACCTGCTGTCACATACAGCTGAAACACTTTTACAAAAATAAACCAAGTCAATATGTTTGAGACAGACATAAAAAAAAAATCTAAGAATTTAAACCACTTCCTCTTCAAATTTTGTAGTAGTTCAGTGGAACAAGAAAAGTCTGAAGCAGACTATATAAATTGAGATGTGCAGCCTTGTGGAAGTAGTCATAAAAAAAAAAATGCAGCAGACAAACACAGACTCAACACTGGAAGCCTTGAAGTCATTTAGTTAATTCATGACAACTACCTTCTAACCACAAACACTCCAACAACAAAGGCTTTCTGGGCTAACATTGCAACACATGGCATTGCCAGCCAAGCTGCATTTGATCTGTTTGGTGCAGTGAAAATGAGGCCAGTTCATTTCAGGTCAAGGTAGCAGAGGAAAGGCAAGATATTGCCGATTGAAAAGAGCAATTAAATGTTACCGTTTTCACGGAAGGGTGCAGCAAGTTGTAGATTTATGGTTTGTGTTTGCATAAAATACACATCTTTACATTACATCATACGTATAATAATTAAACATATTTTGCATATTTCGCTTATGTGTAAATGTGGCATTGACTAACATGAATATTACAGTAAATTACATTTAATATATTTTATTTCACAATTTTATTTACAAAAAGGTGCGATAAAATCTAAACAGACCTGATCAAATCTTTAAAAAAAAGCATTCAATTTATTTTACTTTACCAAAACATTTATATGTGATTGAGTCTATCTCTAAACACATTATTGCACAGTCATAAAGACAACTTGTTGATGCAAAACTAGCTTTGTGTGGCTCACATCCTGTCTGAGCCTGCAAAGGTCAACTGCATCAAATTCTCCAGGTCTGCCTTTAATTTGTTCCAATCTCATGACCATCTTGGAGGTGTGGTTTAATTGCTCAGAGGGGCAACGGTCAAATACCTGATCCCCGACCGATGCAGCACCAATGTAGAAACATTGCAACATCTTAGGAATTTATAGCACTGCAGTATTAAATTCCAAACAGGACTATCTTTGCTTGGCTATTTTATTTTGGAGTCATTTTATGAGCTCCTTCTTCAGGACTTTGGAAACTCAAATACCGAAAAGAGACTGAAACATGTTTAGAAAAAAAGTCATCAAAGACAAAAAGGCCAACATAATCAAAACTGAAAGTTAAGTCAAAAGGCAATAACATTATCCACATCTAGCAGAACCAGCTTTTTTCCTATTGCTGGTTGAGAAAAAAAAATAAAGGAGAGTCAAGTTTGTGTCTAGAATGTGATTCAAAGCCAAGTTTTGCTTAAGCTAAGGGTCTTCAGAGTAGGACTGCTTAACATTTATTCAGTTTTTACCCAGAGAAATGTAATCTCCAGGAGGGCCTCAATAGTAGCACATTTCTGATACTGTATCGCTGTTACAGACACATCTACAAAACACCATTTGTAACCTTTAGGACATAACACCATTTCAAATATGTGGGGAGAAAAAAAAATCCAAACTATTTGACATTAAGGGTATTAATACATCACTTCACTTGCAGTTACACATTCACGCAGCTGCAAAATATGACCCAGTGATAGGAAACTGTGAAACATAAGCTAGCTTTAGCAACCAATCCGCAAACAATCCACCATAACAACTGCAAACCGTGACTCACTACTGTTACAGTGAACGGGATAGATGTCTTATTTTAATAAAATTCCCAAACAATGACAATAGATACCTTTGTTGATCAAGGAAACAGTGAATTTATACCCTAGGTTACTACAGTTATTGCCAAACTTATTGATGAACTGGTTGTGGTCCACAGCGCTATTGTACGTCTGCATGTAGACCAACTGTATGAACACAATGAGCTGCACAAACACCTCTTCAAACACAAAACATCAGGACTCTGGCTTCTCATTTAGCGATTTTAAAACAGCAAAGCTTGCTCAGCACAATGTGGCCTAGACCAACCCAGACCCTCCAATTCAATTCAAACGGAACTGCATGTGCTAGCATAAGCAGGAGCTGAACCGTCCAGTGCCCCCCTCCGTTCCCTGTCAAACCCCTCCCAAATACACACACAAACACCCCTTTTGTAGCACATCACACAAGACAGGTCCTGTATCATCCAAAGAGAAGCAACCAGAAAGCTGACACAAGTTGTTACTCCGACATTAACATGCATATATACTGTCACTTCAGTATAAACCAAATAGAAACCAATGACATCTAAAATGTTCTTGTCATAAAGCTCATTAGTCTGAAAGTTAGATTAATTTGCTGGGTAGTTTTAGCCTTCACCATGAATGATACAAACATATACAGCACTGCATACCACTACCAATAAAAAATATCCTATTATCTCTGCACTGTTTATTTTGGCTATTTATTGTAGCTAATGCTCTAATAATAAAGTGTGTGTGTGTTTATGGTGCCACACTGACCTGTTAAGATGCTTCAGTTTCTTTGGTGGCAACAGCTTCCAATTCCGAATCTCTAAAAGAGAACGATCAGTTTCAACTGTTAACTTGTATCGATGGCATAAAAACAACCTTTACTCATACGTAACCTACAAGCAGCTCTCCATCATAATTATGTCTTTTTTGTGCACTGGATTACTCCCCCTACAAGGTGAAGAGAGAACGCGCGTGTGTGTAAAAATGACAGAGTGAGAGTGTGTCAAAGTTACAGCTCGGGTCCTGATCGGCCATTATCTCAGCTGTTGCCTAGCTTGCAGCTTAACTAACATGGCTTCTCTTGCGCCTGGTGTTTGTACAATGTAACCAAAAAGCCTGACCTTCACAGAATATACATATTAAGCCAGTGCAACCAAATTTTAACGCGGTTTCGTCACCTTTACAGAGTCAGTGAAAAATGTATGCAAATAAATAATCACTGCAAACCAGAGGAGTGGAGGTCTGCTACTGAGCTGCCCAGTTGATGTGACCATTTACACCAACAGAGGGCGTTAAACGCTCTGATCTAAAAGGGGTTTCGCAGGTTGATAATAGTCTTTTTGACTTAATAATTCTCTTGAACACTAAATTTTGGGCGTTTAATATTTATAAACCGGTGTCATCGATTTAAGTTACCTGAATGACGCCGTCGAGCAACCAGCGTCGTCAAATTAGCATGGCTGCTAATGCTAAAAAGCTAGTACTACGAAACGGCTAGCCGACTTACCCGGTCCTTACAAATGCAGCGAATGTACAACAATCAAACAGAGGAGTACACACAACCCAATCAACTAAATTTATTTATTATTAAAAACAAAAGACACATTTTTTTTTTTTTTTTTTTTTTAAGTTACAGAATAGGCTTTTTTAACAAATATGTACGCACAGCTGGCGAGATGGGGTTAACTAGTACTAGTTACCGCAAGGTTAAGCCGCTTGCAAACACAACTATGTGCGTCAGACACTTTTAAATGTTTGGTAGTTTGCAAGGAAACACAACTTAGTATTTTGTCTACGCGTTTGTACCCTGCATTACAAATGAGCCGCCTTGCCAAGCACTCCTGGTACAGGACATTAGCTGCTGTGTTAGCTCAGTCATGGCTAACTAAACAACAGCCTCTGCTCAACTTATCTCACCGACCCCCACCGGTCTCCCTGCTACACTCTCCTTGTCTGCATTAGTTCGACAGAAAAAGATCGACAAAACACGAGAAAAGCGAACTCACCTCATTGAAGTATAAAGTGCAACAGAGTGGAAAGGAAAGCCGACTGTAAGGCTAAAGAAATTCAACGCGTTTGCAGCATCTACGAGGGGTGGCATTCATCCTGCGTGATCGCCATTTTCTTCACTCGCTGCTAGCTAACCTTTCGCTTGCCTGTGCTCTGTTTTCCCCTCCTCTCTGCATTCACTTCTGCTCAGCAGTCTGTGTCTACGTGTGTGTGTGTGTGTATGTGTGTGTGTTTCTGGAGAGGGGAGACGGGGCAGGAAACACATAACCACTTCCTGTGACTGAGAAGACGAAACACAATTAAAAGTAACCCTTTGTGAAATGTTTCAATTGTTTTCTGACCTTGTGTGCTAAAACTTTGCTTTGTTTTTGCATGTGTTACGTTTTTCCCTATAGAAAAGTAGCACAGACTCCATAAACTAGGCTGACAAATACACACACACACCCACCCACCCACACACACACACACACACACACACACCCACACCACACAAACATTGCCGTTTAATGAAATGTAGCTAATGTAAAATCATGCTGAAATTCCCATTTAACTTATTTACACGTTATTTCCTGATATGATTGCAGCTTTTTCCTTACAACCTTCAGACCTTCAGCTGCTGGGGGGGATTTCTGAAGCATTTGCTCATTTATGAATTCCTTGGCTTAAAAGTATGAATACCTGTAAAAAGGAAAGTGAAAATGTCTGCCACACAAAAACAAAGAATGTGGAGAATTCATATATCTATCTCTTGTGGTCACAAGCCATACTTTGCCATCTATGCAATGCTTTTTTTAAAGAGAGGAAAAAGGTGCCTAAACACAAGAGAAACAAATACAGTGTGGAATCTGCCAACGTTTCACCACTGAGACAAAGGCTGCTGCTTACAGGGGAGAGCAGCAACAGCGTGTTGCAGAGCAATGACCATTGACCCAACGATGGCAAAAACAACCCCCAGTCCTGTTTGCAAATTACCCCTCTTATCTGTGTGTGTTTGACTGTGAGCAAAAGTGAGAGGCAGGGTTTGTCCACTGCCAAGTAATGATTTTATTTGGCCAGGTTTTGAAGGCAAGATTAGATTATATCGTTTATGAATAAGGGAGTAAACTCCAAGCACTGAAAAACATTTCACAAATACAACTGATATCCAAACGATTCTTTCAGTTAATGGTGTTTTGAACTCGTTGTGATCAAACATCTGGTAACAGGATCATCCTGCAACCTCATGATCAAACCATACATGACATGATAGCAGGAATTTGGGGCACTTTGACTCAAGCATGCAAACAAACTTTAGAGCACACAAGTCTGTCACACATAAACCAGGTCTTACTGTGCACATTTACAAACACTTATACTGTTAATATTTAGTAAAACTAAAGGGGAAAACTTACCTTTCATCTGAGATACAAGGGGTTTTATTAGCCCTCAGAATATGCATCATGACATTAGGTTTGGTCAGATAAAAACAAGACAAGCAAATAAATAACAGAAGCAGCTTTGTGGTATTTCACATCAGGTAATGATGAATTTCAACATCTGTGATAATATCAGCAGTACAATATGTTTATCTCAAGCTAATATTGAAAATTTATTTATATTTAATATTTAAAAGCTAAGTTTGCATACAAATAAAAAAAATTTAAGTACATGCGTGCATGAGTCTTTGCCTCTGAATGATAAACAGGTTCACTGGGGGCAGAGTTTTTGATAATAGTCTGTGACAGGGGAGTCACTTTGACAGCAGAGCAGTGTATACACAGCAAGCCAAGGTTTAATCATTCACACACACATACGCACAAGTTCAAATGTGGCAAATATCGTCCTGGTTACTTGGGCAAACAAATGCACTTAAGTATACACACATGCATCCTCATTTACTGACACAGCACTGATAAAAAATTAATACACAACACATACTTGGATCAGAACACATATTGCTGTGGGCACAAAAACAATTTTTTTTATCTCCTATTTGTTTATTTCATTAAATTTAATGTTTTAATGTGGCTCATTTAGCCTATTTAGCATGTTTCATCCCTAGCACAGTCTGTATCTCTTACAGGCACATGCATGCACACACCAGTTGTTGCAGCTGCAGGTGTTAGGGAGTGTGGGAAAACAAGGGAAAGCCAATGTTATGCAGAGGAAGAATGGGGCAAAGAAAATTGGGCTGAAATGTGAATGTATGAAGAGGGAAAAATGAGCAGGCAGGACTAGGGAACATTAAGTTTAGTTTAGTTTAGTGCACGGAGAGAGAAAGTGAGACAAGGAGATTATGTGGAGGGGGTAAGAGTGTGAGAGAGACAGAAGGAGGTCAGAAAAGAGATTTGCATGTCAAGTAGTAATAGGCTTGTCCTGAGTACAGACGTGCACACTCATAAGCTGAAGAGGTCACAGTGCTGCGGTGTTTGTTAGTGTGCACGCTGCGTGTACCTGCAGTGTCAGATTACATTTCTACTAGTGTCTTCAGTCTGATTACGACATTTTTAAGTCTGTGTTTGTATGTGTCTGTGTAAGTGCATGTAGTAATAATAGTAATGATGCTACGTAGCCCATTAAACATGATAATCTAAAGCTTTTTGCTGTGCATGATTGCAAAGGTATGCGACAAAAAACTGACTAACTTATTGGGCTTTGGTCACCATTGAGAGATGGAAAATGATAAACTATGTGTCTTTCTACTTTCCTGATTTAGTAATACTTTGTAAAATAACTTATTAACTGATAAAACAACATTTCTTAGTTTTAGTGCTATGAAAACCTGTATTATCTTTAAGCAGTAAAAATGCAATTCATCCACTGTTTTAATTTAGTCTTTCAGGATTTCCTCAGACAAAAACAAAACACCCCATGACAAGATGAAAACAGCCAGTGTAATGCATTTAAATTAACCTAATGTTCACTCAGAGTATAATATTGTCATGGCCCTCTGCATCCGCACTGACCTTGCAGTGGTCATTCAACAGATTTTACTTGATGCTTGGGCTTGATTGTCCTTACTGACTTAATGGGCTGCATCTGTTAAGGTGTGGATGTAAGACCTGCATGATGTATTAAGAGAGTACCTGGTTTTACTGCTTTGTCCAGATTTTTACCATTGACTGGTTATTATTATGATAAATACATATGTTTTCATAATTCACATGTGTTCAGTCTCAATTTATGCTGCAGTCCATAGAGCCAGGCTATAACGTTTGGGTATCCCATTTTTTGTACCATCTTTTTACAACTGTAGAGCCCCTAGAGTGCAATATTTAGGGCATTTCATGGGCAGAAATCCCATATGATACTCAACAAAGTTTTTGTTTGTACAGAACTGTGATAACATAAGAATGGTACCATAGAACAATTTTAGTGCAGACTCAGTGAATGCAAGTAAGAAAATATTGCATTAGTTTTCAAAAGAATAATTTAAATGTTTGCAGGTTGCCTATGGCTATCACCTCAATTGCACCACCTTGTTACTATAATAACCCAGTTGGTTGCAACTGACAGTTTGACCACTAGATGTTACTGTGTCCAACTCACCTTAATACCTATTACCAAGAGCATTTGAGAATTTACATAGTTTATAATTCAGGCAACTTAATTAATCCCAAACAAGGAATTCATTTGCAGATTTTACACATATATACAAACAACAATCAGTGTGCAATGAACAAGGATCAGTAAGAAATTACTTCTGGCAAATGACAAAGATTTGTCATCCGAAGGTACAAAATACTCCAGTTTTATTAAAAGCCTGCGTCCTTCCTGAGATATGCAAAAGATATATGCTGGTATTTGCGCCTAGTTTACAAGTTTGGGACCAGTTTTGGAAAAATTATATTTTCACTTCCCTGGTTTTTCTTGTTGATTTTCAGCTTATAATTTGATTACATTTTTTAAACAAAGCTACTTTGTTATGGTTAGAATAGGACAATGACTTAGCTAAGAGTTGCTCTCCTATTACATTAATTCAGGTTGCCCAAAGTCAAATACACAATATATTCACATGCTGCGCAAAAAAACAGCACCAAAGGCTTCCCTCTGTAACTACTCATGAAACCGCAAGTTCCCCAGGTGTCAAAACAATGTGAAGAGACTAAATATATGGCTTAGATAGCCATTTGTGGTCATTTGGGACCACATACAGCCAATTTGTGTTCACAATCTGGTGCAGAAAAGCTTTGGTCTCTATAGAAAATCCTCACATTCTTGTAAACTATAGTAGAGTTCCCTTTTCTTTAAATAATTGTTTTACAGGTAAAAACTGTGCATGTAAGGGTGGGGTTGCTTTAAATGATGGGTTAGTACTGTAACTGGGACTCAGTGTATAAGTTTACTGGTTTTCATACTGAAATGAAAAAAAAGAAAAAAAGATGACAGCTGCCAAATGAAAAGCCTGATGGTGCTAATGTTGCCAAAAGCTTGCAGCACAGAGTTAACCTTCCATTGTTACATAATGTCTCAAAATGTCACGATGGCAACAGAAAAAGACATTTTTTACTCTGTAGGTCACCAATCTTAAGTCAGTCATAATGGGAACTTTGCCTCCACTCACTTGCAACACAAGAACAAAACATTAGCTATAACATGGAAAATGTCAATTAACATTTGACATTTAAAAGATATATTACAAATTAGACATTTTCCCATTGATTTAAAAGTAGAAATTCACAGAGAACTATATATATATATATATATATATATATATATATAAAATTAAGTATCAAAACTTTTACAATTGAAGAAATTTACTTTTCTGACCTTGAACTTCAATGTTAATTCGGTAATAATTCCTTAGGGAACTCTTTAAAGGAATTACATGCTAAAAAGTAAACCATGGACTGGTTAAAACTGCCTTTGTTTGTCAGTGCATTATCTTGTGTACAGTAGCACTCTCTCTCTCTTTCACCCATACCTCAGCCTTGCTCTGTGACATGATAGTAGGTTTGAAATGGATTTGTTGTGGTTAACATTACATCAAGTAATCACTGGAACATTCAGCCTCCCTCAACTCTCAAAGCATTCACCTACAGACATGTGCACACATGCTCACAAATCAAGGTGAATGCTTTCATTAGCGACTTTCATCTTTCTATGCAGACTTTATTTTGCACACATACAATGTTCGGGTTATCCTGCAAAATACAGAGATTCTGTTATTTCCATGAGAGCTTCCCATTTCTGTCCTTGTAATCCTTCACCAAGCCTTGAATATGCAGGCGGTCATGATAAGTGTACTTGGTGATGGTATGACACATTCAAATGTACCATTTTATTCCTCCTCTTTTATATTCATACTACGGATTTAGTGCAGGTGTTGCTACTCTATTACTGCAGGAACTCATGCAGTTCAGTGGTCACAAGGAGCAGTGACTGGCTGGTCTTATCATCATTCATCACTTATGTGCATTCTTTATTGTGCAGGGAGAGGTGACACAGGGCTGAAGAATAAACACTGACATGCAGTTTCACATACAATCACACACATAGAGTCACATGCAATAACTCTACAGCCCACAACGTGCCAACATCTTTGAAAGTGGCAAAGGCATTCCTGGCATCATTGTACTGTTGTCAGTGGTGCACGTGCTTCTGTGGGGGGCAGTTGTAAAGGGGAGGGAAAAAAAGAGGAATGTCCTTTCTGCTCAGCAGCCTAATTTCACACCAATAAAAATGTTGTTTATTCAGTGGCATCACATGCTTACTTTTCTTTTCTAAAAGTTCAGATTTGCACTATTGTGATTTGTAAAGGTTTTTACTGTTTGACTTTTGGTTCTTGTGTTAGTTTATATTGGGTTTATGATTATTTTAAGTTTTTTTTTCATACTGTTGTTTTATAATCAGAAGTTTTGGTTTATTCAATTAATCTGTCTTTCTCCATACATGTGACCCTTGTTTCTAATTATCCATTTCTTTAGACATTACTATCTTAGTATAGACCGGGTTTTGTTTCTGTACTTCCTGCCACTATAGCTCTTTTATTCTGTTGAAAATTTATGTTATTTTCATCGACATGCATGTGACTCATTCTATGAAACGGGTGCCATTTCCACTTTGCAATTTAAAAAATTTCATCAAGGACAAAAATTATTTTAAGAAATCCACAATATAAAAGATATGTTAAACCTCCAAAAACATATTTATATATTTATATAACCACATCAGGTATAAAATATCTAAATTTACCTGTAATATTAATATTTCCTATATTTATTCAGACCTGGGAATCATTCTTGTACCACCCCATCACAGACAATATGCACACAATGACCAATAATACATGAAATAATTTCCAGAAATCGTGTGTTTTCCTACTAGTAAAGTGTCCGTTATTAGATATTAATATCTTAAAACACAATTCAAGTTTAAAACAACTTCACAGGTATATATGCTTCATAAATACCAACCCTTCACAATGACAAATGTGACAGGGTGGTATGTGACAGGCTAGTAAATTTCAACATAAAATGGCAGCCAGTTCACTACATGGTAAACTAGCTGACTCAGCATATCTGAAATATCATTTTATTTATCTCTCTCTCTCTCTCTCTCTCTCTCTCTCTCTCTGTCTATATATATATATATATATATATATATATATATATATATATATATATATATATTAAATAAAGTTTTCCTGATCTATTTTGCGTGACAGTAACTTTACATCTGAGCAGACAAGAATTACATATGGAGTTCCCCAAGGTTCCATCCTGGGGCCTCTTCTGTTTAACATCTACATGCTCCCACTGGCACAGGTTATAAAGAAAAACAAAATTAGTTACCATAGCTACGCAGATGACACACAGATATATATTACAATGTCACTAGGAGATCAAGGCCCTGTACAGGCTCTTGGTAAATGCATTGAGGAGATTAATGACTGGATGTGTCTGAACTTTCTCCAGTTAAACAAAAACAAAACTGAGGTGATTGTCTTTGGAGCCAAAGATAAACGATTAAGTGTCACCACAGCGTTTCAGTCTGTACACCTAAAAACCACCAACCAGGCCAGAAATCTTGGTGTATTGATGGAGTCAGACCTTAACTTTGAGAAACACATTAAGGGAATTACAAAGTCAGCCTACTATCACCTTAAGAATATATCATGGGTAAAAGATCTCATGTCTCAGCAAGACCTGGAAAATTAGTCCATGCTTTCATCTTTAGTCGGCTTGATTATTGTAACAGTGTTTTCACAGGTCTACCTAAAAAACCAATTAGACACCTGCAGCTTATTCAGAACTCTGCTGCTCGAGTTCTCACCAAGACCACGAAAGTGGACTACATCAGTCCAGCTCTGAGGTCTTTACACTGGCTGCCTGTTCGTCAGAGAATAGACTTTAAAGTTCTGCTGCTGGTCTATAAAGCTCTGAATGGTTTAGGACCAAAATACATCAGTGACCTCTTGACCCAGTATGAACCTGCCAGAACCCTCAGGTCATCTAGTTCCAGTTTCTAATCAGTCCCCAGAGTCAGAACCAGACATGGAGAAGCTGCATTCAGCTTCTATGCTCCACATGTCTGGAACAAACTCCCAGAAAGTCTCAGATCAGCTGAAACCCTCCGTTTATTTAAATCTAGGTTAAAGACCCACCCATTCTCTGCTGCATTTCACTAGCTTTTATTTAGATGTCAAAATCTACATCTGGTTCTTTTAAGCTGGAATCATGTTTTAATATTGTCTTTCCCCACACTGGAATTCTATTTCTTGCATTTTATCTATTTTATTTTAACATCTTCGTTCTGTTTTTATTTCATTAATTGCATTTCTTTTCATCTTTTTTTTAATGCACTTGTATTGCTTTCTGCACCCTGCTGAAATGTTTTATGTAAAGCACTTTGAATTGTCTTGTACATGAAATGTGCTATACAAATAAATTTGCCTTCCCTTGCCTTACATTGCCACACCTCAGCCACCACTTAGCTTACCCTAAGTTCAGCTAGTGTAGCTACTAGAAGCAAGCAGTTAACCTAGCTTTAGTAAGTTGTATAGCTCTTAACTATTCCCCCGGTTTTCAGTGAATTTGCTCATTTATAAAATAATGCAAAAATACAAACAGCATAAGCTTTTCATCAAATGGTAGCATGCAATAAAAAGTAAAGCATTTCTGGCAAATATAATTTTCAGGATTATAATTTTGTGCATGCTAGCATGCTTATGTTTCTATGTTTAGCTTGAAGCACTGGTGTGTTTATAAGTTTACCATCATGAAGGATGTGTGTAGACTTAGGTTTTTTTATAAAAAAAAATGTTTTAAAGAATCCTATTCATTCTGGATAGGATATATATTTAAAGTTTGGCTGTGTTTTTTTTTAGTTTATAATGTAGAGTACAGCTTAGTTTCCTTGTTACTTAACAGCATGTTTTACCCAGACAGACCTGAGAACCATTGTCATGGATGGATCAATGGTGGCCTTTTGATAATGCTGGTAGAAAGAGAGAGATTGTAAATGCACTTCAAAGTGTGAATGACAAAGAGGAGACTGATGTGATGGGAAGGGAAGAAGTGGCAGAGAGAAGATAAAGGACAGTGGAAAAGAGAGCTACAAAGAGCTCATCCTGACAGTAAAAGATTTCATCACATTAAATGCTCAATATAACGTACTTCAGTCGCAGAAATCTAATCAAACTCTAATTATGCTTTATTCTTGACTACGCTGTTGTAAAGACCTTTACTTTTGTAACCTTCACACCTTTAACCTTCAAAGCAAACTCTAATAAGGTTTCGAGGAATGTGAAATGAATAAAAATAAGAAGAAGAAGAAGAAAGAAAGAAAGAAAGAAAGAAAGAAAGAAAGAAAGAAAGAAAGAAAGAAAGAAAGATCCTTCATAAAATTTGTTCCCACAAACAGCAAGAAATGCAAACACCAGGCCAGTGTTTGTCTGCAAAGAATGTTCCATGCATGGGGGAAGGTATGTGTGTGTGTGTGTGTGTGCGTGTGTGTGTGTAGACTGCCCTGGCAAACTGCCAGTCGCTCAGTCTCTCATTACCACTGTGTGTGTATAAGCGTGCAAGTGTGTGCCTGAGTATGCAATGGGTGCCTGTCAGCGTGACGGGCGTTTCTATGGCAACGCCAGAGCAGGTTCCAGATGTAATGCTTCATATTTCTACAGGATAGTGCCCAACCATTCACACACAAGCAAGAACACACATCATCGAATACACACCCATATTAAACTGGCCATAGACCTTTGCTTTGCCATGCAGATTTCTTTCTTTCTTTTTTTTCTTTTTATTATGATAGACCTTTCATTTAAATATCCATTTTCCTTTAATTCTCCTCTTTTCTGAGATGAATGTTTAGATGCTTGAATCTAGAGGAATATCTCTGACACACACCCCCACATATGTACAGATTTAATTCACCTTCAAATGCTTATCTTTTTGATCAAATGAATGACAGTTCTCAGTTGCATCCATTAAATATGAAGTTTGAATTCACAGTCAATTAGTTTAATTTAGTAGAGCATAAGGAATTAATCCCGACTGGTACGGTTTTTGATTAGATACATTAGATACAGTCTTGAAACGATCAGAAATGGTTTTTTCTCTTTCAGTTTCCAGTTTGCTTAGCCAAGCCAACCTGATAGCTACAACCTTATCAAAAGAGGAGTCTTAGCTGCAAATCATGCTAACTTCCCCTTAAATTAAGTGGTTAGACTTTTTCATTTGAAGGGTGGTTTACCTGTTATTGAAACTTTTAAATAAATAAATGAACAAATAACATTTGGTTTGTTTTCATTATCCTAGAACAAGTAAAAAAGTGATCTTCTGAAACTAACTAGGTATGCCATAGTTATTCTGTGATGCTGACAATTATTGGTCATATTTTTTATCCTGGAGCAAAAATAGCTCATTTATTTCATTGCAAACATGAATTACTGCAGGCATCTCCCTCATTATGTATAAACTCTTTCCCAAAAAAAGGGAAAAAAAACTTTAAGAGAAAAACAGTTTAATATTATAATATTAAAGGTTGGTTAGATTTAGAGGTTTAGCATTAGCAGGCAAATCTAAACACACATCCACAAGAACATGTTTCCTTTCTTTTTCAGTGCCTGCATACATTCCTGTATTTTCTTTTCCCCCTATCCTCCCCCCTTCTCTTTTATCACTTACTCCTCGTGCACTGCTTCTCTATTTTAAAAGCCATGTTTTCCCTTTAATCTCTTCACCCTATCTAACCTCACCATCTTTCCCACTATGTTGTCCTCCACCATAACTCTCAGCAGGCCTCCAATAAAACCCAGTTACTCGTGCTGTTAATCCGCCACATTGTGGAGAACCCTGCATGTGTGAGACAAAAGAGTGGGTATAAAAAGGAAGGAGGGCTGTAAAAGTGTGTCTCATTGTGTGCGCATGTGTGTGTGGGTTTCTATCTACATGACTTATTCATGTAGAATTACAGTGTAGAATTACAGTTGGTCCAAATACACACACTCAGACACACAAATGCTGCTTGTAGATTGACCCAAAAAACAACAACAAAAAAGGGATATTTTCCTTTTGTCATTAAGCAATTTTAATTTGAGATAATATCAGTTATTCAATGTTTGATGTTTGCTGATTTAAAGATAGACAAGATGCTTGATCATAAGTAGAGAAATAAGGCTTTATAACTTTGCTACTTTAATGTAACAGTATAACATTTTCTGCATGATGTTGTCAGTCTGTTTGTGATATTTTAGCCCACTTTTCTTCTTCATAATGTTGCCTCAGTTCATTGAGGTTTGCCGACATTTATTTATGCACTCTTTTCAGATTCTGACACGACATTTTAATCATGATTGATCACACATTCACTCATCTGGCTCAATTTACTGTTGTAAATTTGTTGGTGCTTGTGGGGTATTTTCCATTCAATGATCCAGTTTTAGTTGAGCTTTAGCTGTCAGACAGCCTCACATTTCACTATAAAATACTTTGCTCTACGGAGGAGTTAATGATGGTCTCAAATGACTGCAGGTTCCATGACTGCCAAACAAACCCAAATCATCAGCCCTCCTCCATTGTGTTTGACAGTTGGTATGGGTGTTTGTGTTGATATGACCCACCTCCCTTCCCCCCCCAAACAAAACAAACAAAAAAAATAAATAAAAATAAAAATAAAAAACAAACAAACAAACAAACAAAAAAACACTGTTCCAGAAGTCTTAGAATTTGGTCAAATGCAACTTTGCAAACATAAACTGTGCTTTTTATAGAGAAGCAGCTTTCTCTTGCCAACCCTTCTAAAATGGTCACTTTTGCCGTTTGTTTGTCATGGTTTTCTTACTGTAGGACTAAAAAATGTTTGGAAATTACTTTAAAACATTGCAAGATTAATGGGCAGCTACAACTGAGTTTGTCTCTCAGGAAAACTCAAGAATTCAGCAGAAACTGATATTTGGGAGAATAATAGTCACATAATAGAGGAATACAGAACACCATTTCATCTTATTTTGACTGGCCTTTGTTAATTTTTTACTTAGTAAATTATTGCTTGTCTCTCCTTTGCATACCGTGTGTAATTGTACGTCCACCTCTGTTGGATTTTGGCAGCAATTGGTTTTCATTTAGCCAGCAACAAAAAACCAACAACAGGAGTGACTGAGCATCAGAGCAGGGGTTAAAAAAAGATAGAATAAGAAAAGAGGGGATTTCTCAGTGATTACAGAGGACAGGGCCACAGAGAGTAATACTTTATAAAGTTCACAGTAAAGATGTCAACGTCTTTCCATATGTTGTAAACATTTTAGTGGGATGTAAGTGTGATTAACATCAGTAGTTATAAATGGAACAGGTTACTGTTATTTATTTGTCTCATTGTGCAACGCAGCACTTTTATTTATGAGATATTTATGCCATTCTCAAGTGTCCCAAAAATCTTAAGAAAAAGGCAGAGAGGATGTGTAGAGAAACCCTGTTAACTCAACCGTAACTATTTATATAGTGATGAGAGAAATCCTTGTCTGTACACCGTTTACATGACAACTGAAACTGCTTAGTGAAGTTGAGACCTAAAAGTCAGGGATTTGACTGAATAAAGAAAAAAGCAATCTTGTTTTAGTTTGTCTTATTGAGCCACAATAACATAATATGATGCATCTTGTAGTTTGTTGTGGGCTTAATTTTGGACTGAACAACCAGAGAATAGATGTGGAGAACCAGAGACGATGTGTGGAGCAAAAAAAAAAAAAGGGAAATAGAGCCAAACATAAAAGCTGTTTAAAGAAAAAGAGACAAAACTTACCCAATACACAACATGAGAAGCTAAAGACCAGAAATTAAGAGACAAGACACAAAACCAAAATTATATCAAGACAACAGTTTTTTTCAATTTATTTCTCAGTTGTTTCTCTTTTTAAATTATTACTAGATAAATTAAACAACAAATATGGGACGTGTGAAAACTATTTTGTTTGGTTTTCTTTCTTCATTGCTGTGGAGTTTTACTACTGCAATTCACACTCCAAACACACTTTCTCAGTTCCTCTCTTCCCCCATCCATCTCCATATCAATAGCAGCAGGACAATCAGCTTGCTGGTTCACACCAGCAGCCTGGCACACACACACACACACACACACACACACACACACCCTCATTTGTCCTACTCCCTCAAGTTTTGACTTTCACAGTATTTGGGATTAGAAACGATACCTTCAAACCATATTCATAATTTTTCTCCAATGTTTTATACTTTTAAGCTACCATCTTATGTCATTCAGTTGTTTATCGCACAATAAATAACACAAGAATAAGAATATAACAAGGATGAGGAGCCCATTTACTTTACATACTGAACCATCAAACCCTGTCAGCCTGCACTTTCAGTGTCTTAAAACAGTAAATTTGCAGCCCTGCTTTAACAACAAACAGAGCAGAAAAATAACAATGCATATAAAACCAGCTTTGCTGTGTTTCCTTTGATAGCAAGCATAAAAAATGTCACAATCAGGCTAAACTGAACAATAGAGGCTCCATCAAGAATTAAATGTGATTAAACAGAAATGTGCAGCTGATTGCAGTTTGAGGAGGAGCGACTCTGTGTAGCACTTGTACTGTGAGTTTTACCCACATACTGTCATTAGCTGAAGACTTAATACAGAGAAAGCTGTGACGTCTGAACATGCAAAACAGGATGCTGGAACTGTTTTGTAAACTGTGCTCTCCCCTACATTGGTTCTCTTTGCTCTTGTGCCTACAAATAATTTTTTAAAAGCAGAAAAAGAAATGCAATAAATTGAGAAAAGGAAGATTGGATACTAGAACATAATTCCTACTATTTATGGCATAAAGGTATATAAAATGAATCTGAATTTAATTTACAGTACTGCTGTATCAAAGTACTTCAGTATACAGCTGAATATATTTTTGTTATATCCTGTGTGTGCATCAGAAATGCTGTTTGATACGTTTACATAACTCCTTCACCCTCCCTTATTCCCTCCTTGTGATAATCAACCATTACCATCAATATGCAATTGAAACAAAATAATACCCCTTCATCCAGTCAGGGATGCAAAAGAATTTCCCTTCAACACACACATACCCACCCACCCACACACACACACACACACACACACACACACAAAACAACAACAACAAAAATAAAAACACCAGACGCAAATTTCTAGGTAACACGCCCCAGTCAAAGAGTCACATGAATCTTTATTTTTCTCTCATTTATTTAAACACATTTCAGGATATTCAGCACATATGTGAAAATATTGTGTCTGTTTTAGGGGGAGGTCATTGTTTTTTCCTCGCATACATACACACACCCCCACACACACATGCTTGATCATAAATAAGGTGTCTAGACAGCACAGCCGTGTGGGCCTGCTCTCTGGTGTGGTCAAACATACAAACCAACAGAAATACAAAAGACGTGAGGGGACAGAGGGCAGGCTCTTGATAAATATGCATGATTGGAACAATTCTCGAAGAAAAACAAATTTATCTGCCTTGGTTTGATGGAACTCACTATGATGCACACACACAAGTAGACACCCACATATGGGCTGAGTAACACAGGGACCTGTGGGGACTGAAAGAAGTAGGAAAAAAACTCACCAATAGATGCCCACACACACGCATGCACGCACACTCACACACACACACACACACACACACACACACACACACACACACACACACACACACACACACACACACACACACAGACACTAACACACACAGACACTAACACAGAATAGGTAACAATCTTCACCACCCTTTTCAACTAATTAATGTCATGAGAAAAGCTGAAAGCCCTCCAGCTTATTGCAATAAAGGTGCACTAAAGGTGCCAGACTCCGCTAGTCCAAGTGGCGACTCGGTTCAGTTTGGGTGGGCGGGGGGCATTTTCTTCCGGACCGAAATTGCGTTCATGCTGTATCACTCAAATGAATCTGGCCTTTGAAATAATGTGTTCCACTCTCAACTGCACCAAGAATTACAGAAGGAGAAGATGGGACACACAATGAAGAAGAGAAGTGGTTCATCAATTGGTTCATGCAGAACAACTTCGGTTTCTAGAACAAAACAGCTAAATATGGAACTGCGTCAGATCTTAATGGTCTTGGGTGGATCAGATTTCTATCAGAACTTTTACAGAATTCCATTTTACATCTGACTGCAAGCTTTTTCTCCCACCCAGAGCAGCCTATTGCCCCACAATTCCCTGTATGTTTTGGTTGTGTTTACCCCGATGCCGTGAACTGAACCCACAATGCAATTTGTTTTGTGTATCGCTTCCTGTATTTGGTTCGCTTGAAACGGACTGAGACCTGCATTTGTAGGCGGATCAAGTCCGCTTCTTTGATCTGAATCATAGAATGTTTGTGTCTTCACAATATCCCCAGACGAAATGGACTTTCAGAACAAACGGAGTAGGAGTTGAATCAAACAGGCTGGTGTGAATGGCCCTTAGACCAGGCCTTTTTTTTATTACATTCTTTCTAAAATGATATATTTAATTATCCATCCATCCATCCATCCATCCATTGTCTACTGCCTATCCAGAGTGGGGTTGCGGGGGCAGCTGCCTAAGCAGGGAAACCCAGACTTCCCTCTCCCCAGCCACATTCACCAGCTCATCTGGGGGGATCCCGAGGAGTTCCCAGGCCAGCCGAGAGATGTAGTCTATCCAGCGTGTCCTGGGTCTTCCCCGGGCCTCTTTCCAGTAGGGCGTGCCTGGAACACCTCACCAGGGAGGCATCCAGGAGGCACCCTGATCAGAAGCCCGAGCCATCTCATCTGGCTCCTCTTCATGTGGAGGAGCAGCGACTCTACTCTGAGCCCGTCCTGGATCACAGAGCTTCTTACCCTATCTCTAAGGGAGAGCCCGGCCACCCTGCAGAGAAAACTCATTTTGGCCGCTTATACTCGCGATCTTGTTCTTTCGGTCACTACCCACAGCTCGTGACCATAGGTGAGGGTAGGAACATAGATCGACTGGTAAATCGAGAGCTTTGCCTTTTGGCTCAGCTCCCTCTTCATCATGACAGACTGATGCAGAGTCTGTACCACTACAGACTCCGCACCAATGTGCTTGTCGATCTCTCGCTCCATCCTTCCCTCACTCATGAACAAGACCCTGAGATACATGAACTCTTCCACTTTGGGCAGGACCTAATTGCCGACCCGGAGAAGGCACTCCACCCTTTTCTGGCTGAGGACCATGGTCTTGGGTGGTCTCATCCCAGCCGCTTCACACTAGGCTGCGAAGCGCTCCAGTGAGACATGAAGATCACGGCCAATGAAGCCAACAGAACCACATCATCTGCAAAGAGCAGAGACCCAATCCTGAGGCCAACAAACCGGATCCCCTCAACACCTTGGCTGTGCCTAGAAATTCTGTCAATAAAAGTTATGAACAGAATCGGTGACAAAAGGGCAGCCTTGCCCTCACCAGAAACAATTCTGATTTACTGCCAGTGATGCGAACCAAGCTCTGACACCGTTCATACAGGGACCAGACAACTCGTACAAGGGGGTCTGGCACTCCATACTCCTGGAGTACCCCCCCACAGGAGTCCCCCAGCCTTCTCCAAGTCCACAAAACACATGTAGACTGGTTGACCGAATTCCCTTGCCCCCTCCAAGACCCTGACCCCTATATATTTAATTAAGCAAATGTTAAGGGGGTTTATAATACAGTTAGCACTTATGTACACATATATTAACAGAAATTTGTAGAGAACTAATTTATTGTAGTTTAGTTTGAATTTTTGTATTTCTCTGTGTAAATATGAAAGCAGATGATTTTAGAAAAAAAAAGTCCAGTTTAAGCCTTAAAGAAGGAGTCTTTCATATTAACTATTGTGTTTAAATATGGAAATGAGGTGTTATTTAATAAACTTTGCACTGATTTGCACAAATGCTTAGTGGACAAAGTAGAGGAAAAAAAGGTTTAATGAGGATTTTAAATGCCTACCTGGGAATGTATTAAAGCAAAGCGACATAAGTTTCCGACCTTAAAACTCTGTACTTCTGACTTTTTTGATGACACTCGGACATTCATTGAGTAGGGTTGTCACCAGTGTTGGGAGTAACGCGTTATAGTAACGATATTACATTTTTGGGTAACGAAGTAAAGTAGTGTGTTACACTTAAAATAATGGTAACAAAATTACTTTACTGGACTACAGTAACAAGTTTTTCTGCGTTACTTGAGCCGTGTTTGCCTATGTGTAAAGTTCTGATCGGTTTTAAGTGGGGCGCGCATGCTACTGCCTGTATGTGTGCTTGCCTGGGCACGTTGCCATAGAGATCGATTTGCATGACGTAGCTGATTGTGCGCCAACTAAAGAGAAACTATATTATAAAATACTAGATAAAATGATTATGAGACAAGTGTGCCCATTTCTTCCCACAGACAGGGATGTTGTTCTTACGGTTTTAAAGCCATTTTGTTTACAATATACAATAAACACTCTGCAGACAGGCAGTGTTGATTCGGCTATGATGTTTATCCATGTCTACATGGTGAATTAAGAAATGGTAAAGTAAAGTAATAAGTAGTGGCGTTACTTTTCAAATGCAGTAACGAGTAAAGTAATTTCATTACAGTTTACAGAAGTAATGAGTAATTAGTAACTAATTACTTTTTTAGAGTAACTACCCAAACAATGGTAGTCACAGCCCTGAAGCGTTCTGGGGCTGAAAAACTATACTTCACAACTTTATGTTCCAGCCCGGAACATCACATGACAGCAAGTGGATATTAGTACAGTAGCTGTTTTAAACGTGCACTGTGGTTGATCCAGCGAAGACATCTAAGAGGACATTATTGAAGAAAGCAAGGAAAAGAAAAAGACACAAGAACTTGGCTGCCTAGTTTAATCAGAGGACTCAGTACTGGGAGGACTGGATTTAGAAAATGTTTGATAGGCAGGGCACTATTTTTTAAATTTTTTTTAAAGAGTTTGTTATGGGTTGAAACCAATTATTCCAACTAAAGAGGTCATCCAATGTAAACAGTAATCCTAAATTTGTAAAAGCAAACAGGCCATTATATATTTTTTAAATGGACAATTGTTTATTTAATCACTGTTTTACAAACAAAATTAGTTCCCCAAGGATCTGATATAACTCCATATTTAGCTATTATGTAGTAGAAACCAAAGTTGTTCTGCATTAACCAACAGAGGAACGTATTTTCTTCTTTGTTGTGTGTCTCGGCTTATCATTCAGTAAATGTTGGTGCAGCGCCACCTCTGGTGGAGAGTGGAACACGTTATTTAAAATGTCCAACTCATTTAAGAAGTGAAGCGTGAACGCAGTCTTGTGTCCTAGTGTAAATGCACCCTAAATGAATAACAATAAAAACCAGGCCACCTACAGTCAATAGAAGCTCTTTGAGTTACGAAAGACAAAATTTATGATATAAAAAGCTGCTTCCATGTTTAAATACTGTGTATGCATTTATTTATATATTCATAATTAATATCTAGTTTTCTGTTGATGACACTTTCTGATTGTAAATGAGTTTGCCAAAAAAAAACAACCTCCCTTCATGTAAATGTGATGAACTAAATCCCTGCCAGTGTGAGCTTGTATGTAAGGAGAAGAGAGATGGGATTTCAACCTGCTTTTAAATTCAACAGGGCGACACTAGCCCTTGGCAAAGACACACACAGAGCATGCGTAGTCTGAGATGCTCATTGTTATTCTGCACACTGCTGTGGTCACAGACAGGGCCAGGCAGGAGTCCGGGGACACACACACATATTCACAGTGGGAGACATGGGGGCTCATGTTGTCAAGGCACATAACAAATGCTAAATACCATACAAGATTAAGAAATACAAAGCTACCCTGATTTGCATGCACACAATTGTATATGTTGCCGCACACACACACACACACACACATTCCATCACTGCCAGAGAAACATCTGCCACTAAAAGTCATTAAAGTCCTTCTTTAATGAAACATCGGTACAAGACTGACTGAGCTGTAAAAACACAAACAGGCATGTTTCCGACAGTGTTTGTTACGACACCATGACGCCCTGCGGTGTTACAGCACCAGCAGCCATGTCTGTTTTTCTGTTTGTCTTTAAGATATCTGCACACTACAAATCTACTGATGGACAAGAATGGCATATTTATTTATTTAGTTTTAATTCTAAATTTTACTTTGCCATTGATTTCACTGCTGAACCTGTTTTATCACAACTTTCCACTAGAGGCCATTAAACCAACAAGGCGTCACCTGTTCCTCACTGGTTCGGAGAGTGAAGTCACGAAACAGCTGAATGAAATGGTTACCTCGTTAACTCGGTTATTGTGTGTTTATGTGCTGAAATGGCTGACAGTTTTGGAGCAGCTGACCTCAGAAACCTCAGATAAACTTGAGTCAGACTTCCACAACACACATGAAGTGGTGGAGGATTTCACCATTGAAGCCCTGCCGCAGCCGTCAAATGTGCTTGAAATGAGCTTGAAAATGCCTGTTACTTTCAAATATGCAAATGAACTTTATTTTTGTATGTAAATATATGTACATGCATTTTCATTTCACTCTAATTTAATACACCAAAGCAGTTTCTAAGGAAATGCCATTTCTTTAATCTTATTTTGAAGTTACTGTTGCATTTACCTTCCAAAATAAAAAACTAGTTTGCTGCACTTGAACCAAACACAAATGCAAACATATGTCTATTAACCACGTGATAACTTCTGTTATATTTTCAATGGTTAAACAGAAATGTTTGTGTGTTATTTGGTTAACAGATAGTAAAAAATGCACAAGGCGTTAACTCAGAATGCAGCAATAATGAATTAATTTATGGTATAGTCATGCATCTCCTAGTGGGATGCAATATCATCAATTGGTCAACATTTACATGCAGGATGATTGGTCTTGTGAAGAAATGTATTATGTTAGATGTGGAGACAGAAGTGCCATCCTATAAGAAATGCTCTTCTATTTACAACCATTGTTGCTTTGCTTTGCTAAAAATGGTCAAATCTAATGGAGAAGAGCGTGTGAATGAAAAAAGGAGAGAGAAGACAGACCTTACTGAAGGTAATTGAATCACATTGCCAAATGCAAAATCTCCTAAACAAGGTGGTATTGTGATTAAATTTGTTTTTGAACCCTTGACCCTTGACGTAAAATTTAGTTAGTAAAAAAAAAAAGAAAGATAATATTTCAAAATACATTCAGGGATTTCTGTCATATGTAGTGAATTTTATTCCAATATGCATAATCAAACCCTGTTTTGATTAAAAAGTATGCGTATTTAAAACTATTTTTGACATGAAACAAATTTCCATGTATATCCCTGAATTGGCTTAATCCATAAAAGCCCAAGGTAACATATTTGATACAGTGTCTGATAAATTTTGCATCACTTTACAGTTAAAAACTTTACTTTGAACACAATCTGATACTTGTCTTCTGCCCCCTAATAGATACCAGGAAGCAGAAAACCGTACTATAATAATTTTGACATATCACATGGTAATAAATAGTAAATATCCCCCCCCAAAAATGTTTTTTTTTTTTTTTACATTTTGTTAAAGGGCCAAATAAAGACCTGATATTAAAAAAATTGACTTTTCTTACCATTTCTTCATGGGCCAGGCCTTAAAGGGTTAAATTTAAACTGCTTTCGATAAAGTTTTAAAAACATAAATCTGAATGATTTTAGACTATTTATAGAGAATGGGTGGTGGGGTAAAATATAAGATCATTTGAACATTTACTGAAAAAAATACATTATAAGTGTAAAAAGTAAAGCCAAAATTTAAAACTGCTGGTTTAATCTTAATTTTGTTTTAAATTCTTATTGTATGAGATCAATTTAAAGTAACAAACATCTATAGCAGTCCAGTAAATGCAGCGTTCCAGACATAAGACATTTCCATCCGAAAAGAGGCAGGGATTCATCTACATATCTTGCGAACATGCAAACACCCAGAAACTGAATGAAAAAACAAACAAACAAACAAAAAAGCATCAACAGTACAAACAGCTCTAGCTTGAGTTTGTAAAATTGTGCACGGTGATGGACTAAGTTGTGTATTTATTATCCACATACTTATTGGAAGAGAGTCCTTTACTCAATGATCACAAGTGCATAACGACCAAACCACCCCAAACAAGTGTTTGCAGCTGCCACAGACCCTAAACAAGCCAATCTGCATAAACCAGCACACACACATACAAGGGCACACAGCCTGGTCTTCATCAGGCAGCGCTGGCACTGTGCCCTGAGACGTCACCACTCATCATGGACACAAAGAAGGGAACGCAGACGAAAAAAGACAGAAAGGCAAAACAAAGAAGGAGAAGGCTAAAATAAGCACATGGGAAGAAACAAGCTGTAGCGGACATCCAGGCAACAGAAAAGTATTGAAGGCTGGGATATAAAATCTAACAAAGCGTACCTCGTCTCTGATTCACGCCACACTGGGAGAGCAGGAGGGATGTAGCTCCTGATTGCTACAGGGTCCACCTGTCTGACTGTCTTTCTGCATCTCTGTTTGTCTGTCTGGCATCTGTACCACTCTGTGTGTCTGACGTCTCATCTTTTTTCGTGTGCTGGCCAGTGTCCTGATGTTTTTCACATCTAAATCTTCTCATTATTTGGGTTATTTTGGTTTGTTTGTCTCAAGACGTTCTTCTATATTTGTCTTTCTGGTTGTCTGGACCTACCTGGAAACATCTATCAGTGTGTGTCTGTGCTCATTAACTCATCATCAATACAGTTTACTTCTGTCTGTCTGCTGCACCCTCTCCCTCACAGACATACACACAGCAAAGCATAGATGGATGCTATTTCAGCAATTACAGCTTTAAGAGAAAAATAGCTCTGATGGAAGCAGTCGGTGAAGTTTAGTAGCCATTGAGAAAGACATGCAGTCCACAATAAGCCAACATAGGGGAAGCCTTTTCTTATGAAAGCATTACAGATGCCACACTGTCCCAAATGACCTTGCATCCCTCCATCAAAAGGTTTGGATTCAAGCCAAGCTGGGCATCCTATACCCACAAGATTGCCCCTGTTCAATCCCAGCATGCCTTGGCAAGACACTGAGTGGTTGCTGTCCCAGCAGGAAAACATTGAGGAGCCAGAAAGAAAGACAGAGAGGTTGGATCTCTGCCATGTCTTCCTTGTAGAGAGTTAATGAAGCAGGAAAAGCCTGGATACACTTCAAGCATCAACACACACACATACATAGACCAACACAGATGGCAGCATACTGATCATGCTTTTCTTATTTAGTGTAATACAAAAAAAAAACAAAAACTGTTGCATGTTTTTGTTCTAGTAAATTTCTCTTTATTATTTATTAAGCTGTTCAAAGAAAAGGTAAGGCTAAAAGAATGTTTGGTGTTCATTGTGGGCATCCTTACCTGGCATGTAGATTAGTAGCTAGAAGTCGTAAGGGGAGGTGTTTCTGTATGCAGTAGCTGTCTCTGATTTTACAGACAGCTGTTTGCATGAGAAGCTAACACGATGTCTGATATTAAGGAAGGAAAAAAGGGAGGAGAAAGATTAAATGAAGGAGAGAGAGGAGAGAGATGACAATAAGGGCAGCTGGAGTAAGAGAGAACTGACTTTTATGAAAAATAACAGATGTAGAAAACTGTTAATAGATGTCCAGTCAGGGGACCAAAATGAGGGGTATCTATGGAAAACAAGCAAAAATGATCAGTACAGCTTATTCCAATTCAGGAATTAGCAGGGCGAGAGGCAGGGTACACCCTGGACAGGTCGCCAGTCGATCACAGAATGTTCAAATTTAAAGAATAAATTCTAGGATATAGTCAAAGACAGCATCCATCTATTAACTAGTCCAATTCGGGGTCACCGGGAAGCAGGAGCCTATCCCAGCAATTTTGGGACATTTTTGGGTGCACTACCTACACATTTAGCTTTGTTGCTCATTTTACAGAAGCTTTATCCTTACAAGGTATACCTCATTGTAAAGGTGACTAATCATGCTTTCCAACAATGCAAAAATACACCACCAACGGATATTATTATAGTGGAGAAATAATAGATCAAACACAAGACAAGGCTGTAGAAGAAAACACAACTGAGACAATTTTGTATGAAAATATCTAGCCAGCTAGCTAGCAAACCAAAATAAATTTAAAAAAGTACAATAAAATGGCAAGTGGACACAAGCAGCACGTACATCCTGGTGTCTAAGCAGGTTCTTCTCTGTCTGCCAGAGGTGATTTATTGAACAAAGTGATGGAAAGTGGCAGATGAGATTTTCTGTATCTGTACGACAGCAGAGCGTCTCAGTCTGTTAGAGAAGGAGCTCCACTCTAACCAGTGTGTGGTGGAGAGCATGGTCGGGGTTTTCATGATGGAAACCAATGTGCTCAGTGGTCTCCTCTCCATCACAGTTTAAAAATTGTCCAGTTTGTACCCAATGACAGAGCAAGCCTTCTTAATAAGTTTGTTCAGTCTATTGCTGGCTCCAATGCTGCTTCCCCAGCACCCAGCAGCAAAGAAAAGCACACTGGAGATGACAGACTGATAAAAGATCTCCAACATGTTGCTGCAGACCTTGAAGAATCTGAGCCATCTCAAGAAGTAGAGCCTGCTCAGCCCCTTCTTGTACACAGCATCTGTGTTGGATTTCCAATCCAGTCTGTGGTCGATAGTCACTCCCAGGTCTCAACAATCCTCCCCCACGATCTTCAGTGGAGTAAGATTAGTTATCTTACTCTGGAAGTCTATCACCATCTTTCTGGTCTTGGTAACATTCACATGCAGGTGATTCCTGCAAGTCCCCCCTACAAGCCTGTCCACCAGCACTCTGCACTCCTTCTCTCCTCATCTTATACACTCATGAACAGCTGAGTTAACTGAGAATTTCTGAAGGTGGCAGGATTCAGTGTTGTAGTGAAAAACAGTGGTGTATAAGGTGAAGAGAAAAGGAGACAGCACAGTCCCCTAAGGAGCCTCCAAATCACTGACTACCATGTCAGACAGGACGCTGCCCAGACGGACAAACTGTGCCCTGCCTGTCAGGTAGTCAGTAATCTAGGAGACTGAGGAGTCGTCAACACTCAACCCCAGCAACTTCCCACCCAGCAGCAGTGGCTGGATGGTGTTAAAAGCACCAGAGAAATCAAAGTGACTCTCACAGTGTTCCACTACCATCCAGATGCAAATGGCCTCTCTGCAGCAGGATAATGACCACTCAAATGGGGCTGGTAGGCAAATTGCAGGGGGTCCAGGAGTCTTTTAGGTTGGCCAGACCAGCCTTTCCAGCACCTTCACTACATGTCACGTGAGGGCCACTGGAGGGAAGTCATTGAATGCAATGTGGGGGCCACTGTACAGTAGTCATTGAATGGTGCATTGAAAGAAAATTTAGATGTTGGATACTTTTATTTTTCTGTAAAAAGGCAATAAATAACTCAAATAAACTATCACTTATACCACTGAGTAAAATCATAGTAACATATCATTGAATTATTAGTATTGATGCAAATGTGCACTGAGAAGACTTTCTCTGCAAGCAGACACTAGTATATTTTTGTTTTTATGCAATTAAAGGTATCAGCAAGAAAGTTTGCTGTGTTTGGAGTGTGGAGAGTACGGAGACGATACCAGGGGGCAGACTAGTACTCCAGGAGGCGTAGGAGGACAACGACCCAGCAGCAACCTGGGAAGCTCTATGGGCCAGGCTTCAAAGCAGGGAGATATTTCTTTATTCCAAATATTCAAGATAACTTTCTTGGCAATTACCATTTTATACAAAAATAAAGACTTTTCTGGTGCTGCCTGAGCCACTGTCCAGCAGATTTTACATTTACCTGCAGGGATACACTTGACTCAAATTATTAATGGGTCATTAAGAGGCTTGTGCAGAACTTGACAACAAGGTGTCATTACAATCAGGTGTGTTGCTGCAAGAAAACATCTAAAACCAGCAGGACATCTGATGATCCTACACAAGTGTAGCATATTGACCCCTTCTCTCTGCACTGAGGAACTAAAAGCTATGAACTGCAGTATTAGTTTTGAAAATTTCTCAGTGGGTCCGGATGGATTTTTGTTAACATGAAAAACTCTTGGATAAGTTATGTTAAGAACATATTTACTAGTAAAACTTGCAAAAAAGTACTTGTGATCATCTCTGCCACCCTGTGCTGTTCATGGATGAGAGAAAATTCACACTGAACACGTGACTTACATAAGATGCCATGGATGTGAAAGTTCTGCTGCCTGCAACATCTTCCGGCATGACCAGTTTGGCAGTGGGTCAGTGATGGACTGGGGAGGCATATCCTTGGGGGAGCTGCACAAATCATTCATCAAGATCTAAGATGTGTTGTTTGATTTTTTTTTGTGGAGTGTACTACTGAGAAAGGAGGTCCACAAGCATGTGACTGCTCAAACATTAAAGGTGTCATCACCTGGTCTTTTCATGTATCCACTGTCCTCTAAGTGTCTTTAAATATTTTTTTTAACTTGTTAAAACAAAATCAAACATAAACCTTGTTCTGACCCTTTGCTCATACCACAACTTTGAGTTCATGCAAGCTTTTGGTAATGAGGTGCGCACTGATTGGCCGCAGGAAAGCCAGAGTCGGAAGGGGGGCTGGCCGAGTACGTGCACAGTGTGTCAGAGTCCAAAGCCAAAACAACAACAGCTTAGTGATAGCCACAGCGTTGCAGACTTAGCGACTTTGTCGCTATATTTAATGATTTTTCAGACCCCTCTAGTAGCGACTTTTTTTAATTTTTTTTTTAATGCGACTAGCGACAAACCTAGCGACTTTTTCTGGTATTATTGGAGACTAACGTGAGTGAATGTAGTTTACTCACTACTGCGCAGACCCCTCACGAGGTCTTCTCGCAGCAGCACACCACTCCAAGCTGCATTCAGAGCAGACGACGTTCACCTCTTTTCATGACCAGGCTGAAAATGAAACGTACAAAGCTGCTGCTGGATGATCCTGCGCTGGCTTACTGTCAGATAGTATTGTCTATTAATGAAGAGTGTGGACAAAAATATTTAAAAAGTTAAAAGTGTTGAGACATGTTCCAGTCTCCTAATTAAAGAACAAAATACACTATATACTAAAAAAAAAAAAAAAATGAAAAAAAAAGAACATATTGACAGAATTATATTATTTATTTTTGCTTGCCAAACATTTTTAGGTTTCTTTTTTTTAATCAATTTTTGCCTTTCCCACAACATCCCTCTTTATGGCAGCATCCATTACAACTAGGCTGATTATGCTGATTAGCGACTTTAAGGACAGCCATTAGCTACTTTTCTTACTAAGGAGTTAGGAACAGTGGATAGCGAGCGAAGCAGACCGAACCTGAAGATACCGAGATGGTGGAAGAAGCACTTTTAAAACAAAATGTTTACAAAAATTTATGTGGCAGAGCACTTCACCCTACTTATAAAAAAGAAAACGTGGGGCTCATTTGTACATTGCAGGGGGGTTAAACTTTTAGGCTCATCCCTTAGGAAATTAGCGTTAGCATCAGAGCCGTCGACGGCTCTGGTTAGCATTAGCTGCGTCAGCAGTAAAGCATGGCTGGCTTATTCAAATCGCCTCCTATGATGACGAAATCCCAGCAGCAAATTAAAATCACGCGTTTGCGAGAGTTTACCCTTGTTGGGGGTTCTGCTGTGAACAAAGGATCCAGACGGAAAAACTTGCCATTCTTTAAAAGTAAGGCTTTCTAGGAAGTTAATGCTTCGGTCCAACACCAATAAACGTTTTAACTTGAAAAAGTGCAATTTCCGGCTGATGACTCCTTTAACAAGATGACCTATTACAGGCCATATAATAGCTAAATGTGGTCTTCAGATAGTATTTCTTTATTGTAGTATTTCTTTATTGTGGACTCGTGGTCCAAAGTAAAAAATATAATTTAATTTAATAATTTAATCTTAAAAGTAACCGCTCAAAATTATATTAATTTAGTAATATCTGCTATTCTGGAATAATCTTACACATGCATCCTATCTTCTACAATACATGTAAACCAGCAGATCCAGTGTCATCTCCATATCTGCTATGTTTTCCTTAAATTGGATCTTGAATGTACCATGGCTGACAAGTTTTTTTTTTTTTTTTATTTAATAAGAATTTAATTATTAAAAAAAAAAAATCTAACTTTAAGCTAAATGATGCAGAATTTTTGTGTCATAGTTTTCACAATGAGCTACTTATTCATTTTATCTAAAATACTATTAATTACAAATGTAGACAACTATTGAAATAAATGAATCATATATTAATACTCATTAAAAAAAAACAAAAACACATTTTATGTTTTTTTTTTTATTTCCTTTGTAAACAGGAAACACATTTTTCTTTGGTAAATACATTTCCATCCAGCAGCTATTTCTTTAAATTAAACATTTACAAAATTTGAAAGAAAACACATCACAGAGGTTGAAACCATAAATATTCACAGTATCTGTTTTGAAGTAATCACAGCTTCTTTTCCACAATCCTCTGTATGCAAGCTTATGCAAGGCAAATGAAATTACTGACTCACTTCGTGTGAGAGCGTAAGACTTCCTTTGAGCTGTAACCTTACAGGTTCAGGTTTTATAAAACGTAGCTGCTGGCAGTCCCTAGAGGATCGCAAGCTTGTGCAACTTCCTCGAACTTAAGATAACTTGCAAGAGCTCTGAGATTTGGCATTTCATTTTTTGACATTCATTTTCAGTAAAGTGCTTTTCCTTCACAATTTGCTTATTAGCATTTTTGGATGATGCATGTCATTTATAACAAATCTTAACGTGATACAAAAAGTATCCTGGTTAAAAAAAAAAGAGAGAAAGTAAATAAAATAAATCCAGGCACTTTTTGGTCTGAGAAAGGAAAACCATTATTCAAGTAAATCTTTCTCACAATTAATGTAACATAACTTAGTAGGGCTTAGTGTGTCTTCTTCCTGTTGCCCACCTCTCCATTGCTCTCCTTAGTTGCTTTTAGACTTCTTGAGCTTTCTTCTGTCTCCGTCGTGCAGCTCTGGGCTGGCCTGTCTCTTCTCCTTTCTGTGCTTCTGCGTTTCCCTCCCTCCTTCTCCTCTCTTGTCATCTTTGCTGTTCTCATGGCTTGCTGATGAGCTGACGCTGCTACTGCTGCTGGGTCTCTGTCTGTCCTCCAGTCTTTCAGTTTTGCCCTCCCTCCAACTCCCTCTTTCTCCTCCTCGCCTTGCCACCATCTCTGGATTTGCTCTCTCACCTTTGCAATCTTTCCCAGCCTTAAACATCTTTTCTTGCTTCCACTTTCCTTTTTCTACTCTGTTTTCAGTTCGACTTTTGCTTCGCATTAATTCCCAATCAGGAAACCCTCTTTGAGGGCCTCCAGAGGTTTCAAAGGAAAACAAGTCTCTGTGGTTAGAGAAGAGGGAAGGTGGGGAGTAGTGGGTCCTTGCAAGTCTGCCTTTATCTCCATAGTTGGCTGACAGACTTTGGTGAGTACTGTAGTGGTGGAAAAGGTCTTTGTCTTTAAATCTGGGTGGATTCTGATCAGGCATGTTGGTAGATCTGCTTGTCTCATTGCTTGTCCCATAGGATTTCCAGCCATGACGGGAACTCTTGCTGCCTCCTTGGCTGCGTCCTCGGCTCTCTGTTTCTTGTAACACTGAGGAAGAGAAGGACTGAGAGGAGGAAGAGGAGGGGAAGTTTCTGTTCTGCACCAAGTTAATTTTGCTGCGCCCCCAGTCTCTCCTCCTCTCTTCTTCTCTTCCTCCTCGATTTGATCTTTTACCTTCTTTCTGTCTCTCACTCTCCCCTTTTCTGTCTCTGTCCCTTTGCCTCTCTGTCCCTGTGTCCCCGTCTGCATACACAGTGCTGTCAGTTGTGTTGTGGCCACTAGAGGGAGCCACATCTGACAGTGACCTAGACAAAGAGAAGCTTCTCTCCTTGTTTCTCCCTCTTGCTCTGTGCTTGTCTGTCTCTCCCTCCGCTGACCTTCGTCCCTGTTGTTCATTGTCTCCCGGTGCTTTTCTGCTGGTCTCAGTCACTGATGGAGGAAACAGAGCTGCAGTGTTAGCCTCAGCTCTGATATCTCCGTGACCCTGCTCTTCATCATTGTCCCATTTGGAGCAAGGCGCCTGTGAAAAAGACAAAATATCCAGTTATTATCTCTATTAATGAAACAGCTCAGTGAGAAAAAGAGTAAACTTTATTTTCTGCATCATATTTTTGTTTTGTACAATCATACGGTTAAGGAGCGCTGTAAAAAAAAAAAAAAAAAAAAAAAAGACTTGATCTCTGCGATAACTTTCAAAGTTTCAGACCTGATCATTTTGTTAGGGCTACAGATTTTTCTGCTTTTTTTTTCTTAAAATCTGCCATGAAATCCTAAAGTATTTCCCTGGGACTTCTAAAACTAAAATAATTGATGCCCAGTCTTAAAAAGGCAACACTATAGTAATAATAATAATGATGATGGATTGGATTTGATATAGTGCTTTTCAAGGCACCCAAAGCGCTTTTACATAGTGTGTCCATTATTCATCCACTTTTTACTCATACCTGGTGATGGTAAGCTACGTGTGTAGCCACAGCTGCCCTGGGGCAGGCTGACGGAGACGTGGCTGCCAATCTGTGCCTACGGCCTCTCCGACCATCACCGAACATTCATCCACATTCATTCACCAGTGATGCCAACACTGGAGGCAAGGAGGGTTAAGTGACTTGCCCAAGAACACAACGACAGTTGACTGAGTGGGAATTGGACGACCTGCTCTACCGTCTGAGCCACTGCCATTTCAAGCAGCCATTCCCTAAATTTGACATTTATGTAATAAAGAGGAGTTAACAGAAATTTGTCCAAGGGACTATAGTATTAAAAAACAACTTTTTGGCTGTAAGGGCCAAAAATTTGAAGGAAAGATGGTTCAGAATTTCTTGAAAGGAACAACTCTTGAGCTGCTTTGGACTTGTGTTGTAGCTGGATAGGTACCCGATAGAAATTGGAAAACGCATTAACCCGTGAATTGGCATCAAATTATGGAAGCAGAGCTGGAACTACACAGCGTTCAACATGATGGTAATCCTAAAGACACAATAAAATCCACAGTTGAGCATCTTAATAGGTGCAAACTGAAAGTTTCACCCTGGCCCTAACTGTCCAACCTAACATCAACCATAATCTGTGAACAAGCAGCAAAAGATCCGTTCAGAAAGATTAAAATTCATCATACAAGAACCAACAGACTCTTAAGTGGATCAAATGTTTTGTTTTAACAAATTGTCACACTAAACGTCATCTTTAAGTTTGTGTTTAACAAACCCAAACTTTTGCTCACCAATGAGTAAACACTACGTTTTTATTAAAGTAAATGATGTTGAAGTTTCTTCCACAGGTTTAATATGCCTGTTTGACTTACCTGTACGAGTGACAGCTTTTCCTTTGTGTCTTCAGACTCCTGCAGAGTCTCCATCACTTCCTCCTCTTCAGCTCCACAGTTACCAGCCACAGAGGTGCTACTGGATATATCACATACACATATTTAAAAGTTAACAGATTTGTTACATAACCTCCTATAATATACTAATGCTAAAGCAAATTGTTTAGCCATTAGAAAGTGAAGTGACAACTACTCTAACAAGCTATTACAGTAGTAATCTGTTTGATTTGACTTGAATACACGTGGCTCTGAGCGGATTTTGAACACTGACAATATGTGAAGATATAAGCATGAAATGAAAGAGTGGAACAATTTGTGGACAATTTGAGTAAAAAAAAAAACTCTTTTTACATTTTTGATATAGAGGGTTCAGATTGAAGAAGAAAAGCAGTCGTACATTCATGTTTTTTCATTTTTGTTTGCATGTCTCTGTAACCTGCTGCACTTTTTCTCCTGTCTTATAAAGAAATGAAGCAGCAAGACTTTTGCACAGTACTGATTTCTTTGCTGTAGTCGTGGTTAAGTAGAAGGAAAAAAATTCATATTGCTGAAAAAGAGCAGTTCTTATTCTGACCTGCTATCATTCAGTGTGGTGTTACATCCTTCACGGTGATTCTTGTTTTTACTCTTCAAGTTGGACATCACTGTATCGTCGTCTCCCCTCTGTGGTTCATCTCTTTTTTCTTCACATGTCGTCTCTTTCTCTACTTTATCATTATAGGAAGTAAATGCTAACTCCATCATCTCATGGCCTTTGCCATCATCTCTCTCTTTCTCTTCTTCTTCCTTTCCTGCCACATTCTCCTCCTCTCCCTCTCCTAATGTCAGAGCACAGTGCCATAAATCCAAGCGGTCCATCTCGCTGGCTATTTTCTCATTGTCCTGTTCTTCTACATTTTTCAACACCCCTCCTTTCACATCTTCAAAGGCAGCTTTGTTCCACATCTCTCTTACTTCTTGCTCATCTGGTTTTATTTTCACTTCAGGCAAAATTTCCTGGCTGGATTCTTTCATTTCATTCACCTCAGTTTCTGTCTGGCCTTTGTTTAACTCCTCCTCTCTAATAGCAGTCTGCTCCTGGTTTTCTGCCGAACAGACCTCTGAATTAGTTGCGTTCTGTTGATCAGTTTTGCCCTCCTTCTGTTTTGAATCTAGGTTGATGTTGATGCTGATCTTCTTCTGAGGTATGACCTTTATCCCTTCCTCCCAGATGTCTGTCGGTGTCAGACGCCATGTTTTCTTCTCCTTCGTCTTGTCTGCCTTTTGCTTAATTTCGTCAAACGTCTTTAGAGACTCACTTTCGCTGCTTTCGGGGTTGTCTGTAGTTTTGCTTTTCAGGTCCTTGCAGCTTTGAGGTTTTACAGTAATGCTACTTTTTTTCTTGTTGCTGTCTGAGCCTTCCCCTTTTCTTTTTCTGTTCTTCTCTGATCTGGAATGAGGAGCTTTGCTGCGTCTAGGGTGGTCCTCTCTGTCTCTATCCACCCTGCCTGGTTTTGTGTTCAGCTTTATTTTGTGTTTTTTCTCCACATCTTGTTTAGAGCCTCTGCTCCATCCTTGCTTTCTTTCCAAATTTCTCTCTTCTTGAGTTTGTCCTTCACAGTCTTTGTCCAAAGCCTTGTCTTGTTTCAGAAGAGGTTGGACAGACTCTGTGACGCCACTGGTAGTTGATTTGGAGCAAACTGCAGCGCCATCCTTTGGTTGAGTGTTGCATTTCTTCTCGTCCTTTCTGCTGTCATCTGCAGAATTAGAGGATAATTCCCTGGATTTTCCTCCATCAAGTTTCTTTGATCGCTTTTCCTCATGTTTCAGTTGCTTGCTTGTTTGTTGGTCTTGCAGATCAATTTCATCTCTGCTTTTAGTTAGCGTACCTGGTGGGCAGCTGTACTTTTCCGGACATTCCCTCGGCTGAGCTCCGTCTTTGAACGGTGTGGAGCGACCATCGCTGGACGAGTGAGAGGGTGGAGAGCGGGCATTGTTGGCTTTATAAGGTGAACCACTGTCACTTGAAGGGTGAGATGGTGAAGAGTGACTGTCACTAGTGGACTGAGAAGGAGGGGAGCGGCTGTAACTGGACAAGTCAGATGAAGGGGAGCTAGCTTCCATTGTGGCGGCACGGTTATCTTCTGGTTGGTAGAAAAAATCTTGAGGATGAGGAGGAGGAGGAAGATGCAGCTGGTGGAACTGGGTGACATAGCTACTGAAATATTTCTCATACCATTCTTGGTAATCCTTCTTCCACTTCAGGTAGCGTTGCCTGTCCAGCTCCAGGTTGCTCAGATTGTTTGCGTTCTGGGAAAATGAGGATGAACTTCCTGTTTCCTTGCCTGAGTGTTCCCCACACCTCTTTGAGCTGCGGCTGCTTGAAGATGACCTCTTGCTGTGATGACGAGTCTTCTGTTGGTCTGAAGATGACTTGGATCTGGAATGGTAGCCTCCTCGAGGTGAAGACGATGAGGATGGTGTGGTGGAGTGAGGGCGTTTGTAACCATAACTGTAACTGGGGTTATTAGAGCGGCCGTGGAAGTGTCTCTTACTGGAGCGAGGTCTGAATAATGGAAGGAAAAAAAAAAAAAAAAAGGCATTTAGTCATTTGTTTATAAGACACACCAATGCATCACTGTTTTGTTTGAGTCTTTCTCACTTCCAATTTAACATAGCTAAGAAAGTTTTGGAAGGATGTTGATGAAATCTTTAGGAAATCTCAGAAATTTAATAAAGAACAAGTTTTTGGGGGTAATCCGGATCACCGCCTGGATCCAGTCATTTTTAAAAGATTTCTTTTCAGCTGCTAACAGTCACTTCTGGCACAGACTTCTCTGAATATCATCATAATATAAACTGCAGGTATCGGTGCTAATTACATAAGTTAAAATAATCGCTTATTAAATCATGAAATTTATGAGATGAGCTTAAGAGCTTAAGAGACTATTGCCAGGTATATAAAAGATTTAAATATTTTATAAATGACTGGATCTCGTAATTTACACTTTTTAGTGTCCCAAATGCCAACTGAATTTTATTTTCAACATCCTGTGGAACTTTCTCTCACATTTGATGTTTTCTGAAATATATTAAATGTTTTTACTATCCCAATATATAAAACTAAAACAAGTTCCAACACAATGACTAGATCACTGGGAAGAAAATAAAAAATATCAACTTTAATACTTTCTGTAAATTCTGAACTTTTACTTTCAGTGAGAACCAAACAAATAGAAATGTCTTTGTAGTTGAAGAAAAATAAATTGTCACAACAAAAACAAAACTCTTTACTTATCAGGAGCAAAGGATACCTTGATCTGGACCGAGAGCGAGAACGTGAGCGACTCGATGAATGAGAATAGAAGCGGGAGGACTTGGATTTGGGGGAGTTTAAATGAGAGGAGGAATGTCTGTGAGGTGACCTGTGTGGCAAAGAGAAAAGCACAAAAACCTGAGAACATTTTCTAGTTTTACTTGATGATGTAGGTCTTCATCATACAACACTTTCCCAGCAGTTAAACCTTATATTACAGCTTTTTAAATCACCATCATATTAATATCTTTCTATATTATACTGCAGTGGAAAAGAGTGAGAAATTCTCCTCCCTAAGTAGTGGCACCATATCAAAAAAAGAAATTCAAGCTTCTTTTATTCCTAAGGTTTTACATATCGCTTTGGGGCCAGAGTTGCAGAGATACTAACAGCACAAACGTTAATCTGGTGCGTATCCAAATGGGTTTTGATCACCGACAGGAGGTAGATGATAAAATGGGCCTTTGTCAACCATCACTGAGCTGGTTTATACGATCCATCTTTTTCATAATCCAAAACACACTCACTTCTATCGGACAAATCAAAACTAATCAAAATTTTCCTTTGATCCAAAACCACTAACTGCACCCCTTTTTCTGTCATCATTTGATTTTCAATTGTTAACATGTGTGTACGACTGGCCTGAGTGTGTTTCATAAATAAAGATATTTTTTTTTGTACTTGTGCACAATCTCAATTTTATTTAATAAAGAATTTAGAACATTTTCTCTGAAAAGTAGATAAATGAAAATCAAGGTTCTATATTACATTACCTATCTACCTCATTTTAAGAACCCAAGAATTTCTTCTCTGCATTAATGTAGTTGAATATTTCCTTTACCTTTCATTGTTCTTTTTTTGATACCTATACCACTCTTTGGGGATGAGGACAGGGATGGAGGAAGAGGAGGTAGAGGAGCCAAGAGGAGGGATGGGACCACCCTGGGGGTTGCGAAGCATCCAATCAGGTGTGGTTGGTAGGTATCCAGGGGGGTAACTGTTGTGAGGCTGGTGAGTTGGGATGAATGTGTGAAAAAGGGGAAAGGGAAAAACAGGTGAAGGTGTGGCCGAGTATAAAGATGAGGATGATGAAGAGGTGCTAAGTTGCAGGGTGCTTGATTCAGTCAATCCTCTGGGCGGACAACCTGAGGAGGAGGGGGCACTAATGGGAAGATACAGCAAGAGAAAAAGACATCAGACAGCAACAACAACAGACCAGTAAACATAAATGCAAACACTTCACATACTTGTCCCAGGAGGCAGGTGATCCAGACAGTCTCTGGGTTAATTCTGTGGATTCAGAAAAAAAATGTTGACCGCTGTTGAACTGTATGGAATAAATGCTTTACTAATTAACTAACCAAATACAAATGAACATACACACACAAAAAAATGTAAACATTTCACAACAGAAAAAAACACTTTGAAGTCACTTACCTGAGGAGGTGTGTTTCTGACTCACATCGACTGTCTGAGGCTGCTCTGCTGCTGGAATATCGTTTCCCTGATCAGACACAAGCAAGAGAAAATTTCATATTCTGTGGAGTGTTGGTGTGCTTTAATGTCGTGTCTGCATCCGCTCACCAGTGATGATGCGTTGGTAGGAGGTTTGTCAGGAACCAACACAGAAGGGTCAGCAGCAGCTGAGTCATTGCTCATCTTTTCTTCAGCCTCACTGAGTAAACAACAAAAAACAAACATCACAAACATGTAACCTAGTAGCTGAAAACACAATTTGCTAAACCAAGTAATTTAAAATCAACTGTACACAATCAACGAAATCAAATAGGTTCATTTTGTCTTCTGTCTTTAAATGTTCTGATTCTTCTTTCAGACACGGTTTTAAGGTAATAGATGTTGGTTTGTACCTTAAATGAGCATCTGCTACTTAACGTTTTGAAACAAGTAAAATGAACCAAATTAAAGGAAAATTTACATTTTCCCACACCATTTAGGTACATCTGAGTGTGATTTTTCAAGCATCCAACAGTTTGTGTGTTCACATACTTGTCAGATGTCATCACAGGTTTTTGCACAGACTGGAGAGAGATGTTAGCCGTGTTGTCAGCAAAGGTTGGGTCTGTTGCTACAGGGGAAACATCAGGAGCCTGAGATAATGGTGGAGTTTTTGCAGCCTTTGGACGGACCAGGAAAGAGTTAAGTAGCAGAAAGAATATAACAGAAATCAGAATAAATCGCCATAAAGACATCTGCAGTAGTGAAAACCGTAAAGAGTACTTTTGCAGACGATAACAGCACTGAACACATACAGGAAATTTTACAAGCAAATGAAAAGCTGATTTAAGATCAAACGTGCTTGAGGTTCACCTGCTGGCTGCAGAGTAGGTGGACAGGCTTCTGCTGGCTTTGCAAACTGAGTGGGGGAGGTGTGGGGACAGGGCTTGGAGTTGGAGTTGCATTCTGGGACTGAGCTGAGTCGCAGCTTCTTCGCTGGTTCTTAACGCAGCCTTGTTCTTTCTTAAAATTGTTTACAGCCTTCGTTTGGAGACAAAGAAAATGAATGCTGTTTGTGCATTTTGATACCAAATTTAAAGAAAGAGACGTATCAGATGGAGATTTTATTTTATCATGCAGTCATTTCACCTGTCTGAGAAATTTATTTGCTATCAAGGTATCGGGAGAGACGTCTGACTGGCCACATGTTGGGCAGACGTGGTCCTCTGAATCGAGCAAAGTGGTGCGAATACCTGAGTGAAACAGACCGTTCAGATGTGAAGACTCAAGTGTGTCAGGCTGCACAATATTAGGAAAACATGTAATATGCAATATCATTGTTGAATACAGCAATAATTTGTGATAGATCAACAAATATGTGGCGCTATCTTGAGGTGTCTTAACTTCCTCTTCCCAACATGTTAGCATTAGGGTTGTCTCGGTGTGTGTGTCTGAAGCTCACAGTCATCACAGTAGCTGTTTCCACAGCAGGGTATGACCACAGAGTCATTCAGTAGGTCGTGACATATCAGACAGAGGAGCTCATCGGGGATGGGATCATCCTCGCCTTCAGATTTGGGTTGTTCCTGTGGAATAAACGGAGGCTTCTCCTTCTTTCCAGTAGCATATGCCTCACTATGGACACACAACAATACAAGCAGTATAAATTCACATTACTTTTTATTAAAAACTATTTAGAGGATTATCTTGAAGAATCACAACAAAAAAGGACTTGTGAATGAGGAATGGTGTGGCAAAAGACAACCCAAAACTTGGATTGAGATTGGATAAAATAATCACTTCTGATTCAGTGGATCCGTATGTGAAGGAATTAATGTGCAGATTCTATAATCAAACAATCTCCAGTTTTGTCAAATGCTAAAACAGTTTACAGTTGTCTGCTAAAGTTAAGTGATAAAAGCAGGGAAAATATTTTCTTAAAGCTGGCAAAGATGAGAGGCTGACTAACTCTCGCATCACCATTGTCTCTTAAAAGAAGCCAAATTGCAGATGTCACTGCAAAAGACATCAGATATTTTGCCTAAATCAGGTGCAACAGCTGACAGAATCCTGTTAAGAGCATGCTGACATTCTATACCAAAAAAAGCTTGAGAGTAAATGCAGCTACCTTTCACATACAGTACTTCTGTTGCATTATACTTAGATGCACACACACATCTTTTGAGCACCAGGTAGGCCTAAATGTTAGCCAACTAAAAACAGGAAGTACATTTACAGGTACTGTCATGTTTATGTCCTTAATACCAAGTTTTAATCATACACATGGTTTTCTGGAGTCAGGCTTTAACTGATTTGTCACCAGTTTATAAACCCCACTACAATAATTCTGCTTCAGAATTTGCTCTAGCCGCTCGTTTAAGCAGCTCCAACCTCAGGCTTTGTTTTTAAAAGGTTGCTTCTGTCTATTTAAACTTTGTATTACTTTTTAAAAATGTATTATTATTTTTATTTATTTATTTATTTATTATTATTTAATGTGAATTGCCTTTTTTATTTTCTCTGAATGAACTAAAAGTTTTTACTACTTTCAAGCTTAAAAGGCAAGCCAGCCTATGTTGCATAAGGTCACAAAGGGTCAAGCTTGTACTCAGCATAACAAATTATCACCTCAATTAAACACATAACTGATCTTTGTCATAAAAAAGGCAAGAAATTAAAAAAGAGTTTACCCTCTTGTGATTGTTCAAATATTAATCATGGACTTATCCTTCTGTTGTAATACTGGAACAGGGCTCAGCATTAATAACTAAACACATCTGTTATGTTAGTCATGGTCTCTTTCTAGAGAAACCAGCAATGTCAATGGATACATCTACTCATTACCAAGAGATTTATCAAAAGAATGATGCCATTCTTTTAAACGATGCTGGTAATCAACCTGAGCTAAAGATTACCAATGACATAGAAGCCACGTCTCACAGCAGTCTTTATACCATATTAACCATCTGTTTGTGGCCTTACACTGACTAACAAAAGAGATGCATGAGCTATTTGTTTAACTTTCAGAATAAATAGAGCAAATAAGTTTATTTCTCAAAATATCACTTTTCTTCCTGATTAAAAGAAACAAATGACAAAAACATATACACACACTTTGATTCACACTTACGCATCGATGGCTGGAATTGCATAACGGCCACAATTGGTCAGCATGACTCCTTTAATGTTGGGATCATCCACCTCAACCATGAAGGAGCGAGGGATTCCTGTGCTCTTCTTTATCCTTGGAAGAGCCTCAAAGTTTTTATCCTGCTGCCCAACAATAAATTAAACATTTGAAGCAAGACGTGAAACCACTGTTATAAAAAACATTAAGTGTTTTTTTTTTCTCCTCTTTACTTCCACTGCCACAGGATAGAGCACATCAGACCAACAATATAACCTCATACCAACTGTAAAGCACGGTGGAGGAAGCCTCATAGTCTGGGTCTGCTTTGCCATTGTAGGGCTTTTGTTGGGGTTCATTCAATAATTTAAAATTGTATCAAAGACATTTTACAAAGTATAGCCTGGAGAAAGTTTGCAGAACACAGGAGGTGGTTATGACCTGAAGCTCAGGAAAGGTCTGCGGATGCAACAAGACCTTTACCAAATTTAGTGAATCAAGAAAGAAAACCTCTGCAATGCTATCTGCCATACTTCAACAATTAAAGCTTGAAGACATATGAGTACACCTCTGCTCATGTCTAAAGGGCACCTCAGGTTTAAATGGCTGTAGAGACATTGCATGACGTCTGCTTACTGCAGCAGTTGGACAGTTCCTGATGTGGTGCCCAGTATTTCCACAGCGATAGCAGGTGTAGTTCTCTGGAAGGACAGTGCCATACTTTGTGTTTAAACTAGACGGAGAAAGAGAAAAGGTGCACAATGAAGGAAAATACAGAAAAGAGCAATAGAAGAAGCAGTACAAAATCACTAGACACACGACTCACCTAATGGGGTCGTACGAGGTCTGATTCGCTACAACTCTTATTTTCTCCTCCTCTGACACATTTGCATCAACCAGGTTAGCCATCTGGATCTACATGTACAAATTTTGAGTGTGCAACAGACAAAAAAGCCAGGCCAGGATTATTTTTATTTTAAGCTGATGGAGAAGAAGAATTTTAGATATCTATGAACAATAAAAGAGAAAGGAAAGCATACCTTGGTGAAAAACGACAAGGCTTTGGTAGAGCTCCGGTCAACCATCTGTTAAATACAAAATCTGTTTAACAGAAGAAAGTGTCCATGTGAAATATCACAAATCTTTGAAAATAAACTTGGACGTTTGAGTAAAACCACCAATAACAACTGTCTTTTCAAATTTCCCCTTTCATGGCCTTTATGTCGATTATAGTTGTCAACGTCCAGCTGTTGTATTTAGCTAATGCTGCATTAGTTTTTACTGAGACACCAATAAACAGCACATTGATTACAGTCTTAGAGATGTCAGCATTACAGATTTTGTAATCAAGTTTTAGTCTCTTATGAAAGACAAATTTCAAATTTATATCTTAAAATCTCTCAGCGTGCATGCTTGTAACCCATAAATGTCAACACATGACAGAGAGAATTTGCCTTTTTAACCTTACATTCATGAAGAAAACTACCTCCATTATCAGGGTAATTGTTCAAAGACTTGCCCGCAAACTACACCTGACGGTTCCATAAGGGGGCAAATACCAGCAAACCTACTGGACAAAGTTTGGGGCTTTACAAGTTCATGTAAGTCTGGATAAGACAGAAAATCAACTCCAAAACGACAGCTAATAATGGATTAGATTTATATTGTGCTTTATTTTGACAACCCTAACTTTTATATACTCAAAGCACATTGGATCCATTATTCACTCCCTCCTCATTCAGACCGACTTGCCCAAGGACACAATGACAGATGACTGGGGGGTGGGATCCGAACTGCCAACCTTCCGGTCGTTGGACGATCTGCTCTACTACCTGAACCACTACCACCCCGGAGTTGTAGACAGTATTTAAGGCTCCAGGCAAGCATCACAATTCAGGAGTTACGTAAAAATTAAAAGGTGGCTATCATAAAAAAAAAAAAAGCATAATTACAGTAAATTCTCAGCTTACAGTTCCTACATTTTTCAATAACATTTGAAAACCCGTACTTACTACCATTCAGAAGCAAGTTTTTTTTTAGAGGACATTTAGGATCCTGAATTTTAAGAGCTGACCATTCCAGTAATTAAAGTAAGGACATCGCTGTCCATTGCTTAAATATTTACTATTCTTCTAAAGTGGATCTTTAGTAAATAATAAACTTTATGATAGTGTGTTGATATGGTTGCAATAACCTTCCTAATGAAAACAAAGTAGGAATGAAAACCAGAGAATTTGATTATTTAATTCAAATATCTAAATTAATATATCAAACTTTATTTATATAATTATGACCAATAACACAAAAATGTGTCACGTAAGGTCAACTGCGGCTGTCAGCATCTTTCTCTCCAGTGAAGTGAAACACAAATTCAATACATAACACAGCTTCATACAAATTACTTTATTGAAGAAAAACACAAAAGGAAAAAAAAAAAAAAAAAAAAGTGTATGCAGTCCAACTCAGGCTCAAAGTATTAAGAAGAGTGGCAGACACTTTGCCTACTGAGAGACCAGAGAGAAAATGAAGTCAGGTCAGTGCACAGTGATTCAGACTGCAGCATGTCAAACCTTTCCTTCCTTTTCTTTTTTTCTTTTTTTTAACTTTTCCAGAAACAAAAGACCATGACAGGGATTCAGTAGCAAATAACAATGAACCACTTGATTCTTGAAAACTGGGATTAAGATAGTAAAATGATGTAAATTCAAACTTAATTAAGAAGATTTTCTCATTTTCAATGAAAGAATGAAAGATCATCGTTGGTGCTGAATATGATGTTACAGTGCAGATAAAGATTGATGTGAACCTATATTACTTATTTTTATAATAATGTTTTAATGTTTATTAAAAACTGTCTAGTATACCAAGACTATATAGAAGATTTCAAGAAGTAGCCAGATTAAATTCAAACAAAGATTTTGCTAAGGAAAAGACACTGCTGAGTGATGCTTGTCAGCAGAACCCTTAACTTAGAACGGTTGGGTTTATCAGCTGTGAGCAGCTGTCCTGCATGATAATGTTGGACCCACCCGTGCAGCTCTGAGCTCCCCAAGATACTGAATGAAGTCTAACTATGACCAATGACTGGTGACACAGCAGTCTGTTTGATTATCACCTGACAACCTTTGTTAAAAAAATAAAGATACAAGAATAGTTTGTTTTCCCTTCGTGTGACTCAGCACGCATATTGCTATTCTAACATCTGATTTTACAGCATTTCCCTTTAACAGACTAAGAAATAGCTTAAGTGTCGAAGGAACTTAAAGGAAAAAAAAATAATAGACGATCCTGATAAAGGCTTCATTCCAGTTAGACCATAATCAGATATTTAATATATGATATGTTTGACAGCTATAACGAGTATTTTAGTCTGTTTGGTGCAACATTGAATTTTAACAGCTCATATTTAAAGCACAAAAATGTCTGTGTACTGCGGAGCTGTGGGCGAAGTGCTGTGAGATTTTGTTTGGCTACGTACAGCTCTGCTGGCTCCGAAGGCGTGGTGACCCTGGAAGTCTGATCGCTCACTGAAACACAAAAAGAAACCATTTCTTTTCTTTACTAGAGTTCTGTATGACCGTCTAAAGGATAGCTTTACATTTCTTATGTCCCTCTTTAGGGGAAAAAACAAAAAATTAAAATCACATTTTTGTTCTGAGCAGAGATTAATTAACGTTCAGAGCCAATGAGACTTCAGCAATCTGAGTTACAAAAAAAATCAACTAAATATGTTTCAGCTTTACATGTTTGCTTTACAGTAGAGAAGAATGAGAACTTAATATTACAGAGATTATCTTTGCAGGGAGTCCTCATGTGGATTCTAGATTAGCTTTAGCTTTGTAAAATGTAGAATTTGGTTCCTGTTAGTTAAGGAATAAAAAAAATAAAACAGGGGGAGAAAAAAAAAAGACTCAATTGAGTTCAAAGTTTACTTCAGTTGGACACTCCCAAATATGTGCAGTACAGACAGAAAATGTGGTAAAAGAGAACAGGCAGCATAAAAATGTCATGGGGCAAATAACTGGCCGGTCAGGAGATGGAACAAGATCCAGCTGCTTCACCTTGTCTGCAAAAGCATACATTATTTTTAAGGATGAGTACGTAGCTTCTGCGTGCATTAACCCACTGAGTCTCAGCAGAAGCACACATGGCTTAATTTATAATAGTTTTTTTGGGAGAACTATGCTTACTCTTCAAACGTATGAGCATTTAATTGGTCTACACTACATTGTAGAGGTGTGGATAATGGGAGGTTCTCCTTTAAAGTCTGCTCAAAACAACCGTCCATGTTGTTCTTCTGCTCCTTGCCTCACAGACAAAGTCTTTGCCAGGTATGATTCTTTTCTGAATGTAAACTTTTCTCTGAAGTTAAAAAACACGTGATGTGACGCAAAACTGAGTACATTTAGAATTTCCAATGAACCTGACCGTATGGACATGGAGATAAAAGCTAACCTGTCCTCACAACTTACAGTATTTACATCTACGTCTTCATTAGCGTAGAATCACTTGATAATGACTCGTTACCGTAAAAATGAGCCAGTTACTACTGACTATTTAATTAATCATTCAACCATGTAAAATGACCCCTTCATTAAAACAAAACTCACCCATAAATTCTTAACTGCTGTTTGGAAAACGCCTCACTGTAAAATGCGACTGTGAATAGGTTCTGAGGTAAGCCCTTTCTTGGAGGCGCTTTGCTTGTGCAGGCATTAAATTTCTGCATTTAATCTTGTGAGCACTGTTGCTGCTTCAGCCTCAGATCTTTCCACCGGTCTGCGCGGTGCTGTCGGGGCCAGTCACGACTGCCAGTCTGTTCTAATGATCTACTGCTCTCCATTTTGACTCTCTTACGAAGGCCTCGCTAGGTAATCCCTGAGTGTGTTCCTATTCTCATCGTGGAAATGTGATAAAAACGTATTTGACAAGAATAGACAGCATTAGGCCTCTGTGTGGAGTTACCGTAGTGTTTGGAAACTGTCTGAGAATATTATTACACAACTGAAAGCAGACCTGTAGGTGGTGGTTTTCAGTTTGCTCAGGTAGGGTGGAGTATACAATTGCAGGAAAATCAACAATAATAACAGTGAAGGAATTCAGCTGCAGAAGCCCAAAATACACACTTACGTGTTGTTGGTCTTGTTACTTGAGCTGGACCTGGCTCCAATGATGGGGATTCTCCTGACGATGACAGAGGAGCCTTTTGGGATCAGATCTTCATTGTCTGTGTACTCTGAGGGAGAAGGAAGAAAAGGATGTAAGGGGTTTTTTTGCATTACACCTGCAACTTTTTGACAGTGAATGACAGCAAAGTTGAGACCATGAAAAGATCTTCAGTGTTTTACGACTTATAAGTAGTCCTTAAAAGCAAACTCTTTCCTTTTTCCTTTCTGTTATTTCCAAATCTAATCTCTGAATCATGTGTGAAAGGGTGTTTCATTTCATCGTGTTATGCCTTCTGAGAAAAAGTCATTATAGAGCTTATGTGGGATTTTAAAGCTCATCAGCAGGATGTTGACACAATCTTAGTTGATACTTATCACTTACTGGTAATAGGCGTTTTTTTTTATCTGCACCACTCCTCTCTTTTTGCCACATTTGTTGGTGCAACCCACAGTATTGTGCAATAGTGTTTAGAGATTCTGCTTTCTCACGGAAACCTGAACTTGATAGCACCAGCAGATCCCGAAAAATTAAGATAAGAATGTTGTGTCACATCCACTTTTTCAACAACAAAAATTCAGAACTGAGGAGACCAGTTACTGCCTCTTTTATGGAGGAACGTTGTCCCATTCCTGTTTGATTTAGGATTCTTGCTGCTCAACAGTCCTGGACCTTCTTTGTCATATTTTGCACCAAATGGTTTTAACTGGTAAAAGATCTGGTCGGCATTGTTGCCACAGAATTTAGCTGAAATATGAAAGGCTGTCCCTGAAAAGACATTGGCTGAATGGGAGCATCTCTCCCTCACACACACAAATCAGCATCCATCTTGCATCCTGTCTTTATGCTGAGCTCTCTTCAGCTAATAAAAGTCAGATGTTGAGTCTTGTCGTCCCTTTCTCTTCCTCCGATATTAGCCTCTTGCATTTCTTTGAGGAATCACACAGAGTGCAATTTCAAAACAGCCAAGTTGCATGAAGCGAAACTCAGCTGAAAAGTGACCCAGAGCCCCAGAAGAAAGAAGTTGAGATTGCAGTTTTTCAGCCTCAGGGTGCTGCTGGGTGATGACAGCTCCAGGAATGTACATAATAAATATCAATGTAGCATCAAAACAAGTAGAAACACATATCTTTAAGGTCAGAAAGTTACTTTTATGAATTCCCCCTAGGGAGATGGGGGGGAATTCTATTTATCTGGAGGGGAAACAAAGAGAAATGCCAAATGACAAGAACTGGACTGAAAATCAGTGGCAACAGGTCTCATGGAGTGAAGAATCCTCCCCAAAGCTCAGATGTAAACTTGACTGAAGTAGTGTGAGATCCTCTTGACAGAGATTTTACCCAAAGAAACCATCCAAAGGACTTTGAAATGTCATTGAGGAGGCCTGGAGAACTATACCTCATGACTACTTAAAGAAATGACAAGGTTTGTCTAAGAGGGTTCAGACTGTGGCAAAGAATAAATCAGACCAAACACTTCTGACTTTCAAGCTCGCTTCATTATATACTGCAATTCCAATTATGTTCACACGTTTCAAGGGCTAGCTAAAGATTGCAAAGAAATATGCCTTACATTTTCTCTTCACTTCAGCCTTCTGATCCTGACTAGCCTATTTTTAACCAACATCTCTCTGGGGCTTGCACATGCATGGCAACGACGCGACTGATCAGGCCTTTTAATTAGGGGCATGAAGCGTAAATGCAGCAGGAATGCGCCCCATTCACTAGGCTCTTTTGTCCTGGCTTGACTTTTCTGGACCCCCGTCAACCTGAAAGGGGTGACGCAAATCCCTCTCACCAGACAGCTGTCAAACCAGGACCACGTGCATTCTTCCAAACTTTAAACTGTTAACTGTCACACAGCTGCAAAGAAAAACACACTCTTATCGCTCCACACATTTTTTTTTTTTTTTTTTTTTTACCTTCTTTGGTTTGTGCATTTGTGATCTGCAGGTCGCAGTCCCCGGCTCGAAGCTTCTCTCTGCCCATGATCTGCCTCTTCAAGTCATTCAGCGTGATGTGCGGGCCGTCAAAAACCACCGTGTTGTAGTTGAGTTTAGAGGAGAATTTGTAATGAATATGAGTCATGCTGAAACTACGTTAAACCTTGATTCAGAACTGTCAGATAACCCTAAACTGGCAGCTTTGCTGCACTCGCAAAAAATAAAATAAAAAAAATCAGAGTCGCGGTAACTGCTAAAGGAGCAATAAGTTAGCTAGCTGACGATAGCAGCCAGTGGCGATGAGCGTTAGTTGTCTACCATTAACACGGCAGGTCGTTAATTAACAGCTGCTTGATAAAGCGGCGTTCACATGATGACATTTCCCGGCTTCAGGTGAAACAGGAACAGAGAGCCAATGCAAAGCGTATTCAGTCAGTTTCTAAACTAATTTGAACTTTTAATGGCGCTAATACTGCTTTCAATCCGAAGAGCTCGCTGACAGAAACCACCAGCTGTTTCCAAAAGCAACGGCTCGTCAGCACGGTGCACGCACCGTCTCCTGGTGCGTTCAAGTGACCTTCGCACACTCCAACTTCTGACTCACATTTGCAATTTGCTTGAACTTCTTCCTTACAGGAGAGTTTGAATAAGAAATAGCCGCAGAAAATTATAGCAAAGCTTACAAATGCATATCACCGTAGACGACTTTAAAAATATTTAAATGGTTAAAGCTGGACTGAACATGTAATTTCGTACCGGCTATCTTTCAAGGACAGAATTTTGTTTATTCAAGATAAGATTTTTACAAGTCAGTTTAACCCCAAATGACACTGGTGAAAATCCGGAGATTCTGTTTATTTTAAAAAAAATGTTATTATTATAACTCAAGTGTTATTTATTTTGAAATAGCATTTAGGCCTACAATCCACCAAGCAGTTTTAACTAAGATGACAACCTGAAATAAGAAGCAGCTTAAATTCTAAATCAGCTCTGGGATAGTGAGTAAGTAAGCTACTATGATTAACAAATGTGCTTTGTGTGACTGCGTAAAGATAATCAAATAAAAAGTTGTAAAAAGATACAAAAATACTATTTAAGGGGAATATAACATTCAATATTAAAATAACATAGAATCAAACGAAAGTAAATTAAATAATCAATTTTTTCGCTCCCTCAGTTACATGGAGGCAAGTTGCACTTTTTTCTTTTTTTTCTCGTGGCACTTGAATGCATCATTCTTGGTTTCCAGGCTGTGCACCTGTTTGGGTTCAGGGACTAAAGACAGAACCAATGGGAGCACCAGATTGACACCTAATAAAGATCACATATGCGCCGTTACTGACATAGTTCTTCTGTTTGACGTTTACTTGAATAAATATATACATTTTTATTGCATTTGAATGCCAGCAGGAGTCCAAAACAGTCAAGCCGACTGAAATGCAGTACCACAGAAGAACAGATTTAAAGTTTTAAATGACCACACTGTGGTTTAATCTTTCTAAAAAAAAAAAAAAAAAGAAAAAAGAAAATGTAGATAAATTACAACACAACTTTAGATTACAGTTAGAAGTGTGCAATCCGAATAATCCACTAGAGGGAGACAAAGCACAATTCATAATGCTGTTTTTCTTACCTGTATTGCACGAAAGTAAACTGTGTGATATCATAGCCGTGTTTTACCACGGCTAAAGTAAAACACGCTCATTTGTTGTTTTACACTAATAAATAAATAAATGAATAAATACCAGTATTACAATGTTTTATTATAAAACATATTTTGGTTGGTTATTATTTTATTTATTTATTAATTTTACATTAAGTTATTTGGAACCACAAACTAAAGTTTAAAATTTCATCCATCCATCCATCCATCCATCCATCCATCCATCCATCCATCCATCTATTCATACAACCAACCAACCAACCAACCAACCTCTAAAGCTACTGTTTGTCACCAGTTTTGTTCATAAACTTTATGCGTTTCAGAGGATTTCTGGTTTGGATGAGTTGTTGCTTTTTGTAGATCATGTGGTCCTGTTGGATTGATCATGAGGAGACCTCCAGCTGGTAATAAGGCACTTAATATTCAAGCATGAATCAGCATCTCCAGGTCTGAGGCTGTCAGGTCAGGTTTTCAAATCAAAAAGGATACTCATCCCAGGTTTGGAGTATGTCTCGAGTGTAGGAATTTAAGTATTGCCGGGGTTTGTTTCTGTTGGTAAAACAGAGCAGGTGATAGAAAAAAATCAGATTTGAAGGCTGTAATGGTCTATTGTTGGAAAGAGAGAAAGGTAAAGCTTTTGATTAATCAGTCCGGTTAATCAAAAGCTTAATGAATCAATGCCTCGCTTATGGTAGTGATGGAGAGAATGACCAAGCGTTGGAAAGGAACTTCCTCTGACCAGTCGCTGGGTTCCCTTTTCTGGGACAGAACAAGCAGTTCAGCCATCTGGGAGGTGCTCAGAGGAGAGTCACTGCTCCTCCATATCTAAAGGAGCCAGCTGAGTTGGTTTGGGTTTCTGGTAAGGATGACTTCTAGACAGGTCAGACAGGTTTTACAGGGGCCTTGTGGCAGATCAAGGACTCACCTGCAAGATTATGTCTCACAGCTGACATGGAAACACTTCCATGCCCAGAGTTATCCTGGCTCTGGACAAGCCTCAGAAAACGGATGTATACGGTGCATTTTCAGCTTCTATGTTAAGAGTTTGATAAGAAAACTGATGGCAGTCTCACTGATGCCTTTGGGCCAGAGAAGAACTCCTTTGAATTTCTACAAGCTGCTTTGCTGCCAAACCCCAATAACAAAGAGTCACACAGCAAACTTGAATCCGCACACTTGTACCGATCTTTGATAGCTGTATTGATTTATGAATTTGCTATATTTGGGCAGAGGAAGATCGTCTGCTTTTACTCCTTGCACTAAGCTAAGTTAACTGGAACTGTCTGCAGCATCATATTTAGTGCAAGGACATGACAATGGTGTCCATCGCTGTCATTTAAATGAGCTCATTACAGTCTTGTTGCAGTACAAACATCAGAAGCAAAAATGCTGTAGTGCATTTAGAGATATTCAAAGGGACACAAATTAAGGAAACAAGAGAGATAACAAAAAACTTTTGAAGTGGGACTGTGACAACAACAGCTCAGGCTGATGAAGGGCCCTGTACACACACAAATATCAGAAAGAAGCTAGCTGCAAATGACTGCAAGATGATTGGCTGCATTCAGATAAATGAAGGGAGAGAAAGGACAGATGCAGACGAATGTTCTGCACTCGGCCCTCTTCCTCCTCAGTTTCTATCCCTCCTGCCTACTCCGCTCAGAGGAGGGATTTGCCCTATCTTCTCTGGCTTAGAGCACCATTGTGAAAGCAGTGGGAGGATGGAGAGATGCAGAAGGAAAAAGAGGGGGAGAGGATAAAAAGGAAACAGCTGCTGCCTTTAAACTGATGTTCTTCTTATCATGATATGATACGGGATATGTTCAGTGACTCAGCCATCAAAGAGCTGCGTGGAAACAATTATATAGTCAGCTTTATGTGTGTGTGTGTGTGTGTGTGTGTATGTGATCCATTAAATTGTGGATGTATGGAGGTTGACATATTTAAATGTAAGCATATTTTACTCTTTGTGAAAAGAAAAACATATTTCAATGAGAAGAAACAGTAGATTAACTCATTAGAATGACAGAAACGAGTTATTAGAAGATTAGCATTTTTAGAAAGGTTTTCAAAACTCAACTACAATAAATCAAATCCACTGTTTATGAATTTGCCAACAATTTTCTCATTTCCTGACAGAATGATGAGTCTCCATTTTGACTCAGGTAAAACGCAGTATGCAGTGGTGCATATAATCTCTAAGAACCACATTGTGTATGTTTACATTAAACTGTCACGGGTATCATTTCCATTTCTTTCTAGTCTGTATGATTATTGGCTCATATATTAGCTCATGTCTTTATGTTACAGGTGTAAATTCCAAGAGACTCATTGATATTTTCTCTCAAAAAAGATGTGTTCATCAGCTTTTCTTCAAAAACTGGGTCTTTTTTTTTACCTTCAAAATTGAAAAGTTACCGAAATCAAAAGTTTAACTAAACAAACTGACAAAAGAGGCCAACTAAATATAACTAGACTCAAAATCAGAACAAAGTAGAACTTCAGCAAGCAAATAAATGAATGAACATAACGAAGTGATCTCCTGCATGATCAAACAGGGGAACTTAAATACTAGTTTAGCTAAACCAAGAGTAAACACAAAAGGGGGAAATAAAATGGCTACTACATTTTGCACCAACCAAAACCTCAAATTAAATCCCCTATGACGATGCAGCATGTGGTAAAGTTTAATGAAGCTGGCAGCAGCTTAACAGGGTCCTCAGGCCTTGGCCACACCTTTGCTGCACCATGAAGAAGAGACTGAACCCCAGCAACACACAAAGAAGAAACAAATATTAATACAAACATAATTTGACCTTACAGTGCCTAGGTGTATTTAACATTGTAAGGTATCAGAAATTAAAGTGATTTAGTAAAGAAATAATGTGAAATGAAATGTGTAGTGTTTAGACTTATGGCTGCAAATAAAATTAAAGTGGAAATATACAACATACTGGTGGTGAGATGTGGATATTACCATGTGTGCCATCTTTTTCCTCACCTTCCTCTATTTCTCACCCACATTCTTGTCTTTCTGCTTGAGCAACATTCACAGCTCCAAGGCTTTTTTTTTCCTCTTCATGCTTAGATGATCATAGTGTTACTCCGCTCAAGGCACGCAAATGCACTCACATACCCACACACGTGCACACAAAACTGTGCTCGTTGTTGGTGGCAATGGCTCAGAGTGCTCCCCACTAACAGATTTCTCTTCTCAGAAAACACAAGTGTCTCTTTTCCACAAAACTTGGCCAACTAGTCTGACACTGATCTGATGCCATGCGTCTACAAGTTCAAACTGAATACCAATTATTGACTACCTGGCAAATGTTACACCACGGAGGGAAAGGGTTTCAACTGGGTTCTTGCCATTTTAGAGGCATGGCACTCAGAATGTAATCGTCATTTGTCTGGCACTTAAAATCAGATCAAGTTATATGAGCATTCTTGGAGAAAAATGGTGCATATGTGTAAATCTTGGTGCTGATTCCCTGACTTTTCTTCTTGTGCCACAATCAGAAGCGATTAAACAAGATAAACAATAACAAATGCTTCTTAAACAAAGTTTTACAGTAGATAAAAATAAATTGTCAATATTTAAGTTTAAAGCCAAATGTTTCCAAAAATAACCAACTAACATTGATCAATAATGATCAATGATCAAGATGTGAAACCCTACAAAGCTTCGAGGGGAATTTAAAAGACTTTACTAAAACAAATACATTATAACATCCACTCACCAGCCATTTTAAATGGTCCAACTTGCTAATACGAGGTTGTACCGTCTATTGCCTTCAGTGAACTCATTGTCATGTTCAAGAAAGCAGTTTGAGAGAATGAGCTTTGTGACATGGTGCATTATCCTGCACGAAGCAGTCATCATTAGATACCACACTGTGGTCATAAAGGGATGGACATGGTCTGCTGCAAAACTCAGATAGGGTTTAAGTGATGCTCAATTGGTCCTAAGAGGCCCAAAGTGTGCCACCATCACCAGCCTGAATGACTGATATAAGGCAGGATCCATGCTTTCAGGTTGTTTATGCCAAATTATGACCCTGCCCATCTGAATGTCACAGCTCCAGCCTTCGCTTTTTCCAGTTTTGGTGCGTTTGTGTGAATTGTAGCTTCAGTTTCCTGTTCTTAGCTGACAGAAGCAGCACCCGGTGTGTTTTTCTGCTGCTGTAGGCCATCTGCTTTAAGGTTAGATGTGTTGAGTGATCAGAATTGGTATCCTGCATTTCTTGGATGTAACCATTGGTTATTTGAGTTACTTTTGTGTATCTCCAATCAGTCTGCCCACTCTACTCTAGGCTCTGACATCAATAAAGCATTTTCATCCAGACTACTGCCACTCGGATTCTTGCTTTAAACTGAAGCAAGCTGTCTTGACCATGTCTTCATGTCTAATGTTTTTAACTGCTACTATTAGCTATTTTTATTAACAAGCAAATGAACTGGTGTACCTAACACAGGAGCATGTTTTATATACTGTTGTGTAAATTGTGACCAAGGTTTATGACCAAGGTGGTAAAGCAAAAAGGTAAAGCGAGCAAGGTTTGAAAACAATAAGAAGGGGCGATAACAGTGATGTAAGGCAAAAATCTTGCATGTTGCTCATCAATGGAAGTTTGAGATGAAGCCTTGATTTAAGGATTGTGTTATTTACTGAGAAAGCATTTTGTAAAATTTGTGTAGCAGCTATAATGCAGAAAGGCCAATAGCATCAGGAAGGGGCCAACAGGACACCTCCAACTGAACATAAAAATGACACTTACCTGACCACATTAACAAAAGAAAACAAACCTACTTCTCAACTACCCTAACTTCAACATAAACAGGAGAAAGTAACTCACAAAGAAAACAAAATGGCTGTTCTCCCCAAGGCCAATCTGGATAACTAAAGATAATCAAGTAAACCCTAATAACCTGACAACCTAGGTTTACACAAACAGAAACAAGGTGCAATGGAAAGTGGCCCAAAGGCAGATCCTAGGTCCCTTTATAGGCCGCTCCCAGGCAATGATAGGCTGGAAGAGGCCACCACTTAACAGGAGGAGGAGCACCTAGAGAGTCAGCACAATGCACAAGAGTTAATCAAAGGAATAAACCACATTCCTGTAACAGCTAGTTACATGCTAATTTCTTGTGCTGCAACCATTAGTATTCATATCAAATACATTTCCTTGTTTTAGTTTAAGACCTGGAAGGTGTATGACATTGCTGTCTCATCCAACCCCCATAAAATAATCTTGATGTGTCTTTCCTGCTGGGAATGTGCAGTGTCTTTTATGAGCTATTAGCATAGAGGGAGATTTCCTCTCATTGGGCCAATGGAGCTGAAGAAAGCAATTACTACAGTAGCATACTTCTTGATGGGAGGGAGGGGTTTTAAACAGAACAATGTGGCAGAGGGGAAAGTGGCTAAGAGGATAATGGTGAAGAAGAACAGCAGAAAGTGCCAGGGTGAAAAGGAAGGATGGAGGTGATGATGAAACGTGGGCGATGCCCACAATATCTCTGCAAAGCAGAACGAACGGGTGAGAACTTGAGTGAGGAAATAGCACATATAGAGGCAGTTTAGAGGGACAAAAGTAGAGTGGCAGCCAATCCCAGAATGGCAATGAGACTCCCATAATCCCATCATCCACTTTAATCTCTAAAACGTCAACGAGGCACTCCATCTATGATGTCACAATTATGAATATTCATGAAGTAAATCTGAGCTCTCAACTAAAATCTTCTCTCTTGTATGGCAAATTCTTGCTGCCCGTCTCTTACATTATATTCATATGATGTCTATCAGATCTGAAATTACCAGGGTATATATGCAATATCTAAGTCCAACATCAAAGTATGTATTTCTCCACTGTCACTCAAAGTATAGGGCTCCTTCATCTATATAATTTATTTGGTGCTCAATGGAAAAAATATATAAATTTGCTCACACCTAACCAAAAGTGTTTCTTCCGTCCGACATGTTAAACCATCCAGTAAGCTGGCACGTCCTCATTCCCAAGATGTAATTATACCATTAATCAAAGCAAGGAGCATCATGTTTGACACCATATGAAAATGCTCTGAAGACAGGCAGAATTGTGTGTTTTTTTTTCTAGAGAGCAAAGAGTGAATGAGACTATTGCTTTTTCATTTCGTTTTGCCTTTGGGAGAATGGTGGAACTAGAGCGTTGTTAAAAGGCCAGGTGCATACCTGAAAACTACACTTTCATGTAACCCGCTTTTTGAGAGTAAGGCAAACAAATCTTACCACAAAAGGTGTTCATAATGTCACAACTGTTCATAAATGTGATAAGAGACAAAATTGTAGTGGGGATCTTCCAAACCTAACCTAGTAATGAAGGGTAGAGCAAACTGTCGACCACAGCTTCTAGGTAGGAACAGAGGTTGAGGATCCAGACTTTGCTTGGGGTTCCCCCATGTATTGTAAACATCGGTAATGAAGCTTTGGCAAATGTTCCATAAAGGTTATCTGATCCACCTCATTCACTCTCTTCTTATTATTTGGGCTTTTCCTTTGCTATCCTGCCCATTCCCACTTTCCCATGCAATCAAACTTTTCAGGTTATATATGACACCATCTCTCTGGTCTAATGAATTTTCAGTTTCCTTTCTCACCCATCCAATCAGTCTGTTTCCCCGTACTTCTGCTTTCATCCTCCTTCCAGACCATGCATCAAGAATTTATTTTATTTTATTTTATTTTATTTTTATTTTTTATTTGGGTTTTTTTTCACATTAATGAACATTTTGTGCATTTTCATGACATTGTGTCAATATGCCAGATTTAGCTAGAGGCTACTACTTTCATTCTGTAGTCCTCAGACATTAAAAACAACAACATAACAAACAATAACAAATAGCCTTTACAATAAATACACATCCCACCTCATTGCCCAAAACCACCCTCTCCAGTTATTCAAGATGGAGCCTCATTAGAAGTTTGCTCTACCAGAGGTGGACACCAATCTTTCCTTATTGTCAGTTGGGGTGTTTTTGTCTTTATATTAACATCTCTATCTTGGAAGGAACACAACTCCGGTCTGTTGGACAGGAAACACATCTATAAACACAGTCATACAGACAGTCTTCTAAGAGCTTCTCTTTGTTTGTCACCTTCAAACACTTTAGATCCAAAACATCCTCTAGTCACCTCATTAACTTTCTCTCTCACACTTTCCCCATTTCCTCTCTCAGCTTTCATCTTCGTCCTGCCATCCCCATCATTTGGACATCTGTGTGGTGGCTGTGGAGATAAGCAGAGGTTTTTATCTATCAGACAGCTAATTCAGAACAGTTGACACAGCACGGCTGATATGCATCTCATGTGTCTCTTTATGTGTGCAGTATTAGAGAGGACTGTGTGCACTGTACTCTGCATTTTCTTACTCCTTACTATAGTATGAGTTGGTGAATTTTGTGCATTTCTTACAAAGACCTTGAAATTATGGGGTGTTTTGTCTTCTTCCTGCTTCTTCCAGCTCACTCGAGGAGAATCCTGAGGTGTTCCAAGGCCTACTCAGAGACATTGTCCCTCCACCATGTGCGTGGTGCTCCCCGGGGTCTCCTCTCTGTGGGACATGCCCCTGGTTAGGAGGCATCCTAACCAGATGCCCGAGCAACCTCATCTGGCTCTAGTCTGGGCCAACATCTGAGCTCAACTCTTAGGTCCTCAGGATAACCGAGCTACTCATCCTATCTCTAAGGGCGAAAATATACTTGCTTATAATTATGGGTATGTGTGATTATCATGGCTGCCACACGTACCTTGCGCTTGTTTAAAGCACCGTTTGTACACGTCTTCAGAAATTAATGCCATGCAAAAAACTGCTTGGGGCAGTGTCAAGACCAATTTGAAACGGGGAAAAAAGGAAACAGCAAGTCCCACTGCAGGAGCGGCAACTGCCATTGAAGTGAGAGTAGCAGGACATTGTCCATTTTTTAATCTCGGTGCTGCTGGGAAACATGACGGAAAGTTTAGGGGTCTTACATACAATCTACGATACCCCTGCTGTTGTTTTTTTCAGGAATGATCTCAAAATTGACCAAATGCTAACCTCCTCTATTGTCACCATGTTTGCTCATTAGTTTACATCCTACAAATTTGGTCGGTCTATCTGGTATGAGTTCTCTTACGCCCCCTGGTGGAATCCTCTACTGACATCGGTTGTATGCAAGCAAGTATGTGAACAACAATGCTTATGATGCAGCTGTTTGTGTACGCAATCGTAAGGTTAAACAGCAAGTATAACCCTAACCCTAACCTAACCCTAACCTTAAGGGAAAGCCCAGACACCCTTTAAAAGACAGTCATTTTGGTTGCTGGTAGCTGCGATCTTTTTTTTTCAGTCACTGCACATAGCTCGTGATCATAGGTGTGGGTGAAATGTAGGATGAAGCTGCTCCTTCTTCACTGACACAGACCGATGCAGAGCCTGCATCATTTCAGATGCTGCAACCGATCTGTCTGTTAACCTCTTGCTCTTTTCTTCCATTCTTTAAACAAGATCCAGAGATGCTTGATCTCCTCCACTACTCCACCTTTTTCCAGTTGAGGATAATAGTCTCGGATTTGGTGGTGTTGATTCTCATGCCAGCAGCTACTTCACTCTGAAAATTATGGCCTGATGAGGCAAACAGAACCACATCATCTGCCAAAAGCAGAGACCCAATCCTGACTCCTTCAAACCAGACCCCCTCGATGCCCTGGCTGTGCCTTCAAATTCTGTCCTTAAAAGTTATGAACAGAATCAGTGGCAAAGGGCAGCCCGGATGGAGTCCAACCCTCACCGGAAACAGATCCGTCTTACTGCTGACATTGTGGACCCAGGTCTGACATCAGTCACACATGGACCAAACTGCCTTTATCAGAAGGTCTGGTACCCCATGCTCCCAAAGCACTCCCCACAGGATTCCCTGAGGGACACAAATGAATACCTTCTCCAGGTTCACAAAAAAACATAGACTAGTTGGGTGAACTCCTATGCACCTTACCACTCAACAGGCAAGTCTTGGATTTAGGATGAGCAGTTTTCATGCAGGTCGTGGAACAGTGGAATCATGGACCAGCTCTACATGCCAACAAACATTTAAACACAAAACAAACTCACTACAGATGCTTTGAAAAGGTGATTCTTTATTTTCTAATTATTATACTGTATATAATATTCTTCATATAGGTAATCATATTTATATCATGTAAGTAAAAGTGTGCTTTTATTCACAGCATGTGTCCATGTCAGACTGCTGTTAGTTGGAGGTTTACATTATAAAGTTTACAGTGAAACTGGCTGGCAGCTATGTGTGTCTGTATATGTGTGAGCTGTGAGTGTTATGCCGTCAGTGTTCCTGTGTAGAAGGACAAATTGTGAGTGCCAGCATGTTTCTGCATGCATGTGTGTATGTGTATATATGTGTTTGTAGAAGACTATGTATCTCATGGTGGGGCTCCGAGGTATTGAGCAGGATAAAAAGTCGCCAACATCATCAACATTTACACTTGTCACCCATAACAACACTTTTAGCTGCATGTTTTGAAACTTCCACCCCCATTTTGGGAGGATTTTTTTTTTCTTCATTTTTTCAAAATGCTACTTGAGGTTCCAGCTGCACATTTGACTCGAGGCTTTTATTTTTCACTTTCATCACTGCTGCAAGGAAACACAATCCCCGGTGTGACCCTTAAAGACATACAGAGTAACAGCTGGTTCCTATTTATCATCCTCATCTCCACCAGAACTGCTTCATGCCCAAGCCAACTGCTACAATGCCTGCCAGGCAAATTTCCTGGAAAAAAGAACTTTGTTCCTTTTCCTTTTAATACCAGGTAAATGCTACACATACAATATATCTTGTAATATATACATATATATATATATATATATATATATATATATATATATATATATTACAAATGTGTGTGTGTATTTTTTATTATTTAGTCTGTTTTTGTGGCATTCTTATATTCGTTTCTGAATAAATGCAAAGACAAAGAAATAAACCAACTTATAAATAGATATGTCACTGACTTTTCTCCTGAGTTTGCTCTGGTGCTTGTTTTCTAACAGTCCTCAGGTCAGTTTGAGATGGACACAGTCAGGTTACAGTCATTTGCCACTAAAATACTTAATTTTATTTGTTGTAAATAAGACAGACTAAAGTTGTTTTTCACACTGGACCGCAGCCCTGATGTTTTCAAGAACCTCAGAAAAAAATTCCATGTAAGCTGATGTAAGAATATGGCTGACAACTCACAGAGAGTGAGTGCGCGTAATGATAACAGCTAATGTTTCATAGTGTGGGAATCACTTTCCGCTTATTTGTCAATATTATTTATACATGTAAATGTTGTGTCGATACTGCCACAAAAAGAAGTCTACATTACTTAGTGGTGCAACGACATTTAAATTTCTGCAGTCAGTTTTAAGCAGAATGCATTTCCTCCTGTGTGCTATCCAATTCCAACTATTAGTTTTCCTATTATAAGAATGTTACCACAACATCCTATGTTCATGTGTGCAAATAAGCTGGCAGCGCTTTGACACAGTTTTAAATTACATTACATTACACAGGATCACCGCTGAGATTAATACTCATCATGGAGGAGGCATCATTGCTCAAAGTAGCCAAATGACTCCATTTGCACATTTTGGGTTTTCCTTCCTTCCTTCAGCTTTTTGTGCATGTGAGAGATCTTTACTTTTACATCACAATGAAATACATTTGCATGATGCATGCGAGTCATTAGTTTGACCACCTCCAAAAAATAATCAACAGCTGCCTCACACTCTCATTCTTTGACCAATCAGCTGCCAAATTAGCACCTTTCATGAGTCTGCGGTTGGTGGTTGGCTAGTTTAAGAGACAGGAGCTACACTCTGTTACACTCAGAAAGGAATAAAAGTTTCTGCAGGAATACACAATATATGAAAACTAAGTTATTTTTTAACATTAAAGCATTTAAACCTCTTCTAATTAACTTCTAAAATAACATGAGCCCTTTAAAGAGTATAATTGGGGCTCTTTAAGTTATATTGCTGGCATGGTTAAAAATTTTTTTTGTTAATGTCATTCTTTTAATTATGGCTATTAGCCCTGAGTGAACAATACACAACGCTACTCAGTAAGTGAAGGACAGTTTAAATCATTTGGAGCACAGATATCGGGAATTTGACCCATTTGAGAATATTAATTGCAATCCAAGTACATTGTATTGTGCATTTTGGGAATTACCCATTGATTTAATTTGTGAATATCAGTAAAAGCATTTGTTAGAATTTCAATATCGAACCCCCTCGAAGCTTGGTTGAGCAACCTGGATTTTGCTAAACTATTTAAACGTCACTGTCTAAATGCAATTTCAAATGATAAATGTAAAATACAAGACAGGTACAAAACTGCTTATTTAAAGGACTAAAAGTTGGCAGGAAAAAAAACAGGAAATTAAGCTTACAGGCACCATGGCCAGAATAATACTTGAAACAATGACTACTACCTTATTCTGTTTAGGGAACTTAAAAGACAGAAAGAAAGAAAAAAAAACCAAAACAAAACAAAACAAAAAACCAATATATATATATATATATATATATATATATATATATATATATATATATATATATATATATATATATGTATATATATACATACATATATATAATGTTTGTGTATATTATTCACAATATGAACAATATTTGAATTTTAAATAATTTTAACATCTTCAATAGGAAATCTGTTTTGTCAGGTTTCCTATTGTGTGGCTGATTCTGGTAAATTTTAGAGCCTGAGAAACAGCAGGCAACTTTGGGTCAGTCTGACACAAGATCGGGTGTACCCATGGTAATAGGTCAATCCTGCTAAGCCCTCTCTGTCAATTGTGTCGATCCTATTTCAGCCTCATACAAGAAACAAAGTCAGATATGAACAGCAGCTTTGCGAAAACAAAACAGTCCAATCAGACCTGGTAAATAAAATATTAATTCGGGCAATACCCACTCAATCCAAAACAGTCCTATTAGCTTTTATGGCTGTGTCTGCTGAGGAATGATCGGGGTGGTTAGCTCTAACACTGATCCCACTTCTTGGGATTTGCAGAGGTTATCATGGAAGCCCCATGATGGCTGATCTTGGAGCTGTCTGAAGGCAGGACAGGCAGGCACTAAGTGCATGGGTGAGGAGAGGTGAACGTCACGCAAACACACACAAACATGCAGGCACATACCTCCCCCTGTAAGCCCTCCTCACACAGTAACTTTAATTGTGTTAGTGTATATGTGTGTTGGTAGTGAGTGCAAAGTGTAGAGTGCTTATAGCAAGTCTCTTGTTCCCATCAAACCCACGTTTCAGTTCTTCTGGATGTCCATGTTTGATAAGCTGGCTCAGTATACTTGAAGTTCCACAGAGGATCTGCGCAACAGTGACACATCAGAAATTGTTTGTTGTTTTGTTTTGATATTTTTTTCCACCCAACGAAACACTAAACATGACACAGTGATTTTTTTTCTCATAACAGGACACATTTCTTCCTGCACCATACTGGGCAAAGCTGAAGCTGTGATTGTGTGCAGTCGTAGTATGAGTTTCTGTGCATGCACAGACCGTGTTGTTTGTGTATTTGTGGTCATTCATGTGTTTGTTATTGTGTGCTTGTGTTTCTATACTAATGAGGACTAATAATCCAAACAAAGCTAGCTGGAATTAAGAGCATCTTTTCTTAAGTAGAAGAATAAGTTGCTATTTTTTAAACTAAGTCGCACCTTCCTGATATTACCCTTGACAAAATACACTTTCAAGCTTGACAAAAGGAACATTTTTGCTGCAAAACACTACATTGTACCGCACTATGTTTAATGTCCTCAGAAGTATAGTTACTTTTAGATGTAGGGACTTGGATTGTATGTAGTGCTGGGTATCCTTGCTGGCAAATGTGGCCTCTGTGGCACCAGTGAGGTGAAGTTTATGTCCATGAGAGATTGTCCGAATGATCCTCCTGTCAGATGCTTCCCGTGTGATCAAGACAACACAATCTCACAACCACATCAAAGTAGAAAACGCAACTAGAATAACATATTAGAAAGACTACGACTCCAGCTTCCCAACACTGCTCCCTGCAATCAATCCCCTGCCCCACTGAATACATTAATAAGTATAACATGTGACAGAGTTTCTCATCCTCTGCACAATGGCACCTTTAGAATATATATATATATATATTTTACTAATAATACAATTATTTGTTGATATCAGAGTATCAAAGCTTTATGGTGGTAAGAAAAGACAGACAGGCTCAGAAAGCACCCCACACTCTATAGGAGTAAACATCAATACAGCTCAGGGGGCCCGCACACAGTTGTAAGGCGTCTTTAATGAACCAGTCGAGTGTCCCTATGGGGTATAGAGATTAGGGTGCTGTTTGAGGCCTGATTTGAAACAGAGAAAATGTAGGTAAGCACTGGAAGCGTATGGATATGGCATGCATGGTTTGAATGGTCAATGCTGACATGACTCATGGATGGCAGTTCTGAACTTTGACGCCTACCAGACCCTCAAGAATTGAGGGGGGCTCCTGATAGTGCTGAGCTACATAGCTACTACTGCTGAATCAGTAAATCCTACACACAAAAGAGTACATACAGCAGCAAACCTACAATCTACGGCTAACCTGGAGGCCATGACGCACGGAAAACATTTGGAGTAATATTTGGCACTGAGTATGAGTACTTAGTTTGCTAATATAAGTTTAAATCCTAAGGAACTTAAATGATTATTAATTATCCTTACTTTGCTTAAGGCAATATTCATCTCTAATTACTTCAAAATGTTACTCATTTAGCCTAAAGTAGACCAAAAAGAAAAGAGTCTGAAAGGAAAAGCACAGCCTTCTAGTTTTTTTCTGCTTTTCTTTTGCATGAAGCATGTTATATTATTGGTCAGCAGTTCAGCTGGTTTAAAACAGTTGTTTCTGTGTAAACGTACTTTTCCTTCCAGTCCATTCCTCCAACATTACACCCTTAAAACGACATTGCTGCAGTGCTGAGCATAAAAAGCCCTTGTGTGCTCCTGTCCTTTAAAAATTCAAAGCCCTTGCCTAGAGAAAAGTGCCCCCACCGCCCCACACCCTTCTTCTCAAACAGCCCATGACAGTGGCTGATGTTGTAGTTAGTTTGCAAAATTAATATTTATATATGGAGGGCAGCACGAGTGGGTCTGTCATGATGCACGCTTGTCCCTTTATGTTTCCTTTATGGCATAAAAAGACAGAAGATAAAACAGCAGCATCATAAAATAAACAGTACGACTAAGGTTTCGGACGTCTTTTTATTATCACGGTAATAACTGTCAGGATGGGGTGTGGAGGTATCAGCTAGGTGGTTTTCCACGTTTAGTTTGTACAAAACAGTGCAATGATGGCTTAAGGAGGTCAGGAATAAAAATTTGTTTTTCCTCTTTGAGTTTCACTTGTTCATCACAGTTACAGAGAAAAGGTGAATAAAAAGATGCTGTGAAACTTTCTCTTACGTTTCTAATAGCTTCTCTTCTTGGTTTGTATGGCTTCTTCTCATTCCAGCACAACCCTTCCTCTTGTCTGCATGTATGAATACGTCTTCAGTATTTCATTTCTAGATACAGACAATATTGTCTCTAGATTTAGATTAGCAAACCACAGAAATGCACCATTTATAATTTTGCCTGTTGTTCAAAGGGATAGAGATAAAAACCAATTATAAACTGGTGGGAATACTTTTATAATTTTACAAAAACTCTAGTAAATTGTAGTTATATTAAACCTCTGTTTCACAGAGACATTTCTATTAGCTTGTAAGCATAATTAAATCTCTAGAAACACAATCATTTCACAGCTGCTGATTAACAAAGTCCTCTGGTTCATTCTTCAACAAAAACATTTCTATATTTCTAAAATATCACAGCAAATTTTTTAGCTTAAAAAAAAAAACCACACGCACACACACACACACACACACACACACACAAATAAATAAATAAAAATCTTTATGTGCCAAATCTACAACCCTGTTTGAAAAATGAAAAATCTGGATGCAGTGATCATTTTAAATAATAACCGAATGTACTGATTTAATTGTATAAAGACATATTTTATTAACATTTTACTCTGCATCCCACATTTGTGGAAAAGGGCTAATTTAATGGCAGTTTCACAGTATAAACTGTGGCGATATGGTGGGATATACTACAACTGCGGGGAGACGTGTGCAAAGAAATGGTTTGACTCATGTGTAAATGTGTGTGTGTCTGTATATTGATGTAGACATATATGTTATGTGGACATAAAGAAGGGGGTTTTGAGTGACAGTTTAAGTAAATGAAGCAAAAATGTTTTGAATAATGCAAAGTTTTCCTCTGGATCTATTTTTCTGCCTGTCTTTAAAGTTGGGTGCCATGTACAAACAGCTTCTCCATTGGAGAGACGTATTATTGGACTAAAATGAGTATTTTCTCTGTGTTTATTACTGTAGTTGAAAGTTAAAACACTAGATCTGGCATGTAAAGACAAATTTATGTTAGATTAATCTTAACGGTGTTAACCAAGAGGTAGTGGGAATGCACAAAAAGTCCATCTCTAGTTTGTTAAATTCTCTTTTTGGCACTGCCTTAAAGCATAATCACAGCTCAGTGGTCTCCTCCTCCTCACCATGCATACCCTAAACCAATAACCTCCAAAAAAACCCAACTTGTCTACGAGCGACACCAAAAAGGAAGACAGGTACTAAATCTAGTCGAGTGTCTTTTTCAAGTAGAGGAAAGACGGGGTGGTAGGACTTTTGAAGGTGTACAGAGGGTGCAAGTGAGGTGAGGCATGGGGCTACACAGAATTACATGGAAGGCGAAAGGTGATTTGTGAAGGCAAACAGACAGGCAGACAAATATCTGATCATCTCAAGTTTTAGGTTAAAAAACAAAACCAAAAAGTGGCAGAAAAACCCAAGCAAAAGGAAGCACCAATGGATCAAACGCTACCATCTAAAAGAGATTCATTAGTTTTCTATTCAGCTCCAACAGCTGATCTGCAGTCAGTGTACTAACAACTACTCAGGTTTTACAGCTGACCTGGGATCAGAGTTGGGGTTAAATATTTCTAGGAAAGAGCTTCAGTTTCAGTTCAGAGAGTCAGGAGGTGAGCGTTTCTATGATAAAATCAATCAATATGAAAGCATTATATTTACAATATGTATAGAAAAATAATAATTAGAGCCACAAAGGTGTTGCCATAAATGGACAAACGGTTCTGAAACCAGCTGAACTGAAAATGAATTAATCCCTATATCAAGGTTTTAACTTCCTCACTTTTAAATAGTATCGTAATCAGAGAGTCAGCTTGGAGCTCTAAGGCTGTTCCCTTCATTGATCCAACTCTGCTGCTATCCAAAATGTCAGGAGGAAAGAAGTAAAAAGATTAAAGATCACACCTAGTCTGTCACCTCTTTCGTCTTCTCCTCAAATTCACATTATTTTCACTTTTTGTAAGGAGAAGTTGCTCCAAACAAGGAACCACTTACATCATCAGTCCTGCCTCCAGCTCTATGAAAATGTCAGAAAGTCAAGTTATGAACAGCTGATAACTACAGTGATATTTTGTGAAGTGGAGTTGGGAACAACTTCTCCATCAACCCTGCTACACATACTGAAACTCTCACAGGGCTCAGGATTCACAGTTCAAAGGCTAAATGTTCACAGTTCATTGTCATAGTTTATCAAACCCGTTCCCAGTCCCGCGACCCTGCATTTCCCCTGTGTTTTCTTCCATTCCCCCTTTATTTCTCATCCTCTTCCTCTCTGATACTCCGATTAGGTGATATCTACAGCCAGAACCTCTCAGACGGGTGTGGTCCTGCGGTTGGGGTCCTTGCTGTAGTCTTTAGTGAGCGTGCTGCTCTGGAGAAACTCCCTCTCTGAATTGAGCAGCCCACCCATACCGCCTGGTTTGGAGCCAGCATTTCCTGCCTCTCGTGGGTTTAACGTGTACATGGGCATCTCGGAGGCTGCGGGGCCTGTGTAGCCACCTTTCCCCAGTGGTGAAGCATCGCGGCTGGGGGCCTCAGAAGAGCGTACACTGGAACGGCGCCGGAAGCGGTAGCGGTAAGAAGGAATGCGGCTGAAAGCGGACTTTTTTATGAGCTCGGTACGGGACTTGGCTCTCAGCTTGCGGTGCTTCTCGATGAACATGTGCACAGCCAGAACGCCCACCATTTCAGCCATGATGAAGGAAAGGGCCCCAAAGTAGAATGACCAGCCATAGGAGTAAGACTTTTTGCTGTCACTTTGACCTGGGTCACCAGAATTTGCTGAGATATAAACAATGATGCCAATGATGTTACTGAGACCTGGAGGAAAGAGAGAAGCAGAAAATGAAATATATTTAGAGATGGAAGAGTGAAGTTTGGAGTAGACCTACTCATCCTAAAAAAAATAATTCACCAGGGTTTAAAGGGCCAATCCTATCCCATCGCTTGCACCCTTCAGTTAGAACTATCCCAGTTTTGCACACTCATGCCAAAGTCTAATGTGTCCAGATGTGTCCATTACTGTACAAGGGTGCAGAGTGAAGTGATGGGGCATGGCCTTTTAAAATGATTCTTAAATGTTAATGAAAAGATCACATTTCCAGCATGAAGTTATGCTAACTAGTATGTAATTACCTTGAACACAACTTGTTAGGAAACAACATGCATACCACATACATTTGTAATGACCAATGTATAAGAAAACATGCCAACAATTAAGTGGTTTACAAACATGTTTGAGAATCTGATGGAGGGTTTTTATAAAAAAAAAAAAAAAAAAAAATTGTACCTAAAACAAAAATATATTGATGAATGGTGCCCATGGCTTGCAAACTGTGGTACCCATACCACTGGTCACACGCTTCCTTGTGGTGTGCAGAAGAATTTTGCAATAGCAACTAATTTACTAATTATGCAGAGCATAATTTTAATGATTAAATATTTCAGTATGATCAAATTGAAACCATCATATCAACAGTTTTATGTGGTCTATTAATATAAAAACAAATCTGGACATTTTTAAATGAAGTTGACAGCAGTCACACAGATCCAGAAAAAAATGTCTGTCTCTACACTGCACAAAATCTATAAATTACAAGACTGAGTGAGGCTTCTGCTTACTTTCTGTCACAAAAATTTACTGTACCTGGAACGATACCCAAGGCGCTTTACATTAGACTTCACATTCACCCATTTACACACTGATGGCGGAAGCTGCCATGCAAGACGTTCAACCACGACCCATCAGGAGCAATTAGGGGTTTGGTATCTTGCCCAAGGACACCTCGACATAAATTAGTCTTGGCCGAGGATCAAACCGGCAACTCTTGGGTTACGAGACAAACACTCTACCTTGCTGAGCCATTCTACCCCAAAATATCTGCATTCCCACTGTTCTCACTGTTATGCTTTATCTATTGAACTAACTTTATCTATTGATAAAGCATAATGGTGGGATGGGTAGGTGTTGCATTTCTTTCAATATATTCAAATTTCTTTAGTCATTTTCTCAATAAAAAAGTCTTTTTTGTAGGTTATCAAGGTAATAAATATAACTTTCTAATACAGTTTTAATTAATTTTGTGTATTTATGAGCCCGATATGCAAATAAAGTAGGATAAGGTATTTCTGAAAAAAATCAAGCAAGGGTGTGGTAAGCCTTTTTTATGTAGTATATAAAAGTACAATAAAAAGGTTTCAAACAACCTAAATGGTCCCTGACTCCTCAGGGTTATAAAGACTTTGGTGAGGGGTTATCCTTGAGTTGTGTGACAAAGTTTGAATCCCTTTTCTGGTAATAAACCCCTTTTACAATGATGGCTGCCACCACTCAAGAATAAATATTATTTTTATTTGGACCTAACCTGCTTCTGTCTCAAGTGTGCCATGTTAAAAAAAAGGGTAAGCCCCTGCTACTATATTTTAAATTCTATTCTACATTCTATTCTAGTCATTTAGCAGACACTTTTATCCAAAAAGACTTACATTTGAGAGTAATAACAACACAAGCAAGAATTCAAACAAGATGGGATATCATAATTAAGTGGTAGTCAGACTGCTTTGAGTCCAGTTGGATTCAGGTGCTGTCATGTAGTGCTAGAGGCAATGCATATATATATATATATATATATATATATATATATATATATATATATATATATATATATATATATATTTAGTTAGTTTTTTTTAGTTTTTTTGTAGTTTTTGTAAGTCATTTTGTTTAAATACAAACATCACAATTTCATCAAACAATATCAACTTGGGCATAAATGCACAGAGCTTATTCAGTACATACAGTTACAGTTGAGCCAAAGAGCTGGACAAATCTTTCTAACTCATTCTGTTGAGAAGAAGAGTTAAGCTAAGTGTGGAAATGCTCCTTTAACAACTGAGTCTTTAGCTTGCTCTTGAAAGTGGATAAGGACTCTGCGGATCAGATGGAGTTTGGTAGATCGTTCCACCACCGGGGAACAACAGAGGAGAAGAGTCTAGCTACGTTGTGGTGGTAGTACTAGGCATTTTTCACTGGCAGAGCGTAACTGTCGAGAGGGAGTGTAGCTCTGGATTAAGGAGTGAAGGTAGACAGGAGCCGTTTGGGTTATTGTTTTGTAAGCCAGAAGCAGAGCTTTGAATTTGATGCGTGCTGCAACTGGAAGCCAATGAAGAGCAATTAGCAGCGGAGTGACATAAGCTCTTGGGCTGGTTGAAGACCAGACGTGTTGCTGCGTTCTGGATCATCTGCAGAGGTTTAACTGAGCATGCAGGCAGGCCAGCCAGTAAGGAGTTGCAGTAGTCAATGCGTGAAATGACCAGAGCCTGGACCAGGAGCTGTAACTTGTGTTCTATCAGGTAGGGTCTGATCCTCCTGATGTTGTAGAGAGAAAATCGGCAAGACCGGGCAACAGAGGCAACATGGTTCTTAAAGGTCAGCTGGTTGTCTACCATGACACCAAGATTCCTGGTAGAAGACGTAGGCACAAGTGTGATAGAGTCAAGCTGCACACTTATCTGTGGCGGTAAAGAAGGATTGGCTGGAAAGACAATAAGCTCAGTCTTGGACAGATTTAGCTGAAGGTGGCGTTCCTTCATCCATGCGGAGATATCAGCAAGGCATGCTGATATTCGCATTGAGACGGTTGTGTCGTCAGGTGGGAAAGAAAAGAAAAGCTGAGTGTCATCTGCATAGCAGTGGTAGGAGAAACCATGAGAGCTAATGACTGCACCGAGTGAGGAGGTGTATAGTGAAAAGAGAAGAGGATCAAGCACCGAGCCCTGAGGCACCCCTGTTGTCAGCCCATGTGATCTGGACACTCCTCCACACCCAGATACTCTGAAGGCTCTTCCTGTGAGGTAGGGCATGAACCACGAGAGGACAGAACCTGAGATGCCAAGCTCCGAGAGTGTGGAGAACAGTATATGATGGTTGACCGTGTCAAGGGCAGCAGACAGGTCCAGCAGTATAAGGATTGAGGATTGACCAGCGGATCTGGCAAGCCGTAGGGAATCAGTAACTGACAGGAGTGGGGTAACCCGAGCTTGCTTGAAGGCAGAGGGAAAGACACCGGATATAAGAGAGGAGTTAATAATATGGGTTACTGCAGTTTTGATTGTAGGTAAAATGCTCTGCAGGATGTCAGAGGGAACAGGATCAAGAGGACAGGTCGTGGGTTTGAGCTGCCTAGAAGTTTAGAGCCTTCGTCCTCATTTAGAGAGCGGAAAGAGCAGAGTGAGGCACCAGTAGCTGGTTTGGTAAGGCTGAGTTGGTCAGGCTCAGTGAATTGGTTACTGATGGTAGTGACCTTTTCAGTGAAGTAGGAAGCAAACATTTCTGCAGTCAGCACAGTGGGAGGCTGAGCAGGTGGTGGAGATAGAAGAGAGTTAAACGCCATGAACAGTTGTCGTGTGTTGGGAGCATTGCGGATCTTGTTCTGATAAAAGGCTATCATGGCCGCCTTTAGGCTGGATGTGAAAGTTTCAAGTTTTTGCTGGCACTCAGACAAGCCAGTGTGCTCTTTTGATTTGCGCCACTTTCTTTCTGCAGCCCTGAGTCCGGCTCTGTGCTCCCTTAGAACCTCTGTGAGCCATGGACTGGGAGGGTTTTGTCTGGCTGGTTTTGACACCAGAGGACAGAGTTTGTCCAGAGAGGAGGCGAAAGAGGAGCAGAGTGTTTCTGTAGCCTCATTAACAGACAGTAAGGAGAAGTCTAAGTGTGAAGGGAGGGTGGGGTAAACCTCATCAGACAGCTGTGTAGGTCTGAGGGATCTCAAGTTTCTGCGGTAGGACACCATTTTTGGAGCCGCTTGAGTGACATGAGGAAGGAAGACAGAGAATTTAACTAGGAAGTGGTCTGAGAGGTGCAGTGGGGTGACGGAAAGGTTTGCTGTGGAGCAGTTTCTGTTCAGTGCCAAGTCAAGAGTATTGCCAGCTTTGCGTGTTAGAGGAGTCTGAACTGGTTGGTTTGCCAATGTCAGTCAGTAAGGTGGTACCTATTGGCTGAAATATTCTGAGGTGTCCGTGACATACAACGTTTGAAAATCCCTGCCCTAGAATATAAGGACAGGATTATTTTGAATTATTTATCTATTTCACTTTTTTTAACCATTTGGTCCCATTGAGATTAAAATTTCTTTTGAAAGGGAGACCTGGCCAAAATAGCAGCCATACAATTGTAACTATTTAAATAAATAGATGTATAAAGATTTAAATCAACCAAATAAAACATAGTATTCAGTTTCTTTTGTATGAGACCCATAATCTGTCACACATACCTGACATGTTTCGAGGTACCCCTTTTGTCTTCATAAGAGGTGTCACTAGATGGAGAGTGATGTAATTATCAGCTGATGTTCATAGAGGCGTGGTTGACCCGTCACTCTCCATCAAGTGACATCTCTGATGAAGATGGTGTCAGGTATGTGTGACAGATTACGAGTCTGACACAAAAGGAACTGAAAACTATGTAAGAAATAGACAGTATGAACTTATTTGGATTATATACATGTAAATGAAACACTTGTGCCTATGAGTAAACAGTCTTTCAGTATTGAGAGGCAACGAAGATGTGATTTGAGTTAAATAATATTAACATACTTGCAAGTGCTAGTGTTTGGTATGTACAATGTTAGCTACTTCCACCACTTTTATGTAGCATATTGTACCAACTGCCGTTGCAAGACAAAACTTAGTCACATTTAAACAATTTGAAATGATTTTTGGAGACGGTGCAACAGTATATTTTAAAACTTAATTCATCACTATGAGTATTTTTATTTATTTTTCATCATTATACATTTTCAGAATCAGTGTGTGCGTGACAGATTGGAGAATTAAGGGAAGCTTGTCTCAGTCATGGGAACAAATAAAACTGCACAGCTTGTGTTGGTCCAGTCAGTGGACCGCCTCAATTGACTCAGCCGTTTGAACATGTAGTGTACTTTTCAATAAAAACAAGCACTCAGACCCCTTGTGACAAAACAGTCCTGAATTAATAATGAGGATGAGATATCACAGATCTTTTCTTTCCTTTAACATGAAACAGTTGCACAGTTTATCAGGTAAATACGCTGCAAAAAAGGTACACTGTGTATTTCATGTGCCACTACTGCTGTGTCCCATTGTTTCAGGATACAGCCAGTTTGCTGAGTCGACCAAAACTTTAAACATTAAACACTTGTGAAGTGCTGATGTACAGCAGGTCCGTCTGCAGCATTTTAAAGGCAGGAATTAACTTATTGTTCTGCAGACTAGACTGAAATATCAACGAATTAGGACCATCCAACTGTGTTGTAGAGGAAGAGCTGTAACTTTACCTTTACAGTTAAAGTTATACATTTTCTCCAGGCACTGATAACACCTGCAGCAGCTCAACAGAGTTGTAAAGGAGATTCATTTTATGCAGCTTATTCCATATGATCGGTCCAGAATAAAGTGTTTGTACAGCATGGTGGAAATCAGAATGGGGACAATTAGTCATCTGCAATTACCCAGAATCATCTCCCAACTTGTGCAAAGTTTATGAGGCCAAATTGGTAATTATTCCCCACAAGACCCAATGGGACCATACACATCACACTGAACAGCAATTACAGCCCTTTGTAAGTGTGTCATGGGCGTGAGGGTAAGTGTGTGTGTATGTGTGTGTACTAAAACTTGTAAACATCCATATGAAGGATTGGGCGTCACTCAATCTTACTATATATCAAAGAGGGATGGTGGTATTCTGCTACATCCTCACTCCAAACTTTGTCCCTGCACACTCCTCTATATGCAGTGATTATCCTTGAAGTTTCATGTGTGGATTTTATTATTTACCATCACTTTGTGGCTGCAGCTAGGGTGAAAGCCCAAAACAAATTTCCCCTAGAGGGACAATAAAGTTAATCTTGATTTTGATCTTGAAATCTATGTGAAATTGCTACAGATAAGGGATGTTTTAACCTTCTAATCTCTTCCCAGGAAATCAGGTTAGTTAATGCTGGCCGTGCTTATGACATCCTGCATCAAATATAAAACAAACACATCCTGAAAAATCCTGGAAAATCTTGTGACTGCATCACAGTGGGCGGACCTGGTAAAAGATGTGACTTTCCATTAAGAAAAGCCCTTCCCCCTTGTGCACCTATAACCCACAGATGACAGAGAATCATAACGCCTCCAGTCTAAAGAGAAGAAAAGACACTGATTCATACAAACAGATGTTTGCGCATATGGTGATGACTAACCTGCAGATACGAAGAAGATTCCTGCACTGAGGATGACATTGTGTCTGCTTCGGTAAAACTCACTGGCAGCCACACAGAGCCCCCCCAGAAACAGCAGACCCACGCTCATGATGGGAAAGATGCTGGAGGCCCGCACAGCACCTGTACACACACGAGGAGGAAGAAACAGTTACCACGCTGGGCTTACGTTTGGAGTAGGTATTTTCTCAGTGGATCAAAGGTTTGGAAGATTATTTAAATAACCGGTTAAAACCTACACCACATCAATCTTGTAGCCTGAATGGGTCAGAACAAGTTAAAGACTATTGCTTAACTTTAATTCAACAACAAAAAGCAGATCACAGAAAATGGAAATGGCACTTTGAACATTGCGTTTAAGGACATTGCTAAAACAACCAAAGCTGCACCACTTTACACATCTACTCGAGACACGCATGAACCAGTGTGTGGCCTCACGCCTGACTGAACACGTTGAAGCAGAGGCCTGAGAGACAGCGGGAAAGAGATGGATGGAGAGGGAAAAGATGGCCAAAACCCAAGACAGATGGAGAGTCACATTGACATATGCACGCCAAAATGATGGTCCAGAAAGAGATGATGAATATGGAAGCCAGGCTACAGTTGGGTGGAATGTTTGCGTGCATGATGGGATAACACATCGAAGGATATTTGCAAACAGTTTGTCATGCAGAAATAGGCCGTGTGGTATTTTTAGACATGCTGAAAAGTGGATCTGTTCTTGCATCACAGGTGGAGCCTTCAAAAATAATTTCAGTAACCAGCGTCTTTGAATTTGCATTCTGAATGTAAATCTAATGTTTGTTGAGAAATATTTCCGCCATGACAGGCATCTGGAGTCACCGAGCGTGTGGCCCACACCCTTGGGCTGTATGAAATGCTGGTCACTAGGTCCCTGCTCCTTATTGGCTAATCAGCCCTGAATCCTGCAGTCTAACTGGCTGCCTTAGGGGATGTTGCTTTGTGCTCAGTGGAGCAATAAAAAAGAGGGACAGGCTGAATTCATTTTCTCTTTCTTTTGTTGCAGTTTTCTCTTTCTGCATCCATCTTTACTCTGTTTACGAAGCTTTTCTCCCTATATTTACCACAGCATCCTTTTATTTCTGGCCCATTATGCTTTTGATGTGCACATGGATGACTTTTTAAGAGATAGCCAATATAAATGGTCTCAGAAAGGTGTTTGGCCTCGTTTACTGCCAGAATGATAGCAGTGCATCTAGTATTAATCCTAAAGGACCCTGGTACTCTACTACAGGGATTGGAAACCATTATCTTAAAATAATTAACCTTGTTTGATCTTTGTTGATGCTTGTAGAGAACTTTGTATAACATGCTCCAAAGGTATTCCTTTGGCTTGAGTCGTGTATACAAAAAACATCATAAATATTTTAACGTAGTGTCTCATATTGTTTTAGGTTTAGTCTCAGCTGTATTGAGTGAACCATGCAATGCCTTGCAAATGGCAGGGTGCCCAGTGGTACAAATGGCTACTAGAAATGTGTGGAAGAAAATTGGGGAAAAAGGCTTTCATCAATGTGTTTTACCCTACTTTATGATGGACTTTACATCACCCCATATAGGAAAATAATAAGTTGCAGCAGATGCAGCAAGTTTTAAATAAACCTTTTATATGCAGAGCTTTTTGTTCACTCCATGACCTAGCACGGACAAGAATACTGGGGGTAATGTGGGGGTTTAATGTCTTGATTAAAGACACTTTAATCCCAGTTTCACTGAGTGGTACAGTTCGGGCCTTTATGATCTGGTTAGGAATGGTTCACCCTGGTTAACGTTTCCATAGCAAGTCGGTCACTCACTATTTAGGCGGGGTTTAGTCCAAATGCCTACCGTGGCATTATACGAGTACAACAGCAACAAAGGTGACAGAACTAATAACAACTATAAGATAGTGAGGAATGTTTGTAGTTCCATAGCCAACCAGACCTTACAGTTGTTTGCTGGCATCTTTGCTTTGTTATTTTTCCAACAAGTGAACAATAAAATAAAACACCTGAACACCTACAGGGTGTAAAGCTCTCACACTTGCTTTTGTTACGAGAAGTGACGTTTTCTTGTTCTCCAATCAATGGACTGTGTTGTGTGACATCTCCTGTGACGCCACCCTAACCATACTGTACCATTCTTCTATGGACCAACATCTGAAGAGGGCCCAGAAATGGTACGGCTTGGTTCAGTTGCATGTGTTCCTTTTTATAATGGAAATACACAAAAAAGCATACAGTACCGACCCAAACTGTCTGCCAGGACATTAGAGAGTGGTTGTGTGACTTACGGAGGAGGTATTCAGCAGCATCTGCTTCATAGTCTGCATCCTCTGGAAAATGATCAATCTTCTTACATACACCTCTAAATGTTCCTGTAGAGGAGAAACACAAGTCATAAGAGGAAAATCTCTCTTCTCTCTCTGCTTCTTTGAAAACACACAAAAGCAAGTTATCAGCAAATATGTTATTTCTTCAGCAGGTTGTGTTGTTGTGCATTGTGTTAAGTCTAAAATTAAATGCTTAAATATTTTATTTATGCTTCAGTTCTTAAGGAATCAAAATGTGTCTCAGTTAAGTGTAATACAAGCAAAATGTAGCACTTTGGTGGTAATTTCCTGGTAGTAGAAGCCATTATCTCTGCCAGTGAAGTATCTAAAGTATCTGGGAGAACTGAAAGTCCTCACCATGCCCTGAAGCAAGGTTAATGTTTTTATTACACTGAATACATTTAATCCACTGAGGTCTGACTTCACTCAATGCTTCAAGGAACCTTGCATAACAGACCTACGCTCTGCTGTCATCACATATGTGATCTTTACATAAAAGTGATGGATGTGACTCTTGAGGGAGGCTGATTGGAAGCCATCATATTATGAATGATTGGCGCAAAATAAATGAACAGGATTCATTTTGTTGCCACTGTAATAATAAAAACCTGTCTCAATGTCTTAATGCCATGATGTTTTTCTGACATCAAACATAACTTCTACCAAGCAATGTGTAACAATAATAACAAAACAGTAAGCAACGTACAAGAAAGCAGCAACTGAGTGCTAAAAAACTAGTTTAAGTTTCTTGAAAGACATGGAAACTGAATGCAAAAATGTAATTTTAACCTAAAGTTACTTGAAGGTATAAGTCATCAAGGCTGGATTCATTCTTGACTCTCCCACTTGGCAGGTTGTGTCACCAACCCTTCCAACCTTCAAATGTAGACTTTTTGCCTGTTAAATGCTATGTAGCAGTAACAGTATAACTATGTAACAAAATGCTATTAACAGTGTTTCACCAAGAACTTACTCACAAATCAATTGAATAAACTTGTAATATTTCACATTTTGCTGTAAGATCTTGTTGGGAAATGTGGTTAGGATTTTAGTAACAGCACCACAACCTTCAAGCTCAATGCTCACTGCTTGCCCATCTTTATCTTCACATCAGGAGATACTGTATTACTAAAGTGAGTGAAAGTCTGCCTCAGTAAAAAACAAACCTCACATCCTCTGCTTAAATGCTACTCCAGCTAGTTTTTCATCTTTCTGGTTCTTATGATAGCCCTACATCAATTACAGTAATTAGTCAAAAAGACTAAACCATCTAAAACCAACTCATAAAAACAAGAGTTAAAACTTCAACCTGCATTTGTGGATTTCACGGTTCTCAGGGATTTCTGGAAGAGTTCCTGAGTTCATGCAGATATTTGTAAGTAGATAATCATGCCTGTTTTTAATTGCTACCTGAGGGCCCAAAGATCACAAGCACATAGTGTTGACCTTTGGCTTTTTCTCTAGCACACAGAGATTCCTTTTAATTCTCTCAATCTTTTGCTGATAATACACTTTAGATTGTGGGAACTTCAGAGTCTTTATGTCAAGGAATATTTTTCTAAAATTTTTCCACAAATTTTAGCTTCAGTTTATCGCAGATTTATGAACCTCTGCCCATCTTTAAATTTGAGTGGTTGTGCTTCCCTGAAATGCTCTTTTTATACCCAGTCATGTTATTGATCTGTTGCCAATTTACCTAATTAATTGTCTAATACTCGTTCAGCTGTTTTTGATTAGTGCCATTACTTTTTCAGTCTTTTGTTGCCTCTCTTTAAACTTTTTTTAAAATATGCTGCTGCCGTAAAATTCAAAATAAGCTAATATTTTCCATGAAATGGTAAAACGTCTGTTTCAACATCTGGAATGTTGTTTATATTCTGTTGTTTATACATGTTTGTGAGATTTGCCAGTCATTGCATTCTGTTATTTTCATTTTACCCAGTGTTTCACATTTCATGGATTTGAGGATGTAATAATGCTAATAATTCTAATAATACAAATGACATTGAATGTATCAGTGGATTACAATTTTAGGAGATCAAATGTGTCCACATCCTGTAAGAAGACATATTAAAAAACATAAAAAAACAGCACCGGGAAAGATCAACACGACAGATGATGTGAGACAGAGCTGTAGCCTTCAGGCTATGTATGGGAAACACTAATGAAAAGTCTTGTCAGGCCCAGCACGCAAACACAGACACACACTTGCAGAGTTAGCACAATAAGAACAAAAACACACGCAGTCACTTAACCACAAAAAAATGTACAAATATAAACCAAGTTTGTTAAAATGAAACATGAGCACCATCAATCATGCATGCTGCAATCATGCCGGCAAAAGCCTGTTTTATCTAGATTTTTTATGAGTGTATGTTTATGTGTGTATTTGTGTCGTATTGACTCTCCAACAAGCATACCATGTCTCATGCAGCGAGTGACTCATCCTCATCTTCTTCAACCCATCCACCAGTGTCCCTTGTGTGTGTGTGGTTATGAAATTGTTTGTGTGTTACGGACATGTGTGACTACCCTGTGTGTAGCCTCCCACCCATCATTCAGAACCATTCACACATGGTCAACACCACAGGGGCAATGAAAGACAACAGGACTGAGGTGGGATGAAGGGGGAGTTAAGAGAGGGAGAGATGAAGAAGGATGAAGAGAGAGGAAGTGCTGGTTGAAAGAGGTTTGGTGGTAAAAGGGCAGAGGAGAATTAGAGAGAAATTAGAGGATAGAGGACAAATGAATGACTCAACCTAATAGCTTCTTTGCACTTGAAGGGGCTCTTTCCAGTACCCACACTCAGAAAATCATTCATGAATTGACTCATCCAAGATCCAGCTTCAGCAGTCAGCAGATAGAAACTGAACTCTGACTAATAAGAGACTTTTTTTTATATCTTTATTATTAAAAAGTAATAATTTCTTATATGATTGCAAAGCTTTTGTGCAAAGCAAGGTTCCTACCACAGTTTGCTCCATTTTAAGTAATAATTTTCTTGTATATTATCAGTTTCTGTCACATTGTTATGGAGGAAATTTTGCCCCACTCTTCTTTACGATGTTGCTGTAGTTCATAGAGGCTCACAGGCATTTGTATATTCAAGCTCTCTGAAAGTCTCACCAATCAACTTGAGGCCTGGACATTGACCAGGTCAATGCAACACCTTGAATATTTGCTTTTTATAGTCATTCTGCTAAAGTTCTGTGGTTTTCTGTTCTTTCAATGACCCAGTTTCAGCCAAGCTTCAGCTGCCAGACAGATGGCCTCACATTTGGCTCTGGAATATTTTGGTATACAGAGTTCATGATCAAATCAAAGACTGCAAGGTGTTTAGGTTCGTTGGCTTCCAAACCATTAGCCCTCCACACCAGTTGCTGTGAGATGTTTGTCCTTGTGTTGTTTCATGTTACATGTTATTGAAGAGTGAAAGCAAACAGCTCAGTTCTGTTTATCTCAGTTTCTCTTTTGCTTAGTTTTAGGTACATGGTAAGTCTCAGGTGAGCGTAGTAACTTTAGCTGATTCTGTATCATCTGCCTGCATTGAACCTTGAAGAAGCGACGTTTGTGAGTAAATCTGACATGTTTCATGTTTGTGAATGAATTTTTGTGCATGTTGTCTTTATTAAGTATGTGGTAAGTTTAATAATAGCTCTCTGTGCTCACATATAGTAATCTACTTCATGATATTGAGCTAGTGTTTTTTTGTGTTTAATATCACTGCACATTGAAGGAACATTTTTTTTGTCTTTGCTTTAGAATCACAGGAAAGTTGGAAAAGCACTGTAAAAAAGCAAAATGATGATGAAGGTGAAGTGTCTGATCCCTAGCATAGGTTATGACGATATTCGTTGGCAGCTGTAGCAGACTGTCAGTGAATTCTGGGCTCCATGTATGGACAGGGGTATAGGTTCCTAGTAGAGGTCCATATATAGTGTTTTGTGTTTCCATATGCAAACCTATATAAAACCATGGGTACGAACGATTGCTGGGATAGAATACTGCTGGTATTCTGTTTGGCTTTCTAAACGCATGGTGCTGCGTGGACCCAACATCTTAAATTTGGTCTCTTCCGTTCAAAGGAAATTGTCTCAGATGTTTAGTTTGTTCAGACATAACTTTGTAAACCAAAGATAGGGTGCCTATTCTTTTTTTCTCGAAAACACCTTCTGAAAGGTAATACTTGTTCAGTCTTTTTCTAATTGTACTGTTATGAACGTTAACATTTAGCATGCTAACTGAAGCCTGTACAGTCTGAGATGTACCTCTTGGGTTTTTGTTGAGTTTTTCTTTGTTTGTTTGTTCAGCCTGACCTTGGGGGGAACTTGCTGGAACATCCACTGGGAAAACTGATGAATGAATTAAATGTTTTCCCTTGCAAATTATCTTTCTCACCTAAGAATGATGGGCTCCAAATAATTTGAAGATACCAGATTTGATGACACCTGTGAAAGCAATACATTGCTCAGATTTTTTTAGATAAATACGGACAGGGTGTAATATGTAATCTATTATTCTTCTTAATTTTAGGAAGTGGTAAGGGGCAAAATAATTTTCGATATCCACATGGATGAGGGAGGAGCACTTAGAGCACATTCAAGAATGTTAAGGCTCATCAATGATTAATACAATTCAAAATCCTACATAGATTACACTATTCAATTGTTACATAGAATATTCCCATAAGTATCTCCTCTGTGTGACAAATGTAAGTTCATGGAGGCTACTTTTGTCTCAATCTACAAGAGTAGCCTACTGGTGAAGCATTTTCCTATTTTTTCTCCAGGATGTTGAAAATCCAAATGCAACCAGGTCCTGTTATAATAATTTGGGAATAGCTGGTGAGCTTCAGAAACTAAAGTGCGCCACAAAAGCACCTTATAGCTAACATTATAGTAACAGAAAAAGAAAAAAAAAAACACTTTTCTGGAAAAAGAAAGTGATACCTTTCTTCAAACATTGGTTGACAGATCTGAGAGATACTCTTCATTTACAGCAAATAAGATCAATTTTAAACTGTTGGACTTTGTAAAATACCCCTGTACGCTTATCTTGGTAAATGGTAAATGGTCCGTATTTATATAGCGCTTTTCTGTACCAGGATACCCAAAGCGCTTTACAGTATACAGCACATTCACCCATTCACACACACATTCACACACTGATGGCGGAAGCTGCCATGCAAGGCGCTCGACCACGACCCATCAGGAGCAACTAGGGGTTCGGTGTCTTGCCCAAGGACACCTCGACATGAACACGACTTGGCCGAGGATCGAACCAGCAACCCTCGGGTTACAGGACGACCGCTCTACCTTGCTGAGCCACGCCGCCCCATCTTCACAGAGAAACCAAATAAAATGTATTTTATTTAATTGACAAATAAAAATAAGTGTGTAGTCTCTCCTTTGCACACTCCTTTTAATCCAGAGCTGTCCTATATTTTCTTGTGACCTTGTTGTTGGTTTAAAGTGCTTACCACAGGAACATTTGAACTTATATTCAGTAAACTGTCTCACTGTTTAATTTAGTTTATAAAAGGGGAAAGAAGCAGAAATATAGTACATATATACTATATTTATATGGTATATGGCAAGTCACACACTGTCTCTCTAAACAGTCTAATACTCTTTTAAATTTGATTATTGTTGTATGAGATATAATTTCATTGCTTATGTTGTTCCATAAATTAGCTCCATGGGTTGTTAGGATAATAAAGCTTTAAGTTTGTTCTTACTGTTTTTTTTTTGTTTTGCTTTGTTTTTATATACATAACCCTTGTAAACCATATTTGCATTCCCTCTCCTGAAACAACCACTATAAGAGGTGGTTGTAGCAAAGGAGGAACAACATTTCCCTACCAATCAAAAGGTCGGTAGTGCAGCTTCTCTTTGAGCAAGATGCTCAACCCAACTCTTTGCAATCCCTTTACCATTATTTAACCCATAAAATGGAAATGACTGTCATATGGCCCTTTTTGCTATTTCCTTGTTGTGTTTGATGCTAATGCAGTAAGAAGAGAATCTGTCTATCGAGCTATATAGTTTAACAGGGCGATATCGTTCTAGCAGAGCCACAGAAACTAACTGTAGCTGCAGCTGCTGCTGTTGGATGCATCAAGGTGCAATGTATCATCAATCAGAGCTGCCTGGTGTCAGGTGGTAGGGACATTCATTATACCTCCTGCTTCTTAAATTAAAGGATTTGTATTGAACCATCTTGATGTACTGAGCTCTAAACAGCTTCATGCGATGAAATACACATGAAGCACACACACAGACACACACACACACACACACACACACGCACATATACTCACACACCTGAACAGATTCATGACTATAGTGAATAGGCAGGAGGAGACACATAGATAGATGATTGCTTTTATTTCTCTCTCGGTGGGAGAGAATCTAAATCACAAATAGAGTAAACACAAATAAAAGCAGTCCTAGACATACACCAACACACATCTACTCAGACATTGAACACCTTCGTTAAAACACACTTCTGTCCTTGTATACATAATAATGTCTCTCCACTACCTTGTAGAAAACAAAGACTTTTGTTAAAAAAAAAAACCTTAACACACACAGTTATTAAGAGTGGTGTGTTGGGCCTCCAGGTCAGAGCACTAATCAATGTATGAGAGGCAAACATCCTAAAGTCATGCACAGACACACATGTATAGACACAATGTCAGGAGGGTGGAGAGAAGAAGACACTGATATACTGAGATACCTTCAGAACAGCCCTGCATGCACATTGATGAGGTCATACTACTGAAATGTCCCACTGTTTGCTGAATATAGACGGACAGGAGAGAGAGTTCATCCTCTAAAGATCCGTGTCCCTTCTTAGCCAAATAGGACAAAACAATGAGGACAAAACTCCCTTCCACCACTCTTTGTCATGGACTTTGATCCACATCCTCCTGTTCTACTCCTGGAATGAGGACAGAGTGAACAGAGCCGTAAAGCTCTGCTTTTACTCTCCACCTGTTTATAGACAGCAGCAAAAGGAAGTCTATGTCCAGCCGAGGTTGCTGCTTTATTACAAGAAGCAGCAGGAACCCCCCCAAAAACATTTGTAGGTTATGAAATGTCTCCATTGTGCTCATATTCTCCTAGTTAATAAATAGAAATGTTAAATAAAGTAGTGAAAACCAGGCTTATTCGTCTTCTTTTAATGCAATTTAATAAAGAGTTTTATCCTGATTGAATTCTTGATGGCATGTGAAATGTCTAACTCACCTTTATTACTATGTAAGCGTGCTTGAATTTCTAATCAGAATAATTTCTATCAGATTAAAGAAATATTTGTCTATGTAAACACAGATACCGGTATCTATGTGTGAGCAAAAATATAACACAAGACACAGTTTGTAACATTTTCATCCAAGCTAAGAATATAGTAGCTTAAGCCCGTGCCTCGGTCAAATCAATACTTGGATTTGTCACAACTTTCTTCAGCTAAATAAACAGTAAACTGAAACAACTGTAATTGGAAACAAACATCTGTGCCCAAATTGTCCAGCCCAGATGAATATCTAGAATAAAAGGACTGATGGCTCAACATCATTTGTTTGACTGTTTCTTCTGATTCATTGCAACCCCTTTGTTATACCTAATGTGTGAAAAGTGCTTTATAAATAAGTTTGCCTTCCCCTGTGATTTTATATGTTCAGACCCTATAAGTGTGTCAATCCAGCAACAGCCTCAAGGCTCAACTGTTTGTTCCTCTGTCCTTGAAATAAACATACCATGGCTACTTTTTTTAGCTTTCGGAGCATACAGCTTTAATATACAGCACACAAGCTTTTAATATATTATTTTTCAGGTATCATCCAACAGCTTGGAGGTGAACCTCTGCTTAAGGGATTGCTTTGTATGTTAGTTTAAGGTCTGGCATCCAAACTGTTTGGGGTGATACATAATTGGTTATGAATAAATAAAGAGTACTGAAATTAAACTAGATTACTTCTTAAGTAGAGGAAAAATTAGCTCTATGATATGCAAATTGAAAATATTTATCTCTCTGCGATATTAGCTTAAAATAACAAAACAGTAGAATGTGTTCTCCAATTTCCAATTTTTTTTCTTGTATTATGAGATTAGGTTATCTATCTATCTATCTATCTATCTATCTAGATAGATAGATAGATATAGATACATATATTTATGCGTTCCACACCCACACTTTTCCTGTCTTCTTTTTGTTTTGTTTTTTTTACTTATCCTGCATCTTGCACCAACGTATCTGGTCTAGTGACTCTCTGGTCACCTCTGTTTGTGGAGCATGCTTCCTCCCTCTCCTCTCATGTTGTTCCGTGAATCATGATGGCTGTCAGTGATCAGCTGATTGCCTTTTCTCTCTTGTTGTGTTTGTTTATCGTTCAGCTGAGAAGGGTAAGCTAGTTTTTAATGTTTCACACCATCACATATTTACCTAAAAGTATTGTTTTTGGCAGGACCTTCTCTAACACAGTAGTTGGCTGGTGGTAGACAGGGTTTGTACTTCAGCTTTGCAGGGGTGGGTCTAGAAAAGTTTTGATGGGGGGCCAGGCAGGCGCACTGGCCAGGAAAAGGGGGGCACAAATGAGACCTTTTTTAGGTCTAGATTTTAAAAAATATTGACCTGATTCTAACAACTAAAGTGATCATTTAATACAAAAAAGTGAATAAAATGTGTAAAACAAACAGCCAATGATAGAGTTTATCAACAAGTGTTTACTTTGGGTGATGCTGCTGTAGGACTTTTATCACTGCTACACAAACACTTACACTTCAACGATAAAATGAAAAATGTGTTTTTATCCAGTTCATCGGTTTTATCAAAGTTTCTTCATCAATGTTGGCTGTTTAACTTCAGTCTTCACATCTGATGGTTTTATAACAGAAATGATCACCATGGAGACGGTTGGTGAGATGATGATATATGATTTCTGAATCATGGTCTAGAACATGGTAGGCATGATGCAGAGCAACACATAGAAGTACATTACATGCTGCATTTACTAACCCTTGGACATCTGACGTTTACCTAACACTAAATATTTGTAACATCGGCTCGTTCTGTTGGTACAATACAGTAAAAATGGCCATATTTCAGGCATAGCTGCAAATGCTGACTATATATACAAACTTACATATAGAAAGTATGAACTCTCAAAAGAAATTATCACTACTAGACATGTAGCTGCTCAGTGATGATTCTAGGTCACTGTCACTGTCAGTCTCATGCATTGTCATTGTACTGCTTCAAAATGTGTAGGTAGTTGTGTGTTCACCTAAGTGTGCATGAGTCACATTTTTCCGAGCACTCGATTTTTTTTTCTTTTCTTGGCCTAAATGCTTTATCATCAAGTGAGTCAGTCGCTGTCACACAGACTTATGTCACATGTCATATCCAGCCTATGATCCTCTCACAGCTCGTTAACATAAACACACACAAACGTACATACAATTTTCATTCTTCTCCACATTCTTGGTCTGTCAGCTCCTCATTCTGTTTTCTTTCCCCCTCTGTCTCCCAGCCAATGTGCTGTGTGAATAAATATATTATATATATATTATTCCAGACTCATTATACCAGTGCCCTGAACTTCAAGAGTATTAGCCCTGCAAGGTGAGACGGTTTATTTGAACATCACTATGCTTTTTGGCTCCGGGCAGCTCCTTTAGAGGAAGTCAGAAATAGAGAAACACCACCTAAAACCTCTTGCAAAAATATAAACGAATAAGCCATTTTAGGGGAGATTTAGGTGTTATATATCTCTCATTGTTTTAGTCATTTGGACAAAACAAAAAAAGTTAAAAGCTAACTCTGCATAACTCTGCAATTACAAGTCATTAGGGAAAAAAATGTAACAGCATATGCAAATGGAGCAGTTGGTACAGATAAAAAAAAGGAAATATTAAATGCAAGGCACTCATGTGGCTTTCAGTACGGGCTAAGTACATGAGATTAATTAATACCACATGAGTTTGATAAATAACATCATTAAAATGGACATATATATTTGCCTCATTTGGCATGGGTTAGAGCGCTATAATATATTTTTGTCATTCACGTCATTGCTTCAAGAAGGTTTTAATTCATCAAACTTTCACTCTAAGCAGCACACCATTGAGTCTCTCCATTATGGGTTACTAAAATCTTAATTGTTAACTGATCAACTATCATTAAAAATGCAATTAATGCAGTAATCCCCTTTCTACCCATTAGCTTCTAGTCAGGCCATCCAGCTGGTCAAAGCTCTGACGATCAGCTCCCTTCATACTGAATCTAACCTCAGCCAAATTCTCCTTTTTCGCTTCTTTCACTGAATCATCTGGTAATGTTTAAATGCTTAAATCTGATTCAACATGTTGATTCAAGCTGACTATCAGCTTGGTGTGTCTGAGCTGCATATTTGCTGCTGGTAAGTAATCTCTTTTTTTAAATTAATAACTAACTAATGGACACATCTATGCACACACAGGGCAAATAAAGCACAAACATACATAGACAAAAATTTTATTTCATACAAACTCAGGCACACACAGTGGGGACAGCTATCAGGAGACATTTGCCTCATAAAGGTCAAGGTTGCCTGAGGGTGGCTGTAACTATAGCCACAGCAAGGTATTATGGGACACAGCAAATGGAGACCAGAGTCCAGTGTGCATAATTGTGTCTCTGTGTGTTTTATCTAAATCATATCCTCTGGTTTCTCCCACTGGGTTGGTGTGCTGCTTCTGTCACTTACAGTATGTATAATGTCAAATTAACATGACAAACAACAGCTACCTCTACAGAGTACTAATGTTTCTCATTTCTTTTATTCCACCTTTATATAGCCAAACACCTACATTGTTATAAGGTATTTTTATCATTTTGCCACTTTAAAAAGTTAACATTTTAAAAATGGAAGTAAAATACAAATATATTTGTGCTGTACAAGTCTTGTAAAATTACAGACGAGTAATGCATTGGTAGGCATAAACACTCAAAATAACTCGTTACAAAAAAGTGCCTAAAAACAAGGTTAAAAAGGAGACAAGCACAAACAACACTGTGAGCTCAGATACCCCCATGACTGTGACAACCTAGCCAAGAGGAGCCAGATGTTTGTCCTTGATCTACCCCTCACCCCACCCCACCCACCCACACACCCACACACATGCACACACACACACATACTAAAGTTAGAAGAAAAACATTCAGCCAAGAGTGATATGTTACACACTGATTGCTGTTAGTCAGAGATTAAAGGAAAGTATTTAAAATGGATGTAATCTGGGGGGCTAAGGGAAAAATATCTGGGGATATGACGTAGTATTTCCTTATCATGCGAAGCCTATCTTGCAATTTTTAGTGACTCATGATATGGGGACATATGTTTTTCTGGTTTCCAGGGTGAGCACGGGAATAAAAATGGTTAATGCTTTGCCTTTGTTCCTGAATGCACGTTTTATAAAACTTAATTTACAAACATTTAGTCCATTAGAACTACCAGTTCATTAAATATATATGCCTATATGCTATGCCAGTGTTTCTCAAGCGGGAATACATGTACCTCTGGGGGTACTTGGAGACACTTCGGGGGGTACGTGAGAAAGCAGACAGAGGGATAACTTTTCCATTTTTCCTACTTAATACGTCTGACTTCATGTGAATGCCTACTAAAACAAAGAAAAAATGTGGAGTTCTCATTATTTATAGATTATTATGTTGTTATTTTACTGGTCCGACCCTTTGGAGATCAGATTACGCTGCATGTGGCCCCTGAACTAAAATGTACATTGACACCCCTGGTTTAGAGGATATTTGGTTTAAAAAAAATGGGAACCACTGTACTATGCTATATTGGACTAGCATGACCATCAATCCAGTGTTGCTTTTGCCTTTTGATCCTCCTTTTAAGAAAATAAAGGACTAACAGACTAAATGTCTTTCACCCTAAATACAAATGATGCCTAATGGCAAACGAATGTTTGGCTGCATTCTTTGTACTCAGCTGTGTTTCTATATCTGCAGCCTTTAGCTCTGTATTAGATCTTTTGGATTCTTGAGCCAGAAGTGGGCATGTTTGGACTTAAAGTAGCCCTACGTAACTTTCTGACTTATTTTGATGGTGCACTTCACAAATTTTTTTTTCTGGATGTTTTACAGCTGAGTTTTGCTTTACAGTGCTGTGTCACATGCTAGCAACTGGATATCAACACACTGGGCTGTTTTGAACTCACACTGTAGCTGAAACAAAATGGAAGATTATTGGAGGAAGCAAGAAAAAGAGATCTCACGGTACAGGTAGGATGCTAGATGGATGTCAAATTAGCTGTTAGGGGGAGAAAAAATGTGCAAAGTTCAGTACTGCTGCTTTGAAACCTGACGTTTTCCCTGAGGGCTCTCTGAAGGGATTAATAAAGTATTTCTATTCTATTCTATTCTATTCTATTTATTATTATTTATTATATATTATTTTATCTAAATAGATATGCAGCTATCTATCATCTTTTTAATGTCTGCATTGATCAGGAGATCTTTTTTTTTTTTTTAATCACCGAGGATCTATTGGAGGAAGTTTTTTTTTCTTTTTTTTATAGCCAGCCCCAAGCTGTTAATGTTATTGCACTTAATTGGGCTTTTCATATATGAATCCACATCCAGACTAGGGTGACTATTGTTCCTTTTTTTTGTCTGAACATATGTTCTTGTCTTAGAGTTATGATGCTTGTTGATGCCTTTTTCCTATACTCTCCACCTCCAACTGTTAAAAAGCAGATGACCCCCCTTTCTGGTTCTGCTGGAGGATTTTCTTCCTGTTTAAAAAGAGTTTTTCGTTTCCAATGTTGCCTGCTGCCCTGTGCCTGCTCAGGAAAGGGAACTGATTAAAGAATAGATTTGATGCAATCCAATGGTTTCTATAGCAAGGCTTGAAAAAATGAATAGCTGGGCTGGAGAAAAACATGGAGAAAATAAAAATTTGACAGTTGCCCTGAAATGTGGCACATATGTGCCCAAATCTTGTTGTTTTACTGGGCAACAAATCACTTCCAATCACGTCTAAAAGCAGTCTAAGACATTTCTTGATTTTCTTTTGGTCTCAGACCCTGTTTCTATAGTTAACTTTTCCATACATAAAACATCTTCTTTTTGTTAAGTCAATAATAGTTTATATTTATGCTTTAAAAAAACTGTCACATCTTTCTACTTCATCATGTGCCTCTGAGAGTCATACAATTTGAGCTTAAGGTCATTATAGTTATTTTAATTAAAGGCCAGAGGTGTGTTTTTCTTGAGAGGACAATCTCCGTCCAATACAAGCTGTTTGTAATTAATGACATGTAGTCCAAAAGCTACATGTGAGTGAACACATGCGCTCAAAATTGAAATAGTTTTACCAACTAGATGAGAAGAGTGAGTGAGCGAGCGACTGGAAAGAAAGTTGAAAAGCAGAGCAAATTGGACTGCTTGTTTCCTCAGAGAGCCTCTGACAGCTCAGTCTTTTTTTCTCTGTCTCTACCTCTCTCACTCTCTCTGATTACCTCTTTGCAGGCGAAGGAAGGAGAGCGAAAAAGAAAGGAGAGAGAGAGAGAGAGAGAGAGAGAGAGAGAGAGAGAGAGAGAGAAGGGGAATAAATGGAAGAGGCTAGTTTCCACGGTGATGGCTGATGAAAGAGAACAGGGTAGGTTCTGCTCGGTTGCACACCTCTTCTCATTCTCCCTTCTTACCCCCTTTTCTCATTCAGTTCTTTCTCTAACACCGTGTCCTCCCACTCTATCACTTCCTCCAAAACATCTCTCTTTCCTTGTTTCAATTCTTCCCATCTCATCAGCCCTCTTTTACTTTACCTTGTTTCTCTTCTCACAGTCACAAAAGATCTGCTCAGCTCCTTCCACCCCCCCTCCACTTCATCTCTTCTTATTCTTTAACAGCTGCATACATGCTTGTTTTAGGCGGCTGTCCAGACTACCGCGGTAAAATAAAACAGGAACATTACACATGTATTGCAAGATACTGTTAGGTGTCACATTTAAAAACATAATGTGCCTTTTTTTCCTTTTCTCCCATCCTTCAGTACATTATAAAGCTGTAAATTTGGACTGACCTTGTGATTTAATTTGATTATGGCTCATCTGTTGATCCGCATGGGACCAATTACAAAAAAGGGTCCATGTTGGCCAATCAGAAGGCTCAGATTTTCATGTCTGGTAAATCCAAAAGATGGTACAACATGTAAAGGCAGAATCTTTCATGTGGACTGATAGCAATGATGTGATAACGTGTTATGACACCTTCATTCTTGAGTATAGTCGGTGACTAACTTTATAATTGTTAACAAGTAAATAGTCTTATCAACAAAGTTAGCGCCAGCACAATTTGGCTGCATTTACCATTGCTAAGTAAACAAAGGAGTTAATATTGTGATGCAAGCTACACAGATGGTGGAGTACAGGCACACAATAATGGCACAGGTGGTTAATCTGAAAATCTTCACCCCGGAAGGCGTTTTTAGGGCCTCAAAGCTGCATCTTTCTGCAGCCTCTCAATATAAAAGGTTGCATCTTTTTAGTATCAATGTCTGACCCATATCAATTCTGAAAATGAAATGAAAATGTCCAAGTCATTGGCACTTACTGTCCTATTTAAGATGTCTCCTCGCTCCAAAACACCTGCTTTAAATGATTTCATCAGCTTGTCACCCATTTGTTTTAACCAGGTGTGATGAAATAGGGAAACATTTAAAACATGCAGAACAGTGGGTGTCAAGGACCAGGTTTGTTAAACACTGCTGTACTTTAACTGGGCTTTTGTTTGGTTGTTCAGCGGAGGTAAAGTTGTTTCTGTGAGAATAAATTTCTGATGGAAGCAGATTATATTGCATCACTGGAGTCTTAAAAACCTTGAATTCTTTATGAGAAAATAACTTCACTGATCCTCAGCTTTGAGTTCTGTTAATTCTTGACTGATTAGTCAGACTGACAGTGCTTCTTGAGTCTGCAGAGTGAAAATGACTAATCTGCTTCCTTGAAATAGTTGCATTAACCAATCTACTGCAACACCAGGTGCAGCTTAAATAGTTTGTGCTTCCCAAGACGTTTATAAAATCCAACATGTCTGCTGTCAAAGCCATTTTTTATCATTTGTTGCTTGGTATTTCTTGGTGAGATCATTCATAACTATAACAGCATAACGTTAGTGCTACTTCGGTACCTATGTCTTCGTCTTTGGTGTTTTATGGCGAGTGGACATAATGTAGTGTTACAATGTAATTGTTCTGCTGAGGCCAGAAAATGACTACTTTACGAACTGTAGTTTTGTGTGTTTTATAAATTCCTTATAATGTGCTAACACTGAAGAATTGTTTATGCTGACACTGAGGTACATTACAAAAGTTAGCAATCATCCACACCCCTTGCATGGCTTTTTTTTGTGTGTGTGTGTGTAAAACGTCACTAAGTCTCAAATTCCACATCAAAAGTAATTACTTTTACCTGCAGAAGACCCAATTCTTTTTTTCTATCAACATGTAACACCATGGTTGGTAGTTTTGGCACCTAGATTATAGAATGAGCTGGCGCCTCACACTCCAGTATTTGAGTAATTGCCTGACCAGTTAGAATATTTTGTGGTATTTTAAAGAGAAGATAACAAGAGATGCTACAGTGATGCACTCTGTAAAACAAATAGTGTGCTTTTTATTGTCAAAACCTGTTCAATTTGACATTATGAAATAATCAACCTGTAAATGAGAATAACAGGGCTTCTATTTGGTTTATCGAGATGAGCTGGGCTAATGTCATCACATCTAGTTTGAAAGTAATTTCAGGTTCAGTAGGTATCTTACACTAGTAGTGCATTAACATTGAAAATTATGCTAGTCCAGGCTATAATGTTCAGCTCTAGCTTTGTCCTCCTTTTTTCTGTCCATCTCTCTTTCACATCCATCCATCCATGCATTTTCTTGAGCTTATCAGGAGTCGGGTCGCGGGGGCAGCTGCCTAAGCAGGGAAATCCAGATTTCCCTCTCCCCGGCCACATTCACCAGCTCGAGAGATGTAGTCCGTCCAGCGTGTCCTAGGTCTTCCCCCGAGGCCTCTTTCCGGTGGGACGTGCCCGGAACACCTCACCAGGTAGACGTCCAGGAGGCATCCTAACCAGATGCCCGAGCCACCTCATCTGGCTCCTCTCCATGTGGAGGAGCAGCAGCTCTACTCTGAGCCCCTCCCAGATCACCGAGCTTCTCACCCTATCTCTAAGGAAGAGACCGGTCACCCTGCGGAGAAAACTCATTTCCGCCGCTTGTCACTACCCACAGCTCGTGACCATAGGTGAGGGTAGGAACATAGATCGACCGGTAAATTGAAAGCTTTGCCTTTTGGCTCAGCTCCTTCTTCACCACGACAGACTGATGCAGAGTCCACATCACTGCAGACGCCACACCGATCCGCCTGTTGATCTCCTGCTCCATCCTTCCCTCACTCGTGAACAAGACCCCGGGATACGTGAACTCCTCCACTTGGGGCAGGACCCTATTGTAGACCCGGAGAGAGCACTTCACCCTTTTCCGGCTGAGGACCATGGTCTCAGACTTGGAGGTGCTGATTCTCATCCCAGCCGCTTCACTCTTGGCTGTGAATCGCTCCAGTGAGAGCTGAAGATCATGGCCCGACGAAGCCAACAGAACCACATCATCTGCAAAGAGCAGAAATCCAATCCTGAGGCCACCGAACTGGATCCCCTCAACATATCGGCTGTGCCTAGAAATTCTGTCCACGGTCGAATGCCTTCTCCAAGTCCACAAAGCGCATGTAGATTGGTTGGGCAAACTCCCATGCCCCCTCAAAGACCCTGAAGAGGGTGTAGAGCTGGCCCACTGTTCCATGACCATGACGAAAACCACACTGCTCCTCCTTAATCCGAGATTCGACTATCCGACAGACCCTCCTCTCCAGCACCCCTGAATAGACCTTACCTGGGAGGCTGAGGAGTGTGATCCCCCTGTAGTTGGAGAGGGGGACCACCACCCCAGTCTGCCAGTCCAGGGGAACTGTCCCCAATGTCCACGCGATGCTGCAGAGGCGTGTCAGCCAAGACAGCCCTGCAGCATCCAGAGCCTTAAGGAACTCGGGGCGGACCTCATCCACCCCCGGGGCATTTCCACCAAAGAGCTTTTTAACCACCTCAGCAACCTCAGCCCCAGATATAGGAGAGCCAGCACCTGCCACCCCAGACTCTGCTTCCTTATCAGAAGACGTGCTGCCGGATGGTGGACCAGAGTCTCCTCGAAGCTGTCCGGAAGCCATTCTCCATAGCCTCTCCAAACTCCTCCCATGCCTGAGTTTTTGCCTCTCTCTCACATCTTCACTTTATTTTCATCACCCCTTCTTGCCAGTCTCACATTATTTGCCCTCCCAAAGCTTAGTCAAACTGATATAGATAAAAATATAAAATTGAAATATGTGTAATAATAACATACAGAATATATTTACTATACATGAAGTTAATGAAACTTATTAAAAAATACACAAATTTGATCAATTTTTATAAATAAATCTTAAATAAAAATGTCTAAAATTTGATAAATCTCTCTCTCTCGCTAGCTCTCTCTCTTTCCATATATATATATATACATATATATATATATGTATATATATATATGTATATATATTTATACTGTATATATATATAAATATATTATAAAAAATAGCTATATGGAAATAAATAAAATAAGAAAATTATGTAAACATTTAACTAAATAAATCTGCACTTTTCTTCAGAAATTTTAAGTTGCTCATAATGTTTTTGCTCTTAAACTAAAATGCAAATTGCCACCCTGGCTTAGGGGTTACCTGGCTGAAAAGTTCCTCTACAGGGGGTAAAATGTTGAAAAAAGTTTGAGAACCACTGCCATAAACTGATTATTTTACATCATTTTCCATCCATTACAGTTTTTCTTAATTCTTTAGAGATTCCTTAAACCATTTCACCCCACATGTCATTTTCCATTTAAGTGCGGTTGAGCTCACCCCACATGTTGCTTTACTCTGACTTTACTCTGTTTGGCTGCATCCTCTGTTTTCCTGCCCCTCTTCATACCTCCTGCAGACAAAGATAAATGTTTGCAGGACTATCCCTGGTGCACAACATGAAACTTAAGAAGCTTTGTATTTTTCGCTCACAAAAAATTCCTCATACCTCCTCTCTTTCCTCCGTCTTTCAGGGGGCTGTCTTTATTCCAGACATGATGGAACACTTCACATCTTTAATTAATGTATATCTTACTATGCAGTGACCCTCTTTTCCACTCTGTCCTTCATTCCTCAGCCTCCATCTTCTGTCATTCTACTCATCTCGTTGAAGACACCGGAGTGATCATTTATTTGACCCATTTCTGTGATTTCTTTCTCTCTACCAGGTGATCATTTAGATTGCAAATGTGGTCAAACACACCTTGGAGATTCACTTGGAACAGAGGGCACACCGAGCTCATCCATCACTTTTTCACCCACCGCATCTCAACCTGTTTCCTCCCTGCTTCATTCATGAACATTCTGGTTTGTCTTCATTCATGCGTTGACTCTCCACCCCTTATTTTTCCAGTTATTTCCTGGCTTCCCTGTGCTCATTTATCACATCACCACAGTACACTTGCAGAGACAAACATTCACTCGGCATGCATTCATAGACAGTAATACATACAATGCAAACAGACCCTTTTTCAAACAAGGGCTAACTGCAAATGCCTGACAATAATAAGCTCCTCTGTTATCTGAATGCTGCATGTGTATCAAGTAAAAACAAACATATGAAACACAAAATCTAAGGAAATTTCTGTTTGGTGGATAATTTCTTTGTTGACTGCTTCTGGGCAATAAAATTTATACTGTTGGAAAGCCTGTTTATATTTTCATTGTTTTTAAAAGGAAAATGCGTGTGTGGGATGAGCAGCACAGTTGAGTATGTGGGTTGTGCCCATATACAAATCACCAAATCATCATTGCCAATGAAAACCAGTTGATTCTGCTATTGAATCTTGTTTGGTGTTGCTTACTGGATTGAATGAATGAAGTCTGAAGAAACAAGACATAATGGTATTTTTTTCAATTCATTCGTTTAACAAACAGGAGCTTTCATGCTGGTCACCAGTTTGGTCACACACTGCTGTGGGATGGTATCCCAGGGGTTGCTGAAGATCAACCAGGGTGGTTGTGTTGGTCACTCTGGTATGAACAGCACATCCAAGCTGATCCCACAAGTGTTCAGTGAGGTTGAGGTCTAGACTGCAGGCAGGCCATTCCATCCTCTCCACTCCGGATGTCCCAGACAATGAAGATATAGGCTTGCCACTGGTTACAGATTCTCATCTTATGTACCTCTGCACTGAGATTGCCTCCAGTGATGACAAGCCTTGTTTTTACAGTGATGCCACCCCACACCATCACACTTCCTCCACCAAAAGCTGTTAAGCTGTACATCAGTGCATAGCGTTCTCTGTATGTTCTCCACACTTTAATCCTACGATCCAACTAACCAGTGTAGTAAAGTTCATTCTCACAGGTGTTACTAATCAGACACCTGATTGTCAGCACCTGGGGTATCAGAAGCTCAAATCAATATCAAAGTCAATATCAAAATAAGCTGTTTAGCATTGGCAGCAAAGATTTGGCAAGTTTTTCATGGGTGCAACCTACATTCTCAACTCTGCTGCTCGTCCCATTGTCTTTACAGTTGTGGCTACATTTAAAATAGAAATAAATCAGCTTTCCAATACTATAAAATTCATGGCCATGAAGCATTTTTGCAACAAAGAAATAATACACCAAGCACCAATGTCCTTACTTGATGTGCTAAGTTTAGATGTGATTGTTGCATTAGTGTGTTGAATGCTTCCACCATCCCTAACATGAGAAACTGTGCTGGTCAGAGCTTCTTTTTCTTTAGCTCAGCTAGCTTCTGATGGTATATAAGCATTAAACTGGTCGACCCAGATCGTTTATTGAGATTATTTCATTTTCGTCCTACTTGGATCTGTTTACAAAAGCAAAACAGAACCTCAAATTATGCCCATTTTTCTGTCTGCGCAAAAGATTTCAAGATAAAACTACATACGCATAGGTGCTAGTCCAATTAGAGCTTATTTTCAGCTCATTTGATGGTTGAAAAAACTTTTCTCTGAAGAAATAACATGAATGAAAAAGCTTTTTTCCCCTTTGTCCTCACATTGTTGAACAAACTATTTCTTTGTAAAATGCATATGTGTGCTGCACAGCATGAACGAATGACTGCATTGTGCATTTATTCTAAGGACCCTGCATTTATGATGCTTCTTTACTCCCCTCTTTCTTTCTGTCTTTCTCTTTAAGAAACTCTCAAGCAGTGGGGGACGAATACAAGCTACAAATCCAGAAATCCACATCTTCTCAATTTATAAATAATAAAACCATGACAAGCAAGAACCTTGGAAGGATTAAATTGTTGAAAGGAAGGGCAGAAAAACAAAAGCTGTGACAGAACATACTCACTTTAGGTCTGTGGTCGTATAAGGTGTGCATGAGTGAGTATATGTGCATCTGTGTATCTTTGCATCTGCCACTTGTCAGTGTGTGCAAGTGCATGGATGTCTTTGTGTTAACTTTGTATTAATTTGTTCAATTACCAGTGTGCGTATTTGTAAGTGTGCATGTGTGAATGTAAATTAGGGCATGCTTTCCATATAAAATCTCATACCTAGACCATCTGGTCCTGTAATAGCCTTTTATGCCCCCCAGAATGAGATGGGTATGTCTGGCACACCACACACATACAGAAAAACAAAACAAATTCTCACACTGCTGTGGGGAACATGTATCTTTGAATCAAATGAGAATTTTTTATTATCCCTATATTTTACATAACTTTTCACATGACAAAAATTTGCATCAGACTAAAGAATGTGATAAAAATAAGTAATATCCTTAAAGAAATCTACATGAGAGGACTGATATCAGTTTTATTGGATGGTTTTTCATGAAATATTAGTTTTTGTGCCTTGCAGAGCTTAAGCCCTGATGATATTAGCAATCCTGGGGGAGATGTTAGTGTGCAGATGCTAGCATTTAGCACCATACCTCAGTGAAAGAGACAGAAATGTGGCTGTAGAATTTGGTTAGAGTGAACTTTAAAGCTGAAAATGGAGACAATTCGTCATATGAGGAAAACTTGGGTTTGGGGGGACAAAATGATGAGGATGTGGGATAAACACCCATGGTGGGATACTTGACTCTTTTAGCTGAGAAATGTCATCTGTGATGTGTGTTTTCTAAAACTGTAAAATGACTGTTTTACTCTGGCAAGAACCAACCTGATTAAAGCATTTTAAATGCATTTCTTTGACGAATCGGCCACAGTTCGTATTTAAAACAACCAGTGTGTTGATATCCAGTTGCTGGCATGTAACGTGGAGTGTAAAGTGAAACTCGGCATAACGAGAAACCCAGCTGTGACGGAACACAAAGTTGTGAAGGGCAGTTTCTCAACCTTGAGACGCTATAGGGCAACGATGGCTTCAGGAATGTACATAATAAATGTCATTGTGCCATAAAAAAGAGTCAGAAACATATATGTTTAAGGCCGGAAAGTTACATAGTACTACTTTAAAAAACAAAAAATGCAAAATAATGGCATGGACCAGTAATGATGACATTCATATAGATGAAACTACATCAGTGTTACATAAATAGTGTAACTGGCAGTATTATCAGCCAGGAATGACCTCATCTCCGTGTTAACATCAACTCACATGAGTTATTTGCTGAGTTCTTGTACTCAGTATAATCCCTACAGCTGATCTCTTCAAGTAACTAAAAACATCATCAGTGAAACATACCTGTGTGTTGCTGCTGTACATGATGTCCAGGTAGTCAGTAGGCTACAGAATAACCTAAGTTCCCCGTTTTAATGAACATCTATTATTTAGCAGCTGGTTGAATAGATTAGTTGTTATGACTGCTGGCAAAGTTTCTGGGTGTTTCAGAACTCCAGTGTCTTAATATTACTTCCCTTTGGAGATTTGTTGCTTGTGGAAGATGAAGTTGTTTTTGTGCAGGGAAAATTATGGAGGCCATGTCCGGGCCTCAGGAGCTCAGAGTTTTAACAAAGCCACATATACACATCTGTTTATTCTCAGTAGACATTGTTTGTGATAACAGTGGACTGCAGCTGTTTGTTTGCATAATAAACAGGTGGTTTTTAGAACTTGCATCCCCATTTCCGATTGCAACTGAATGCTGCCCTGCCCTTATTTGTGCTATCTGGACTCTCTGCAGGATCCTAATAACACTGCTGCATGCTTTTTTGTGGACTGTTCGATCCCCCACATCTATTCAACTGTGTTCAGTTCAGGGATGAGAGGGTGGAGTCAGGAAAATCTGAATTATAGGGTGCTGTCACACTCATACAGGCAACAACAGAAGAAGAAAAAAAAACACTCTAGGCCAAGTAATATTCCTCTGATATGAGATAGTGGCAGACAGCAGGGGAGACAGTGTGTGTGTGTGGAGAAAGACCCATCCATGCACGCGCACACACTCACCCAAGGCAGACACTGGAGACAGCTCTGACAGTGAGACAGGCGGCCAGTCAGTCAGACTGATCACGTACCTTCCAGACAGCAGGTTCGCCAGAGGCCGGAGTGCGTCATCACCTCTTCGTTCTTGCGGCTCGTGTCATTGTCGCCGCTGCTCTTCACGCGACAGACCCCGCGCGAGTATAGCCAGTAGTCGGTACCGACGGCGATGGTCATGAGGCTGAAGGCGGCAAACGCGCCCACCGTCGTCACGAGCATCTGGACGCCGCGGTCACACATCAGCATCTTCATATAGGCGGCTCCTGTGTGCCTTAATCTTCTTTTTTTTCTCCCCTCTTTGTAGATTCACCCTTTTATTTCCTTAATATCCCGCGAGACTTGGAGACTCAGAGTGAATAGTTGAGCGGAAAAGCACTCCACAGAAATGAAGAAAAAAAACTGGAATTTCTAGTCAGAGGTGGTTGTTATTGGGAGCATCGGCAGGAGGAAAAAAAAATTGTTTTTGGCTGCCTTGTTCGCTGAGTTGACAGGACGCTTGAAGCAAAGGGCGGGAAGGTGGGAGGCTGGCACGTCACTTTCTCACGCATCAAAAACCGGTTTTCACCACCACCATCTTCATATACACGCGCGTGCACACACACACGCCAGAGGATTAGCGACCACCGGTTGTCCCCCAACTACTCGACGCTGCCCACACTCGATCAGAGCGGAGGGTGCCACATTCTGCCTCCGCTCCCCTCCAGCTTTTCATGTGTCCCGGTTAATAAGGCGAGCAGAGTTACCGGAGAGCTCTTCGTCCTTTCTTCTTCTTTTGCTTTCTCTCCTTCCCTTCGTACTTCTACCGCTGCTTATTTAGTTGTGTACCGTTAACAGCCAAGACTCCATCTTTAAAGCAACAAGCAAATGAAAGAGGGTTCGTTTGTTTTCCGTACTGATATCTCCGCGCAGCATGAATGATTGTGCTTTAACAAAAGCACTACAGTTCAAGTGGCTTGCCCCTAACTCACCTCAGGATTTCTTGCCCGTTGAAAGGTCTCCTCTTCTGACAATTCCTCCTTCTAATACGAGGCTGCCTGTGGAGGAATAAACGTCAGCCGTTTTCCTTTCCGAGTCACTGAATGAATGAACCATGAATAAAGCCCATGCCTTAGCTATGGGGTCGACGATGGCCGAGATCCGTCGTGTGGTTTCCACTCCGGTTGTTGACTCACCGACATGTTTTTTCTCTCCTGCGATTATCAAAGTACAGGGGAAAGAAACTGCTCCGAAACTGATCATGTAGGGTTTTCTGCAGTGTTTGGGTTGAATGGGCTTTGAAGAAGTACCAAAAATAGTAACAAAAAATGTTCTTTCCAAAATATTCTCTTTTTTTAAAAAATGATGTTGAACAGCAAGCGGAACAAAAAACGGACGACAACACCCTTGATTGTGGAGCTAATATGACAGTTACACCCGCCTGGGTTTGCTCCCGAGAAACGTGCCCCTTGGTGCCAATAAAAAAAAGGGGAAAATATGACAGCCGTTGCCTCCCCTTCTCCTCCTCCACCACTCCTTCTCCTCCTCTCTGTCCAACCAACACAAACTAAAATTAACCGCGCGTCTTCCCAAACTCCGCCTGCGGCCTCAACACTCAGCTCGGATTGGGCTCCTGGGTGACAGCGCCCTTCAGGAGCTAATCAGTGCTGCAGGGCCCGCCCACCGCCGCAACACCGCCTGTATAAATACCAAGGGCCCGGGATCAGAGAGCATTTGGAACTCCAGTGAAGATGCCTATCTTAGGAGAGATGCGGTATCACTGTCCAGTCAATGGAGAGTGTCTCACAAATGTAACTGGGTTGTTATCAGATATTCAACCACTGTCCACACAAAAGTTTTGCTCATAGCTGATTTGATTATTTGTGCTCCAAGTTGCTCTAAATGCACTTTTGTGGTTTCCAACCCTTTCTGAATCAGCTACGGGAGCTGTCCCTGGTGCTGAATGGGGCGCTGTCCTTGGTTCTTCATTCAAAACAGCGACAGTCAACCTTCTGGTCGTCGGTTCTCATCTCGCCTCCGCCTGCGCGGCGCCAGCAGCTCCTGCACCGCACTGATTACTGTGGTTAGATGAGAGGACGACTAGCAAGTGATGCATGGAGAATCGCACCCGGGAGAGAAGCAGAGACGCCACTTAAAGAGCCACAGACCGTTTTTAATGATTCCTCTCCAGTAAAAGCCTCCACACAAGGCAATCTTCATTTCATACCGCGCTTACGCGCTAGAGCGTGCGCGCGTGAGATTTGGATGCACAGCTGCCAGAGCAACTGTACGTCTGTTTATGTATGTGTTCACGTGACTATGGTTGTTTGCCTCTGTGGAAACCCAGTAGTTGAACAGATCTGCTCTAAAGGTATTGGCTCTTTAAATGGTAACAAATGGAAGCATGGGGAGCAAAGGAAGGATGACATTACTGCAGGAACCACTAATGCATCCATCACCGCTCTCTCATTGTTATTTGGATATTTTTATTCATTGGTTGGCTTTTTGTCTGACGTCATTCTTATGCATGCACCAATTTGCATTTTACCAAGAAACTTAAATGCCCATCCTTTAATGTACAGATGACCACCCAAATACATTTTTTTAAACTGAAGTTAAATTGGCTGATTTATGACTGAAACTGACTTAAAGATGGGGCGAGTGATGAGGTGACAACCAGGAAGTGTGTACTTGGTGAAACTGATGATTTTTGCACTGATTATAAGGGAAACAGGAAATAAAATAATAAAAAATTAGAGGATAAAGTAAAGGATTACACATTAATAAATGCAGCAACAGATCAACAGAGAGTGTAGTGACAGGTCCTATTATTCCTCTCACTTGCTCTTCTGTGTGGCTGTTTATTTGTGTCTCTGTGTGTAAGAGTGTGTGTGGGAGTGTGTGTCCGAGGCCCTTACTTCCTGCGTTATCTCACAAGAAGATTCATTAACATACAAATGACTTCAGTAGGAGAAGCACAGGGTTACACCTTTGGTAAGGGACAGAATGGTGAAGGAAGGAGCCAGAGAAGAATCACGGTGCAGGAGGAGCGGAGAAAGGAAAAAGAGAGGATGGGACTTACTGTAAATGTTGGAGAGATAAGGTGGAAAAAATGAATAGAGGAAAGACATATGGGAAACACTGATGGAGGCAAAAAGGGAAAAGGGTTTAAAGAGACAGAAGGCGAAATGAAAGGATGGACAAAAGCAAGATAATAACATGTTGCAAATTACACGTGTGTTGTCATAATTACATTAGTTTTCTCTGTTGATTGAAGTGGTACTCTTTGTTTTGGGGGACGGGGCATGTACCTTATAGAAATACAAGGAAATTTCTGTTAAGGTTAAGAGCAGATTGCTCTGTTGGTAACATGCATGATAAATAAATAAACATGGGTGTATTGTGCTTCTAGTCAGTGATGCCTTTTCAAATTTCCAGCCAAGACCATGATATTTCCCTAACCTTCAACACATGTCCTGAGTGTGTAAACACTACCATGAACGCCTTCAGTCATTCTTTAGGTCCCATGAGAATGTAAATTAGAAATTAATTAGATATACAATAAATATTTAATAGCAGCATTATGTTAAATGTATTGATAAGAGCAGCATTACTTGGGCTACATTTATTCCAGAAAATGATGTTCTGCACATGTCACAGATTAAAAAGAGCCAAATTTATCAGATCTTAAGGATTAGAGTCATTGGAAAAGGAAGGATTAGCTTCACATAAACACCATAAAATGATTTGTTTTCCATTATAAGTTAATATTTCTGGAAAGTCAAAATTTCATGTGATTATTTTATTCTAAGTCAATGAATTGAGGTTGGAAGCAGCAGTCTTGACTTCATGTGCTCTCTGTAGACTTGACAGAGGTATTAATGTGGCTGCTTCAGGGTGGGAAACATCCAGGTATCTGATACCTACATTTAACACATTAAATATATTACTGTAAATGATTCAAATGATGAGGAAATAAGGAAAGAAAAAAGCCACAAAGAGGAAAATATGATGTAACTTTTTATCTGATTTGTGCTCACATTCACCCTTTAGTTTGCTTATATCTTCACTTACAGGAATCTCAATTAGAATGACTGTATCAAAATGATTGTTATTGCTGCAAGGAATTGTGGGAAGGTGTTATCTCCTTTCCCTTTCAAGAACAGCCCAGGGTATCCTGTGCTAGAGGAGATAATAAAGGAAGCACTGAATCTCCTTTCCTTACCATAAAGAAAATTTCTGCAGCTCTTATCATGACTGCCTCTTACATACTTCCAAGTCATTGCACCCTGTCAGAAACCGTCTGCTGAAATGACCATTTGACCTCACCCCTGAATCTATGGCATCCAGCCTGTCAACAGTCCTCCGGTAACTTTAAATAGAAACCTCTTCATGACCAGATTACCAGATAATGGATGCTGCACACAGAGAAGAGGCAAATCCTCCTCTCACTCCACTACTCTCAAAACTGTTATCACTATCTTAGTGCTAAATATATATATTTTTAAAGTTTAATTTAATAATTGGTCTATTTATTCATCTTTTAATATCTTCATTATTTGACCTAACGTGGAAGAACTTTTACTTATTATGCTAAAATTTCTTCCACACCTAATTAACTTTTTTCGATTATGGATTAATAATTATTATTGTGTGTATAATCTCAATATAAAAAATAATAGCATTTAAATCCTCTGAAAATATATGTTGTATACAGTTCTTAAAAAAATAATATTTACCACAGATTTAGTTAAAAGACATATGGAATATGGGGATTTAAGCACTGCTGGTATAATGTCCATTGGTATATCTATTAAAGGAAAAAATGACTGCTGTCACCACTTTTCTTACCATTAAATGATGAAGAATGAAGTGAACTCACTTCATCATCAGCTTCATATCTTTTATCCTCAGTTCTCTCTTTGGGCTCTTAATGCACAGCAGGCTGCAGACAGGAACTTTTCAGAAAGAAACACTTCTGTACAAAGGCATTGCCAATTGGCATGAGGCTCTGGTGTTGCTAGGCAGCAAAGGCCCCTGTGGAGAAAAGCATCATGGGATATGAAGTCTGCAGTCACTAAAGTGTCTTCTGTTTGCCCTTTCCCTCTTTCAGTTCTCACTTTCGTCTTCCCTCATCACTTATTTGCTATATGGCAGAAGGATGAGGGGGAGTGAGATGAGGCAGTTATTGAAGAGAAAAGGAGGAGGAGGAAGAGAAGGAGGAGAAAGAATGTACGTTTCTGCTCAGTGAACTGGAACCTTCTCGCGCTTCTGGCCAGTCTTCAGAGACAAGGAAGTGGAGGAGGAAGAGGGGAGGGAAGAAGGGGAAGAAGTTAGAGAAAAGTGAAAACCACAGAAGAGAAATGAAAGAGCCAAACTTAAACTGTATAGATGGTTTTTTCATCACAAAAAGAAAAATGAGCTTCTATGAAATGAGCAGGTTTTTGAACTGACTGAATGTGGCACATCTATGCATGTGTGGATTATGTGGTCTGTGTGTAGACACATGTTCAAATATTTGTTTCTGTGTTTTACCAGATGGAATTGACTTCAGGGCAGAGGGAGAACATATGGGGATGTGGCATGATTCTGGCATGAGGCTAATATGTCAGAGTTGTGATTTATGAGTAGTCTGCAGACAGAGCCCAAGGTAATGGTCTTTGAACATGAGTGTGTATTGGTCTGTGCTGATCATATTTGTTGAAAATTAGACCTTCTCATGTTTGCGTTACCTCCCTTGGCTGTATGAAATCTTGTAAACCATTGTGCTTTATACCAAAAGATAGAGTAAACAGGATGAGAATAAATAATGAATAAAGTAGAAGTACTTAGAGTCTCACGGTGAAAATGTATTTTTAACTTCCTAAACATGACCATTTGCAGGTAAAGAGAGCACGCTGGAAGAGCAATGAGTTATAAGAGGAAGTGTAAGTAGGAAAATCAAAATAATGTGGAAAACTTTGTGCAGGACAAATGACAACCTTGCAATATTTTCCATAATAGTCCACTGACTAAACCCCTTCCAAACTGAAGTCCTTCTTTTCTCTAATAGAGATTTTTGATAGTTTCAGTTGTTGCTGCAAAAAGTCAAAATCAACACAAGTCAACACGTGTTTGCTAATGCAACAAAAGCTGCATTGCATTTAGGAAAACAGGCTGGAAAAAATGTAATTATTGTTCAGTCTTGACTGTTTTTTCAGTCTGAACTGACATCGCTGCTAACTACTAACCTCTTATCTCCAAAACTGTCATTTTTCAAAAAATTTAAATAACTGTATGGTTTTGTAATAACTGGACATAATGTAATCAAACTTTGAATTGGGTTTTAATTATATATCTTTGGTTAAATATTTGTAAAACAACAGACAGACATAGAGGGTGACCAATAGTACTGATTTATGAAGGAAAACAAAAATCACGAACAAAAATCACGAATTTTGGACATAGGAGGTTTTTGCCCAACAGCAGATATATTTTGTTGTGAAACCAACAATGCAGAAACGCAGCAAGGCAAAAATAAAATGAAATAGCAGCCATCCATCTACTAGACCCTATCTCAACTACCACTGGACAATAGATAAGATACACCCTCACCATATAGCATATATATATATATATATATATATATATATATATATATATATATATATATATATATATATATAATACTGTAGCATCAGATGTAATTTAGACTTTTAATTACCTCCTTCTGTGTGGACATAACTCTGACACACTGTAGGCACCTGTCTCCTTTACAGAGACTCAAGCAAGTTTACATAACGTCAATCAGGATAATTTAATATAATGATTTGATTTAAGGTTAGAGCATACACATGGTTAAGTCCATGGAAAGTGAATGCATGTCTATGTGATGACCTCTAATGTGTGAAACACGTTTCTAGTCTGTAATTGGATGGAAAACAGTGAGACTGACTGATTAAGAGAGAGGTGAAGTCACATGTCTGATGGTGTGAAAGTGTGTCTAATATGTTTGCCTAATGGAAATGTCTGTAGGGCTGCATGAGAGGGAGAGAGAGATAGTAAAGGAGAGGGCAAGAAAGGCAGATAGTGTGAAATAAATCCAATAAGCACCTCTGTCATGCTCCTCTCTTGAGCATTTTAAAGATGCGCTGAATGAAATAAATAGGAGATTCTCTTGCTTTTCCATCTCTCTCTTCAGCATGCTGCAGTGCCCTGCTGTCGTTTTACTTCAGTCTCCATCACCCTTTTCTACCCCAAAAGCAACAACAGCTATATTTTTAGTTAATAAGCCACTGAAACATATGATGGATAGATAAATGCTCTTAAGCCGCAGTATATGCCTATATGTGCTGTATATTCTGTGAGTGGGATATACTTTGATTATGTCATTGTCTTCAGAGAAGGTGGTTGCAGTGAGGGACAGAAACTAATGTGTTGTATACTTTCATGTTTCTGTCCTTTGTGTGTTTGTCAGGTGTAGGAGGAGATACAGAAGGGTACTGGCTACCCACTGTGTTCCAGTTTGCTGTCCGTCTCCCCTTTCCTCTTGTTTCCCATCACAGGTGCTTCTCTGTCTTTTTTCAACCCAATGTTTCTTTTAACTTTGATCTCCCTCCTACATTGATTCCAACTGATTTCATTGGCCCTGTTCTAATGATGTAATTGGGAGAAGCATTATTATTGTTATTATTATTAATATTAGTGTTAGTATTATTATCACAGCTGCGTATAAAGCAAGAATAGTGACATGAAAGTGCATACTGTTCAACTAAAAGTAAAAGCACTTACAGAAAAGGCTGTTATGTCCCTTCTATCAAAGCTGCAAATCATTAATGGATATTTATTAATCTCTATAGATGTATAAGTCTTATAAAAAGGCTATTTACAATCCTGACTTTAAAACATAGAATGAATCCTTATTCTCGGAGCAGATGACCTTAGGAAGCGAATTAGTAAGTTCGGGGATTGAGTTGCATGGATGGGAATTTTTAAAAGGTTAATAATGTGTGCTTCCCATTTTAAAAAGGTTAATTTCCACTATTTTATTTTATTTCTGCCCGGTGCCATCTCTGGCATGACATGTAAAACTGCAACTGTATGTTGCAATTTAGGAGTGAATGAGGATTTTTTTTACCTCCATGGCCAGAACAGGATGATCATTATGTAATTTGACTGCGGTTTACAACATATATCTATTAAAAACAGTATAAAGAAATTATTTTATTTTTCCTTTTTAGAAACTTAGACGGTCAACTAATCAGTTGCAGTTTTTTTAAAATCCTTGTTCCTATGCACAGAGATTCCTTCTGATTTCTCTAAATCTCTTAATGATATTATACATTGTAGATGGTGGTATATTCAAAGTAATTGCAATTTTATGATGAGGAAAATTTGTTTGAAATTGTTCTCTGTCCAACTGTTTACCTAAGAGACTCTGCCCCCCCAAAATGCTCCTTTTATATCCAGTCATGCCCTGACCTGTTGCAGATTAGTTGTCAAAACACCTTTGGGCTCTAGACAGAGAGGGAGAGAAAGCAGGGAAAGACCTCCAGCAAAGGGGAACAGTCCCGGACTCGAACCGTGGCTAGGTGCACCAAGGAGCTGTATCCTCTGGATTGGTTTTGATTGGTGTCAGATATGCCAGGCTGTTGTTGTCTATGTTCAACCTTTTTTATGGATGTGTTACTGCCATCAGATTAAAAATTAATCAATATATATGGAGTTTGGCTCCTATTGTACATTAATAAATTATTATATCATTTCTTAAATAATAATAATAATAATAATATTGTGCTATATGTGTGTGAAAATTCTGTGAAAGTTGAAATTAAAATAAAAGTTAGTTGTCAGCACATTTAACTGATCAAGTGGCCAATTTTACCTGAACACTGCTCATCTGAAAAAGGTGGGACAGCTGATGCTTTAAAAACCAATCGACCTCTCAGAGCAACACAAAAAATCAGTCCATATTAACAACAAAAACGCAATTCAGTATCACACACGCAAGGTTTGTAAATCCTCCATGTAACACCAAACCATCCTTTTTTTGAGGCAGCTAACAGAGATGTGTGCCTTGGACAAGCTCTTTCAGTGACATTAGCGTCTGCTGGGATGTTACAAGCTAACATAAAGCCACCTGAAAATTAATTTACAGTATGGCTTGTTTAGAATGAGGAAGAAACGTAATGGGAAAATTATGCAGGTAAGCTAATAAAAAAAATTGAATAAAGTAGAGAATTGTTTAAAATGCTGTGAACTAAGATTTTAAGTTAAATTTTACAGCTCTGAAATGTTAGTTAATAATGGTAAAGTTGGAAGAGTTGTCTGTTTGGTTAGCATTACCTGCTTTACTTATTACAGCTGCAATGAATCTGTTATGGACATCTATTCTCTTTCTAACTTGCTGTCGTCATGTAACTACAAGAAGCTGGTTTTCAGTAATGAAACCATAAATAAGCTATAAGAAAGGTACACTTCTGGATGAAACAAGGCAGAGAATGATTTACCAATGATTTATTATTTTACAATTAAAAACATCACAATATATATTTAATCATAGTTAACTCTCACAAAACACATTCTTACTCTTTTCTTGCAATGTCTTTAAAGTTCTTTGTCCACTGGAAATGATTCCCGGGTAATATCAAATGTTTAGCATGTAAACTCAACTCAAAGTCAGAGCACAGCAGTCAAATTAATGAAAGCTAAAAAGATGGAAAGTTCAGCATCAGGAAGCCGTGGCAAGGTCACACATGGAGAGGAAAAGGGGAGAAATACAAAATGTAGAAGTATTGGCCAAACCAAATTTCAAGATGGAAGAGAAGAGAAGAGAAGAGAAGAGAAGAGAAGAGAAGAGAAGAGAAGAGAAGAGAAGAGAAGAGAAGAGAAGAGATGGAATCATAGAAAAGGGTGAACCAAGAAAAAAAAAAGCCTGCAGTGAGGGATAAAGGTCAAAAGCAAGGAAAATGATGAAAGACAAAGAGAAAGCTGAGAAGGGAAAGGGAAGGAAGAGAGAGAAAGGTCAGAACCAAATAAATAAATAAAAATGGCAGACTGAAAGGTGTGATCAAAGAAAAAAGGTCCAAAAGAAAGAGAAAAAAGGATGAGGACACTTTTAGGCCGACAGTTCAGCCTCAGAACTTGAGTGAACTTGAGTAAACAGGTATTTTGATAGTTACCTATTGCAACTCATACATATAATTTTCTAACCCTAAACACATCAGTTTCAGTATATAAATGCAACTATGGAGATGGAAGACTCTTACCCTTATGTACTCCAAAGAAATTAATATATGTACAAATAAAGCAGGACACGGCCCTTTAATAACATTCAGTAAATAAGTAACACATCATAATAAAGCAACATAAGTTAGGTCTATCAATGGCTAATAAAGTAATTACACCCTAGTCCAACACTTAATATTGAATAAATCCATATCATATGGAACAAGATATGAGAGAAAGAGATTATCACATGCATGCATAGTATAATTGCTTATAATCCTGAAGTGTTACTCTTATCACCAAACAAAACAATGTACTGGCTGATGATTGGGTAACTGTACACATGTACCAGTTTTCACTTCCTGCTTGCTTTCTGAAGCCGTTTCTCTATAGTCAGGTGACAAAGAGGCCGTCTTAGAGAGAGAAGATAAATTTAGTTTAAGATTCGAAGAAAGAACTACAGTTTAATAAATCATCCAGTGCTTAACATATCTGAGTTACATGCATGCTCATAAACACTCATTCATTAATTCAGTCATACAAACAGATAGGCAGTTGTTTAGTGCTCCAGCAGGACATATTTACAGCCTTTACCAGAGCAATATTCAGCTTTATGCTCAATAAAGGTCAATACATCACTTTGACTTTTCCTATTTTACATTGTACAACATCTAAGCAAAACAAGTGCAGAGTAAAAAAAACCCAAAGGCGAAAGACTTAGGAAGAGTTCAGAGTGTGTACAAACATGTACACTGCAGACGTGTTCTCTTTATGGTATACATGAGGGTATTTTTGTGCTAATTTAAGACAGAAAAAAACTCTAGGCCAGTGCAATGGACCTACAGTATATGTCTTGTGTGCCTCCAGGAGTGAACATTTCAGTCATTGTCTGCCTTGTTACGCTTCACCTGATAATTTCAACCCTCGGTCACACACCAGGACTGTATAACTTCGTGAACATGTGTGTATGTTTGTGTGTAAGTATACGGCGTTAGTTGGCCTTATGGTCAATGTAATATGATCTGAAGCTGAAAGTCAGGTTTCCTGAAGTCCAGCTTAATTTGAAATAATTGGATTTATCCAGTCAATAATGTGTCATACACACATGAAACATACATATTGAAATATTTATTTATGCAATAAATTCTAGCATGCACGACTGGCAATCCAGTACATGCACGTGTGTTTACGCAGCTTCAGTGCACACATCCTTGAATGGATTAGAGAAAATGAGGTAAAAAGAAAAGAGAAAAGCAGCATTGCTGCTGTTATTGCTGTTTGTGAAATTACTCATTTGGGGGTTGTCAGAGCTGCTCATCATTGCCTGTGTTTGTGTGTACTGTATGTGTGTGAGTTTCTCTACTGACTGCTGCATTGCCAACGTTGTGACACGATGTTACACCAGGGCCCCGCTGAGGACTTGTCAGGTGTACGGATTAGAATCAGAGTCAAAACAAAAGTTAATGACCGAATAAGGAAAAAGAGATGCAACTTTGGGATAAGGTTAGAGGAAAGACAAAGGCAATTGTAAAATTAAGAAAAGAAAAAAGGAAGATAGGCTGTGAAGATTGCTCATTAGACATATTCCTCTCTCGTGACTCGGTCTAAGTCATTGATTCCACAGCACAGGTTACAGGATCATGGGAACACAAAACAATACCAGTAACACACAAGTGTCAGCAGGTCGGTCTGTTTATGGTGTATGTCTGGATGACCACTGATGCAGGAAAAGCCTGCATACCCAGGCCTCTGCTCTTACAGAGAACGGCTCCACAAGATACTATCAACACTACTAAATGTGGATATGATGCAGTTTGTTGCTTCAGATAGTCACAAGATTTTTTTCCTATACATTTTTACAAAGACATTAAAATATATAAAACTTTACAGTGACATTGTGACACCCCAGTTATGTTGTAAAAACACTTGCTAGTCTGAGACATTGTGCTTTGAGTTTCTTGGTCTCATTTGGCCATTTAAACGGACATGGGACGACTTCATAAAAGAAAAGTACAGCCCTATGGTTGAAGATGCTGCTTTTATCCCTTCAGAGCAGTTTTTGTGGGATAATAGGAATGAAAATCACAATATTTCCCTTCAGAATACTTAAAATGTGGAAGAGACATAAATATAGGAGGAAACTAAAGTCAATTGTTGTTACAATTTTTGTATAAAACTAATATTTTAAAAGTTGACACTAAGATGTAGTTCTTCAGTTTTGATGTGATCAAATATTCTCTATAAATCTATCATGTTGCGCTTGCATTTGTTCCACAAACATGCTTTTGGTGTATTTGGCTTCTAATGTTTTCTGCATTTTGTGTCTTGTAGTACCGTTTTTTTTATTACTTCAACTATTGAACAACCCAAAAAACTGGTTTAAATGAATGCAAACATTCACTGAGCTCACACATGATAGTTGTAATGTTAGTGCTATAGTTAGCATCCAAGTCTGCTCTGAAACCTTCTATCCTGCTCAAGTCCACCTCTACAGCCCAGTACCAGTCAATGGTGTGTTAATTCTTAGGAGCCACATATTCAGGGTTGGTGTAGGAGAAGCCAAGGAACTCGTCCTGGTCCAGATTCATGATGACGAGCTTGTCCGTTGGCGTCAAATCCACCGGCATCTTGGTGAACTCCTTGTCAAAGTTACAAGTGTCCCGACGGTTTCTCTGCAAGTGGGGTTAATAGATGATGACAGGGTGGGGGGATGGGGTGATGGGAAGGATGGAAAGATGAGAAATTATTATTGGAGATGAGAGGGGTCAATTGTGGGGCATTGCCACACACCTTACAGTGGATTATCAACCTAAAATAGTAATATTCATAGAGCATTAAAATGCATTATTTGGTTATGTCAAATGTTATGAAAGTCCAGTAGGTTAGCATAGACCACACAGCTTCATAAGTGGACAGATGTCATTTTTCCAAAGTTTCTCATATAATTGTTTTTCTAATCTCTGCCAGAAAGGCCAGTTTTTTTACTTAGATGGCACCAGCCAAAGTCATATTTTACTTGCAAATGCAAGAAGTAATGCAGTTTTACATTTTAACTGTAAGTACAGAAAGCATATTGCCACCTGTCAAGAAAAGCAGCAGCTCTGACATGATAAGATTTGGAGGATTTCTTTCTTTAAAAAAAAAAAAAAGATGAATAAATAAAGCTTTTGTGGAGTTTTCAGACTTAAAAATAGACATTGGTTTTGTTTGTCTGCTTTGCTCCTGTAGGTACTTGGTTTTGGACAGAAGCAAACTCATCATCAAGGCGTAATACACCACTACTTTGCCAGGATCACTTTGCATCACAAATCAATATAAAGAGAGCTCTTTAGTCTTTAAGCAGCAGGTACTGTAAATTAGGTTAAATAACAAGCTTATGTTGATGTGTATTTTAAGTCAAATAGCATCCTTTCTTAACATCTCCAACAGTGAAACCTTTGAAACACTGGGTGAAAAGGAAATTAAAATAAAATTAAATTGTAAATGTCTTGGTCTAGATCTCATGCCTTATGATTCCAAAATCTATAGGCATGATTGCTGGAGGCTCATATGTCTTTAAGAAGCTATTTTGCTCTTAAAGACAAATGAGAAATACTTAAAGTACACCTTTATATCACTGTATTACACACTCGTCCCGCAGAAAGCATAACGCTTCTCCAGCAAGGGCTTAGTTACCAAGATGCTGAGTTCCACTTTGCCATGTTGGTAAGGTATTCCTTTAATTTTAGGAACAAAAATGGCTCCCCAGTCACCAGCTGAAGGATTAGAGGATGAGTAAGACAGGAATTATAAACAACTTACCAGAATATAACAAGTGGTATGGCAAAAGTAATACATTGTTACTCTAGATTAACCCTCTGTAAAAAGAGGGGATATTTATTATTTAGAAGAGAGAGGAAATCAAGTCCAAACATATATCTAACCATTCTTTATATCTAACAAAGTATTTTCGGTGCATAAACAAGACTAAACATGGGCACTTTGGATTATAATAACATGACTCCTATTTCTTGAAGTTATGTTGGTTTTTGGTCTATTGTAATGATGGAAGAGACAAACAAGCCAAATCAAAAGTGCTTTGCTCCATTTCTTATGTCAGAATATGCTCTATGTGAGGATTTGTGCTTGTCACTTGCTTGTTGAAAGACTTTTCTATTAAATAAACCTGAGTTTATTATCTCTGACCTCCTCTATGAGCCTCCTCTGTCCTCACGCCTTCTTTCTGTGATATGCATTGAAGTCACTGGATAATCTTTAAGGATGGTTGAGGGTTCTCAGTTACTTGATCATGAGAGGAAAGTTAGCAAAATAATGACAATAATAAAAAACACTCACAAACTGACAAAAGAGAGAGTGAAAACTAAAGTTTCTGCATTAAAGAATAAAAACTCTGCACTTCTGTGAGTCTCTTTCTTTGTTGACATCTTTTGGTTGAGGGCGGGATGACTCATGAGCTCTCCTGTGTCCACTTCCACAGAGCTTCTAAATGGCAGCTTTTTTTGGCTTTGTTTCTGTGGTACCAGCCACTGTGTAATGTGTTGTTAACAACATGTTTGGCTTCACACAGATATTTTTGTGAGATCTAATCTTGACTTACCTCTGATTCCACTTATACCTCATTATAAGGAGAACCTTGAAAAGGAAGCTTTCCACAATGACATAGATGCATTTGTTGTTGGGAACTAAAATAGTTATAGCCAGAGGGTCATGGCACTAATGCTGAAAGAAGGGACATGATTTTATATAAATACCTTTACGCTCTGGGATGAGAACTGGTTAGTAGTCCTGCAGTGGGTTAAAGGAGTGACCTGCAACTTTTTGCAGAACTATGTCAAGTCTTAAACTTCATGCAATGATTATTTACTCATATAAGCGTGCTGGAAGTATCACCTACATGGTTATTGACAAATGGCAATGTTTAATATATGAAAAAGAATTGGGGGGGGGGGCATGTCTTGTGTGACTGGAAGGACAAATTACTAAAATTCAAGACTATGTTGAGAGTGTCCATGTAGTCAAGGAAATGTAGGAGAGTATATAAAGAGGCATTTTAAAGGTGCAGTTGAACAAACAGTGACTCATCGAAGAAAGACTTGAAAGACTGGATTAAAGGCAACTGTGACTTAGTGTAGGAGGGGAGGCATGTCTGTGTTAGCAGTAGTAGAGGGGTGTCTCTGGGGCAACTCATTGTACTGCTTGGCTTAGTCTGAGCACGGAGGAAAGCAAATTAAAGCTTTTCCCATTGCCTGCAGTAGACAGTTTATCGTCAGTGATCTAAAGTCCAAAATGTGCCAGTACATAACACCTCTACCTCCAAGAAGACAGATGTGTCACTGTGACAGTAACTGTATCCTACATGCTGGGTTTCTGACTATCAAGATAATAAATGCTCCCTTTGACTGAACTACAAATGTCAGCCTCACATAGCAGGACAGAGGCTTAGCTTCCAACGTCTAGATGGCAGGCAGGAAAAAAAAAATCAATCTCATGCATTTTATTAGTTTTAGAGTCTTCATGTGACGTGATACAGTCAGTAGAGGTGTTTCTATGAAGGAAAATTAGAGCTGTTATTATTTTTGTTGCTCCAACAGCAACTTTTTTGGTGAAAATTAGCGTGTACACCTGGGTGTTGTATTCCCATTGATGCCAGACCAAGCTGGGACCTGCACCTATCGCTGAGTCACTGAACACAGGACTGAATGCAGATGAAACACTTTCTTATGGAACTCAAGTGCCACATGTTAACAAGTGTTAGCAGGTTTATTGACAGGTGTAAAAAAAAAAAAAAAGATAGTTAAAGTTCGTGCATAATAGAGGATCACGGTGGGTGAAAAACAGTGTATAAGGGAGAGGCTACCTTTTAAATTTCCCCCACAAAAACCTTCACTAAAAGGCATCATTGTGCAGGATTCTGCAGTATTTTTACAAAACAGTTGAGAAAATGGCACTGCGCACAGGAATCGTTCTAGAAGTAGTACAGGAAAGCAAATATACATATTAAAAGCAATTTAAACTTTTCTAGTTTTTTAAAATAGTTGTATATACTTGGATTTTTATGAGTTGTACGAACACCCGCAGAGACCCCGCAGCTCATCCCGTTTTTTAAAGTGTGCCTGTCCTGCAGCAGGGAGGTGCATGACCCAACAAAGCATCACTAAAGAGCTCAGAGAACCAGCTACTAAGAAGTCAATATTGGCTACTATTGGTTATTACAAGCAGTATGACGACCATAAACTCAGCTCTAAATGCTGTATATTTGCTCTAAAGATACAGTAATATTCAAGGGTATATACCAAAAGTGAGGCGGCTTTCATTAAGAAACACAGCTCATCAAATAGAAAGGGTGGAGACAAGCATACACAGTGGCCGAGTCAGTATATTATGCTTAGCGATATACACTAGCTACAACATGGGGATTTTCATTCTGACATCTCGTCTAATGATTTGTTACTGAAATGCACCAGAAATAGCTATTCTTTCAGTTTTTTTAACCCTCTGGTGCATGAATTATTACAAAAAAGCTACCACATTTTTTAAAATAAAATATTTTACTTCTACAGACATGCACATTGATGTTTTTCTGTTTTTTAATCTTATTTTAACTTTTACTCAGTGTATTGATTTTTCTATACTACATGACAGCACCTGGGTCCAACTGGACTTAAAGCAGTCTGACTATCACTTAATTATGACGTCCCATCTTGTTTGAATTCATGCTTGTGTTGTTCTCACTCTCAAATGTAAGTCACTTCGGATACAAGCGTCTGCTGAATGACTGTAGAATATTTGATCTATGAAAATATTTATAAAATAATATCTTGTCATATTAATATAATATAAATTTTCTATAAAAACACCTGGATCATTTTCTTGTCCTGTTTATCACTGAGGCAAACTTGGTAACTACAATGTATGTATATATACTATATCAAATGTATTTATTCTTTGGCAGAGTGGGAGTGTGGCAGAGTATTGGTGACTCACTAATGTCCAATGAAGTTGCTAATGTACGATCCATACCCATGCATACACTTAAAAACAGCCTTTAAATATATATCCACTGTAGTGGACATTATGCATCAAAGGGTTAAAGAAAGTTCATCATTTTATAATGTAAATGTTCCACCTGGTCGATTCACCTTTTTAAAATGATGTTCTTTATTCAGAGATGTGATAAAATAGGTGTGTCCCGATCCGATATTGATATCGAAAATAGGTCTGATATCAGCCAAAAAAAAAAAACGGTATTGGATTATATTGGCCTGAATAAGAAAATCTCTGACATAAGCACTCCGCTTTGAGCCGTTAATTCTGCTCTCTATCCCGCTCCCGCAATTCTATCCTGCAGCGCCCGGATCCAGCATGCAGAGACGACGTGATCACAGCGGCATGTGTTAGCAAAGTAGCATGGAGCAGGAGCCAGGTCAGTATATAGTGCGCGATGACCATCCCTGTCAGTGGTAAGTAATGTCGGGTTTAAACGCTCGATCAGGTACCTCAAGCCTCACTACATTATATATACACTTTATATACTGACAGTATAAAATAACTAAAGTGACTTTGAATAGTTATTTTGCTCTTTAAAATAATATTTTGTTCATATTTGATTTATTGAGGATATTTTTCAGGGTCCTCTAATTTATAATTTATTTATTCATTCACTTGTTGTATAGTCTTATGTTTAAAATTCAAATTTATGCAACCCATGGTTAATAATAAAAGGGTCAGTTTTTTCTCATACCTACTGTTGCTGACTATTCTCTGAGTAATATCAAGCCTTTTCTCCCATTCCACATTACAAAATAAGTAAAAGTGTATATGAGTCGTGCTGATATCGTATCGGTTTGATATCGGTATCGGCCAATACTAATGGCTGCAATATCGGTATCGTATCGGATGTGAAGAAGTTATATCAGGACAACCATATCCTAAACTACTACCTTCATTACTCTTTCATAACAGCACATGCATTCTGGGTTGCTCTGTGGTGAACAGTTAAGTTGTGGTACTTTCTACCTCCATTTGTCATTTTTGAGGTGCCTAAAAAACTTGCCTGGAGTCCTCCTGGAATTCAAAGGCCATTACATATGGTAGCTCAATCAAACACAGGAGGGGCTTTGGGAAATGATGGGCCTTAAAAATTGGAGAAACTTTCAAAGGAAAGGTGTGCTGAATCAGTACGTTTGTTCCCTAGAGGAGCTGCTGCTGCTGCTTATTTATCTTGTTGTTACGGTGTAGAAATCTTTGTAGGTTGATTTGCTTGTAAAAACAAACCAAATCCATTTTATGACGAGACTATGGTTCAAAAAGAAATGTGGCCATTGATGGCACAGGTGGCTGTTTTATTGCTACATTGCAACAAAATTGGAAGGAAAATAAGTATTACATTAAAAAATAAATAAGTAAAATAATAATAATAATAATTCAAACTGCATATAGGCTTTTATTATTAATTTTTTTAGAAAGCTATGCTGATTTGTTTTAACTGTCAGTTTTCCTGCATACATAAAAGATGAATTTATATGTGTTTTAGTGTATGTGAAGACATCAAATTGCCATAAAACATTCAAACTGGGTAAAATGTCTAAAAAAACATTGTCAGAACACAGGTAAAACCAAAAGATAAAAAAAAGAGAAACAATGAACACACTGGTCACAGAGATAACCTGACAAAGGGTAAAGTCCACATCCATAAGTATTATGTGTTAAAAGACAGTGAGAAAAGTCAGGGATTCGCTAAAAACATCCATAAACTCAAGAGTCTGCATGTCAACGTGGAGACAGAAGGGGACAGGAGAGATCTGAGGGATCAGAGAAACCACAAACCAACGTAGCATCTCCTACCTTAATCTGCCAATTTTCCCATGGCCTAAGAGGAGCTTTCTTCATCCGCTGGGACACAGCTGGCCCAGATCCACCTCACATCTCTGGCCCTGATATTCGCTGGAGTCTGCACTCCTAGCTGGTACGATACTCACATTCCAGATTAAATAAAGTTAAAATGTTTTTATCAGCTTCATTGTAATTAGAAACAAATGCCTCCTTTACATCCTCTGTTTTATAGACTTGAAAAAGCTGGTGGTCCACTTCTTTCTCCAAAGTCCCAATCCCAGTTCTCTGGTTCTCTTACCCCATTTTCCAGGGGTAGAGTACTCACTTTCTTTGCGGGAACAAGGAGAAGTGGTGATCTAGTAATCCAAATTGCCACCAAAGGCCCCTTTGAAGGGCCACATGACCACAACTACTTGATCCCTAAAAGAAAATAAGCATTTTACTTTTTCAAAATTGGAATTACGGATAAACTGTTTTAGTTTTTTAAGGGTAGTTCTAGAAGTCAAGCTAATTTAGGTTTCTCTGAAAATAAACATAATTACACGCACGTCTGACTGGAACTATAGCTCTAACTTGCATCCTTCTGAAAAGTGATCCATCATGTACATTGCGGAAGCGGAGTTATTTATCAAGCAAACATACAGCTGCCAGCCATGTAGGCCAGATCATAACGTGTTCCATCTCATCACGCTTCAGTTGCAGTTAATGCTGCGAGGCACAAAGACAGAGACATGGAGGAAAAAAACCTGGAAAAGATGCAGCATAGGACAGGCAGCGAGATAAATATCAGTGGCCCTTGGTGTAGATGCATAGATAGCGCAGAATAAATAAGCGCATTAGGGCAAACACACACAATTACTTTTCACATCACTGTTTTCCAGCGGCGGTGGCTTTAATAGAGAAACATGACTTGCGGTCTTCAATTTTAGTCTTTGCCTCTTTACACCTCCCTTCCTTCTCTTCCTCTCCTCTTTTTCCCTCTTCCCTCTTTCCCCTTACCACCCCTTTCTCTCTCTCAACCCATCTCTTTTCAGTAACGAGAGGATTAGCAGAAGATGAGCCAATGTCAGCTGAGGATGCGGGGAGAATGGGAGGCACTGAGGAAAGAGGAGGTGAAGAGGAGAGGAGGGTGAATGAAAGGCAGTATCAAACATTGACCTGTTTTGGGCTGATAAGCCCGGGCTGCTTTGTGCTGAAGCCACTGGCTTTAATTTGGGGGCCGCAACATTTGGAATTAATTATCACATGCACGCCAGCAGTGCTGCAGCTTACTGTGTAGATTGGCTAGTACATCCACTCCAATACAAACTTTATACAGCCCGTGTGTTGGAACTCACTGTTACAGAAAGGTCTGAATTGCTTTGTAAAACATTAGCATAAAACACAGCTGCACTACTGTCTTACTACACACTTAGGCTCAGGTGGCTGGCTAAAGCAGAATAAAGACGTTATTCTTTTAATACTAAAATATGTGCAGTTACATACATTTAATCAGCTAATTGTTTTTCTTCTAACTATTCTATACAAATCCTGGATGTATTCTCATGTTCTTATTTGCTTAGACTAACAGACTTTTGATAATTTTAATCCTTCATTTTACGTTCACTTTGTTAAAAGTTTGTAAATCTCTTTGGATGCTATATTAAACGGTAAGTCCAAGCACATGGGGTGATAAAAGCCCTATCTGCTTTCTTGTTTTATTTGCCAACATTGTGGTTGCTAAGCAAGACACAGACAACAAGACAAGCGTTGGGCTCATTTTAACATGATCTAATGTAGATTGTCCCAGTGATCTTCATCATGACTGGACTCCTACGAATAATCGAGGCCATGACAGAGGAGTTTGTTTACTCCAAACATATGTAGCAATGACACTATATATATATATATATATATATATATATATATATATATATATATATATAACCCACATATTTATACAAGCAGAAAAAATGCAGGATTTAATCCAAGCTACTATCAACCAAGGCCGGCTTTACGCAGGGGCAAGAGGGGGCAGTGCCCCCTCAAACAAACATTCTGCCCCCTCAATCAAATGCGCCGAAATGGGCAAATCTCTCCAAACGCTCTCTCCCCTCTGTACTGAACGCTGTGTGTCGGAGCTTCACAGGATCCATTGTACTGTCTTCAACAAGTCCTTCCCACCACCACAGAAAACAACCAATCAGTGTTTAGTATGCAAATGAGTTGACATACAGCCTGATCTTGCGGTGTCATATTTCTCCCCCTCGTAGAGAGAGCGGCTGCTGAGCTCCAGCGGTAAAACTTATAGAGTAAAGCTCTGTTAAATGTGTTGTAGCGATACTGAATAAATACTTATAATAACAGACGTATTTATTGCATCTATTCTGTCAACTGGGGTTTGTTTCTGTTCTATTTAAACGTGTCTACGCCTGTTAGTAGGAGCAGTGATCAATCACGCACGGGCCATAGATGTGACTGCCTCCTCGGTACTAGACTGAGGGAAAACAAGCTGCGCATATGAGACCCCTCAAGCTCCGCCCAGCCTTTAGTTCAGCATGCTAGTTTGAAGAAAAAAATAACAGAAAGTTTCACTCTACATTCCCGCTGCTTTCAGCAGTTCAGCTCAGAGCTTCATGTATGCCTTGTTGGTTCTTAAAATTTTGATGAAGGATCATTTAGTTTTTACTCATTTTCATTTATTATTATCATTATTTCCCCCTGAAGATTCACTGCCTTATTTTGGTAGGGGGTTTAATTTTTTGCTCTGTTATTGTTGTGCTTGATAGTTATGATTCTTTAATCATTATGGTCTATATACAGACAGAAACAAACACACAGATAGTTGAGTTTATTGTTATTAGTTTCAAATTTATTCAAAATGCTTAGACATCTAATGGCTGTCCAATAGGGCAATTGTTATTTTGTTGGTTGTTAAAGCTTTGATAATGGATCATTCTTTTCTTTTTTCTTACTTCATTTTGTTATTGATATTTTCTGTTCCCCCCCTGAGGGATTGCCACCTTATTGTGGTCAGGGGGTTTGCGTGCCTCAGTGACTCTAAGAGCTATACCAGCAGGAGCTTTGGTTTCAGGTGGGACACCCAAGCTGGACAGGTCTTAGAGTAGAGGCCTGACAAAGTGCAATCCATTTCTTTGAAGTTGGACTCCACTAACAGCACAGTTCCGTTAAAGAAACACTTAAAAAACAACAACAAGAAAATGCTGAAGTATGTACTCATAATGCCCCCTTCAAATTTATGCCTGCCCCCTCATGTATGCATTCCTAGAACCGGCCCTGCTATCAACCATCTACTCATGAAGAAGTTGTACTTCCAAGCCTTTCCATATTTCATCTTCTCGGCCATGTAGAAAAGACCACATAGTTTAAGATATGGGGAACTGAACAGACATGTATTTCTCTTGTTAAATGAATATATATATATATATATAAATATATATATATATATGTCATCACATACCTTAACTGTATTTAGATACCTATAGCAGTAACTCGCATCTCAACTGTGAAAATGCTCAAACCATGACTTGCATTTTTCATATACATTTTCCACTTTGTTCAGTGTGGGCCTGCAAAAGGCATGCCATTGAATACAAACAATAAAGGTTCATAGTCAGGAATTAAGCCGGTTCTAAACCACTTTACCATAGCTGAGAGGTTACATTACCATTCAAAGCATGACCCCTATCCATTACAGTCAATAAACACATCAACTGTTCGGCATGCATGTTCAAACTGTGATCATGCAGCATGGCTGCCTGTGACGACTCTTGCTAAAAAACCTTTTATTGGATGGAAATAAGATACTATGGCAAGGAAATTAAATATTACTGGCCACAAGTTATAAATATCATTAAGACATGACCATGCTTACAGAAAACCTGACCACAGGTCGGTAGCGAATGAGAAACGGTAATAATGTTGTACTAATTTAAAAACAAATTACTTGTCTGGTCATTGAGTTGACTGCAAACTCATTCTTGTGTCTCAAATGAGATATCATCCGACTAACAGCTAAAGCTTGGCCAAAACTGAATGCTAAAGGACAATGATCTCAAACACAGTGCCATGTTGCTGACAGAATGACTAAAAAAGAATCAAGGTGTTGGACTGGTCCAAAGTACAAACCTCAGCCTGATTGAAATGCTGTGGCAGGACTTCATCTGAGCTGCACATCATCAAATGCAAACGTAAATGAACTGTAGCCACTACGTAAAGAAGATTGGGCCAAAATTCCTCCACAACTACATGCGAGACTGACTGTGATATTGAAAAAGATTCATTCTTGTTATTGTTGTTAAAGGTGTTTCTATAATTGTTTTCTTTAAAAATATTTTATTTCCACATGCATACAGTAAAACATGCCCGTACTAAAACAAAACAGGGTGCATGCTTGTACTGTGGCTGACATTGGGATAGTTCTAAAATGATGTTTAAACTTACATATCCGAGTATCTAGTGGTCGCAGACTAAAATATTCCGTACTAAAGTCACCAGAAAGACTTCTTAGCATGTTTTTTGCTTTTCAGTCTGTGCATTTTAGCTAATGTCTTTTATGTTAATCGCAAGAGGATCTTAAAATCCATCCAAAAGGTAAAATAAAATGAAGAATAAATCAAATTTATTATTGTTTTATATATAATAATGACTTTATGGAACAAAATTAATTTAGTATTGTGTGCAGCCCACAGCAAAATAGACTCCATATGTTGTGGCCATTATCGAGCTGTAGCTGTGGTTTAAATATCACTTTTCCACACAATACTAACTTTTTCCATGATTTTATTATGTTGCTTGCATTCCTACACCTTAGTGTCTTGTGGCCATCCAGTTTTATCATGAGGAAATGACATGTGAGTCAGATACGATTCTATAACACTCGTTCTTACGAAGGGGTGCACCACATTGCTAAAAGCTATGAATTCAGTAAAGGACAATGGTGATATGATAAAAAGTTAATTGAAGATGTGCAGATTTTCTAATAATTGTGCTCGACCGAGAACAGAAATGATTGATGAGATTTACATTTTTTTCTAACACATTTAAAAAACAACCAAGATTTAATGTGTTAATTGATGAGCTTCATCAGAGCTGGTAAAAAGGTTTCATTAGATTTGGAGAAGCTGCTCTTATTGTTTTCAGTGTTTATGCTAACGGAGCCTACTGCTTCCTCCAGCTTCATATTTAATTCACAGATACCAGACTGGAATTGATCTTCTTCTCTGACTCTTGGCACAAACATGTGTGGTATTTCCCTAAATGCCAAACCATTAACCTAAAGAGAAATCATTTATCATTGTGGGGATGGGGTAAAAAAAAAACATAAATAAATAAACCTATCTATGCAGAGGAGACAAAAACACTTCATTGTGTTGTAATTATCAGAGCAGTCCCAATTACAAAGACTGCAGATGGATCCAGAGGAATATAATACCACAACATACATGTGACCGCATAAAAACATGAGGAGCATACATTAAAACGTAAGCAGTGTTCATAAATCCAGAGATGATGCTGAGGCTGTAATGCTGAAGAAATCTGCAATTATAATGCAGAAACCCTACAAATTACAGTGGCAACAAAAATGTGATTGTCAGAGAATACAAAGTGTTACTGAATCCATTAACAGAAATAGTTTATTAAGCACTTTCTGAGCTGTTTGCAGATTCTTGTTCAATATGCAAAAGAGATGAGTAAATTTACTCCCATCATAAACTCTGTTCATATTTAACATTTTTCTCACATACAGTATGGATTTATTTCTAAGCATTTCTAAGCTACAGCCTTGTGAATTCTTGATATCAAAACTGAACACTTTTTATTTGAAAAAGTTCAGTTAAAAAAAATTTCATATATGGAAATCACGGCTGCCGCATTCCTTTGGACTTAAGAGGACAGGTACCGTCTAGCCTGTTATTGTTGCCTTAAAAAGGCAGCATACTTGATGGTTTGGGGGCACGTTAGTGCACATGGCATAGACAATCTTCACATCTGTTCTGGCACAACAGGCTGATTTTTAGCTGGCATCCGATTAGGGAAAAGCTTTTCTTATTTCAACAAAACATTTCTAAACCATATCATTCATATAACAACAGCATGGAGAGTCAAGGGGTTAAACTGGCCTGCCTGAAGTACTGATCTGTGATTCACTGTAAACATGTGATCCATCATTACATGAAAATCAATACAAGGCTGCCAAAGTCCCATATTAAGCAATTATTGGAAAACAGGGATGAAGTTTAAGCACTTTAAAAGTATCCCACTGTTCTTAAACTTAGCAGTCATATAACTGCCTAAAAAAACACAAAAACTGAACAAAATCCTATTTTCCACGGGATGTTTAGCGTGTTTTTATATAATTACATGAAAATACAAAAATACGAAATCATGGATCTTCCTGCTATTACACAAAAACCTCACTGGCTTCAGCATTTTCATGAACACTGCAGAAGTATTCCTTGTGAAAAACTTATGTACTATAGATTTAGTTTCCTTATTGCATTGTGCTACAGATCAGTCACAACCACTGCATCTAATTTGTGTTGGTACTTGTTAACACAGTAATCTGCTAGGGGTAGTAAATGGTGCAAGATACAGTCATTAAAAGCAATCTTGCAGCCAGTGGTGCAGCAGTAGCGGCTTGTACAGTGGTTTGCAAGCAGCTTTAGAGGCGGAGAGAAGCGGCTGAGTGGCTCAGCAGGGTTGTGTGTATGTAGGCCGTGTTCTGCATGTTATTTCCTTGAAGTCATCAGACCTACGCTCTCCCATCACGGAAAGGCTCTTATGATAAGTGGCAGCCATGAAATATGCACAGCCTGTGCTAGCCGCCTGCCTCGCTTCACAGAGCCTCGCTTTGCATTTCTGTCCCCTCCCTCCATCTTTCTTCTTGCCACTGTCCCGTTTTAATACCCGTTTCTCTTCTCGCTACCTTTCAATTATTATTGCTTTTGTTTTACTTCTCTCATAAATTATTCTTTGTTGAAATTACTCAGAAATCACCCTGTGTTGTCCCCTATCGCTTTAATTTGCTTTCTTTACTTCTTTTTCTATTCCTCCTTAATTCTTTTTTCCATCAAATCAGTTTTTAACTGCAAGGACAGCAACAGTGTGTGTGTTAGTATGACAATAAAATAAATTAAAACCACAGCCACTGCAGACATTTACTAAAAAAAACATGAAAATGCACACATTTCATATAAAACATAATAAATATCCTGTAGCACATCTTTTAAATTGTTTATTTCAGGACCTTCTGCTTTACTAAGAATCAACCCCCCCAAGAAAAAAAAGGGGGATTAAATGGCACATGGACAGCATAGTAAAAAGCACGTTTTTCTTTATATGTGTTTTCACACACAGAGAACATAACAGTAGCTCAGGTCACACTTTGAAGAACTGCTAATACAAAAAACATGAAAAAAACAAAAAACAGACAAAAAAAACAATATATATCTTTATATTGTCAAGTTTAAGTATACAGTAGATGTGTAATTTTTTTTTTTTTTCGAGTAGCGGGCAATATATTGATAAAAAAAAGGAAATATGTACAAACACAGTCATTGGACACAAATTTAGACTTATGTCATTAAGCTGTAAAAACACAATAGCTGTATTTGTTTTTATAAAATGTTAACGGAGTTTCCTGCTATACTCAACATCTGCACAAAGACTGGAGAACTCCAACATGACCAATCTTATGTAAATTGAAAGTTACATTCTAATCAGCAGCTTGTTCCAGCTAAAAATAAAATAATAATCTGACCAGCAAAAAGCTGGCCACAGTCAGACCTGACCACAGACGGACCATTTGTCTTGACATACGTAGACAGCAAGATAACACCATGTAACACCAACAGCAACATGGTGCTATCAGTTGCCTCTGATTGAAACAAGCAGCAAAACAAAGTCCTGAGAACAGATGTACACCTACAAACTCATTTCAAATAGTATTTGTTTTTAAAAGCACTGATCTTTAGAGAAAACTGTACTTTTTTTTAACCAACAACGATCAAAAAAAAAAAAAGTAGTTTGCTAATGTTCTATAGCAAACAAACTAAAGCTACTGTATATTCTGTAGCCAACTACATTATGTAACTAACTGTGAAGTTGTTGTTATATTCTATATATATATATAGTATATATATATATATACATATATATACTATATATATATACATATATATATATCTTTTATATATATAATGGTACATATTTTTGCTTTTCTTAGACTTTTTCTTGTAAATAATTTATATTGCACCTTCTTGCTGTGATGCATGTTCACCTTATTCTGTCTTTCTGCACTTTATTCTATAACAAGAGCTGCTGTAACAAGTGAATTTCTCCACTGTGAGATAATAAAGTCTAATCTAATCTAATCTAATCTAATCTAATCTAACGACTTCGTCACTAGGTCATAGACCAGGGGTGCCCAGGTCCGATCCTGGAGATTCACTTTCCTGCAACTTTTAGATGAAACCCATCTCCAACACACCTGAATCAAATGGTGAATTCCCTCATCCGCATGTCATTCAGCTCTGCAGAGGCCTGGTAACATGCCATTCATTTGATTTAGGTGTGTTGGAGAAGGGATGCATATAAAAGTTGCAGGATAGTAGATTTCCAGGACTGGGCTTGTAGCTAACTACATTCTGTAGCTAACTAAACTTTCACTTAGCTACAGAACATAGTTAACAATCTGTAGCTAACTAACTACATTTACGTTAGCTAAAACTCTTTGTTGCTAACTAAATTGTCACTTGGCTATAGAATATAACTGAATTTCATACCAGTTGATCAAATTTCTATGACAGAAACTCCCCCGATATCCCTCTCTGCTATTGTGTTAACTGTTTGTAAGGTATACATCACTTGCTGGCTGTTCAATACTGTTAATAGCATCAATATCCCCCAAAAAATCCATGGTACTGAGATTGTGCTCTTCAGTAAATTTAGTAAACAAAAGATACATGGCTTATCTCTTAGCACTAAATAGGGATGTAGTCCTGTTAGCAAAGTTAGCACCAGTGCTACCATGGCTAAGTCCACTGTTACCATGACAACAAAGGGAGATAACAGTTTTGGTTTGTTTTGTTTTCCAAACTGTTCAGTGTCAGTCGCCTACCCAAAATGTGCATTTCTATGTAAACAGACACAAGCACATCTGTAGTTATCGGAAATCTTTAACATCAGAATAGTCAGACTAATCAACCCCACCTACCTCTATATTTGTGGCCTAATTATTAATTGTGTTAAAAATCTATGTCATCATGTAACAAGATGCTGAGTGTCGATGCCGCCATAGCTAAATTTAAGCTAGGCCACTATTCAGAAAGGGAAACAAGTGAGGAAAGCGTAGTTGTAAAATGTTTGAACATTTATTGTAAAACTGACACAATTTCCACTGTGAATAATACAGCTTTTAGTCATTCTGCTGTGAGATTGGATTTTTTTTTGTTACGGTCAAAGCAAATGCAAAGCTCATGTGAAGGGGGAGTAGTCACCATATGGGCAAATGTAAACATGGCCAGGTAAGATACTGGTAGGGTGGTGTGGACAAACACTTCCATACACACATTTAAAACAATTATGTGCAGATGTACATGTAGACACACACACACACACACACACACATTGTAAACAATGCCAAGGTACTGGGATCATGCTTTTGTAACATACATAGAAATGCTTGTCTCTTGCATTGCTTAAATATTTGAGAACAGAAATCAGATCAGAGTATAATAAAGAGTATTATCTAACTATTGAACCGACTCAAACCCTCTATAACCACTATGTTTCCCAACAGCATTTTAACATTACGATCCAAGTGATGGAGAGCAGTCACATTGCTAAAAATCAGATTTTTGTGGTACAAAATCTGATGGCTGAATATTAGGCTTATTTGTTAAAAATAATTCTCAATAAGATGCCAAAACCCAGTTGGGAGAGAAGATCTAGAGAGATTCTTAATATAGAAACTCGTGCATGCATGTAAAACATTCCAGTTTTAGCTAAGATAAGGAAAAACATACACGTTATTATATGTATACACTCGTTAAAGAGCACACTACAGGTACAGGCTAAAATAAAATGCACCGAGATGGGTGGAAAAAAAAAGTTAAATCACAATTTTCATTCAAAATTAAATTCAGGACACAGACTGCTTAAACCATGTTGCACGGGAAGTCTTGCAGTTGTGTGTGTTTGAGCAATTTCTTTTCTACATAAACACTAGCAAAAAATGGCACTCTAATTGTCTGTTCTTTCACTGTGTCTAAATTCACAAATTTATAAACACTTAATGGTCCCAATTAATTGTTAATCCTTATTCTGATCCTGCAAGGTAAATTAAACACATACTCTTTCTTCACACTGCAAGGAAGACAAAGCTGAAAATATCCCCAAAATGCAAAAAAAAAGCTTGTGGCAAATCAGATTTACATGCTTCTTGTTCCCTAAAATATTATTTACTGTATCATGCACAACATTATACTGCACTGGTTTATAGTAATAAGCTTTCAAAAAGCAATGCTAAAGCAGAGTCAGTCAATTCGTTTAAAAGCAGTTTACTCAACTTCAACTTTATATTTTTAGAGTGCTACAATACATGCAATTAGGTTTATTGCCCCCAGACTTGGGGTCAACACATCATCCACGTTAAATCTTTGCTATATGTAGGTATCCCATTTTGATAGCTATAACACAAGTAATTCCCAGGATATTTAAAGTGAATATGCTTGCGTATCTATGTGTATATTGTAGCGAGTTATTGGGCTGATAGTTGAGAAATGATTACGTATAGGTTTGTGTGTGTCCATGTGTCCATTTGTGAGCTGAAATCAAGCCTGCTCAGGGGCTGTGGTGGCAGCACTTCCTTGGAACTCTGGGTTGATAAAGGAGAATCCCTGGAACTCGTCTTGGTCCAAGTTCTGAATCACTTCCTCATCAGGGGGGGTCAGCACCGGCGGGTGGCGTGTGAAAAAACGGTCAAAGTTCTCTGCATCCCGTCCACACTGTTAGGGAGGGAGGTTGGGTGGGGGGGTGGGAGAGGGATGGAGTACAGGAGGGAGGGATGGATTGGGAAAGGGGGAGGAATTGGGATGGACAGGAATGGATGAGTGGGTTGGGAGGCAGAAGGAGAGGAAAACAAAAGAAGGGGAATGGCAGGTTGAACCGAGGTGTGAGATGACATTGTTTGAAAATGGTTTCAATTATCAGGACAAGTGCAGGTACTTTGGGTGTGTTTGATTTACTTCCCTGCTAGCCAAGACTGAAACTGGCAGGAGAAAATAAATGAAGCACACCTCATGTATGCTTTCCTTCTTCAGATATTTGAAACGGATACAAATTAAATTTCAAACATAAAAAGTCTCAAAGATACTGTGGCAGCGCACTACACTGAGGTGGGAATCATGCAAATGTAATGCATGAATACAAACTTTTTTTTTTTTGAGAGCATTTCTGCCAAAGTTATCCCAAAAACTAAACATTGTTCTACTATTTTACTCAAAGTTAAATGACTGTAAGACTTAGTTGGGATTTCTAAACAGGCAAGAACAAGCTCAGAGCGATGAGATAATTATTATTGTAACTGTAGGTTAATTGTAGGTTAATTATATGCTGCAGCCCTGTTGGGATGTGAAAAACTAAATCAGTCAATTAGCTCGTTTGCAAAATAGTTTGGAGAAAAGCCTTAAATCTCAGTTTCCAAAACCTTTCACTAACTTTCAGTATTATTCCATATGGGTCTAATGGGACTGATAATGCTGAAATTTGTATATCACAATCTGAGCAAAGTCCCTGATTTGATTAGGCCTGATAAAGACAAAGTGAATGTGGAGTAAATCATCTCAATTAAAAACAAAAAGTCGCAGTTTTATTTCTTCCTCCTGACCACTACAGCTTAAATACCTCTGAGAGGTGCATCCTTCCAAGTACATTAAACAAGTTATTAACTTGAAAACTATATTTTCCCAACAACGTGCCTCACAGGACTCTGGGTCGAGCAATTCCCTCCCATTTTTTTCATATCCATCACTGCACGGGGCTTTAATTAACACAACAAGGATTAAGTATTCTCTGACAACGTCACCCAGAGGAAAACTATACTCATTAAATCTCTGCGACTGGGAAAACCAAACGAAATTGAGAAAGACTGTTTTGAGTTTGGGGAAATAATGCAAAATATGAAATGCATTGGGGAACAATAGTATTTGCAGTTAATTACTGGTTAAACCTGTTTGGGAAAACCAGATGGCCTTGAATGAGAAATAAAATGGAAACTTAGAAGTATCAGGACTGGAAAATAATTTAGTAATTGACATCTTAAATCTGAGAAGAAGAGAGAATTTGAAAATAGTTAATGGCATCAGCCAGATAACTGTTTTTTTTTTTTTTTGTTTTTTTAGAAGAAATGCCCTTTTAAAAGATAGAAAATTGCAGTATATTTCATTTAACAACAAGCCAAACTGATGTTTCCAGTAAGAATTTGAGTTTTCAGTAAATTCTGCCACTGTAAGGATTTTGTAGTGCACTCCAGGACAGGTTTCATTTGAGACTGAACCCCAGAGCATGCAAATAAACAGACATACACAAAAAGAAACTGTGCACACAGAGAGGACAAATAAAAAGTGCAGATGAGAGGACAGATGGGTTGGTGCATGGCAGCCATGAACGGCTGGATGGATGACATCTTAAGGAGGATGATGGAGAAACAGACTGACATTCGATTGTTCAGAGGACATATCAATGAAAATGGTCGTACAGCGAAAACTTCAAATGACATGTCAGGGTAATGGCACGTTTTAACTACCGGATAAATGCGTGAACCAGCCATTCAGGCGGATTGTTAGCTAATCTGTAAGCTATTCACACACTCAACAGATCATTCAACAGATTCTCAAAAGGCATCCACTGCATATAAAACCAGAAGCAAACAAGAAGAAAAACCAGTTCATTTCTGATCAGCCATATGGAGACTGATGGCACCAAATCTCCCTTGTAAAAACTTGTATTACAAAATTATCGCATAGCACTTAAAAAAAAGGGTTTTGGGAGTGTTTTTAGAAACAAATAAATAGATGGAGACCCTCCTTAAAAATAACACAAAGGCAAAAACAAACCCTCTCCACTAAAAAGAAAAGGATCAAAGAATTGCCTTGAGATTCTAAACCGACCCCTTAAACTCATAAAAAGAAATTCAAGCCTATTTATCCATCTTAGCAGGAAGGAAGATATAAAGAGAGAAGCAGCAAGATACAGGACAGATGCCTGAAAGACAAGACTGAGAAAGAAAAGGCAGAGAGGAGAAGAGGCCAGGCAGCATGTTTGTAGTCACATCAGAGGTCTGTGCAGACAACATGTTAGTGCTGCAACAGCCAGGCCTTAATGGTGACCTCACACACACACACACACGCACACACACACATACAAAAAAAAAACCCCAGAGGGCAGAGAACGCTGCATAAAAAGCTCAACTCTGAAAAAACTGCTAAGCAGCAACGTGGCCCGAGGCTACATGAGCATTTGTTCATATTTTGAGTGTTTGTGTGAGTATCGGATGACATCATTCTGACTCTAGCTATGATCAAACTCATTTTGTCGGGGAGGGGGGCCGCAGTTGTGCCAACTTTTGCATAAACTTTCAGGACGTGCACGTACTCCCTTGAGGTTAAGTTTGAACTCTGTCTGACCTCGGTGAAGGCGAAAACCCTCAAAGGTCAAACAGAGCGCAGATCCACCAAACTCCAGCAACCAGTGCATCCACAGGCATGCGTTCAAACCAGTGTCATTATTATCAACCCTGACTTCATCACATCCTTCAGCACCAGCTGCATCTTGTGCCAACTTACCTGTGTGTACAGTCCATTACAGGGGAGGGGAAAGAGACAGACACGTCATATTGACAGGAAAAAAGATGTCGAAGTAAGAGAGACAGATATACAAACAAAAAAAAGGAGGCAAAAGTAAGAGAAAGCAGAAATAGTAATGAAACTCCTGCTCTGTGTGTTGTGGAGGGGAGTATTTTGTGTCACTCATGTGACTTGCACATCCTGTGTGTGATCTGACTTACAGCTCTGGGTTTGAAAGGAGGCTGCACCTCCTTGTTCTCCAGTTTCTCCCAGTCCATGTAGCGGAAGAAGCTGTGATCTCTGATGTCTCTCTCCCCCTCTGGTCCACAGCCCAGTCGTTTCGCTGGATGCTTCGTCATCAGCTGGACAGACGGGGGACAAGAGAGGATTGCTATATGTCAGTCCTTCTTTTCCTCCCTCATCCTAACCACTCCTGCCACATGGAGCAGGAAATCTCTCCTTTCTTCTGTATTCTTGTGTATTTTCCTCAATATTTGCAAACCAGTCTGTCACAGGCTACTCCTGTCCTTTCCCCACATCCTTCTTTGCTTTAGACCCCTTTTTCCCATCCTGATGGCCCGTTAAGTATAATTCAACTGGAGCTGTTCACGTTTTACAAAGAAAAATGCATGTCTACAGGGGTAATGCCTGCTCTTATTGTCCTGCTTGTTCTAATGCCCATGAATGTTGTGCATGTGAGCTCATTCTTCAGTAGCTGATGCAGCTTGAACATTGTTAACACTTTGCATGTGTTATTGTCACTCTGAATGAAGCCGTACAATCCAATTCAGTGCACCAGAGCATCAGCCTAGTCCATTATCTAACATGTAGAATGAAAATTGAACAAGGAAGCCGAAAGCCAGGAAACTAATCCTCAGTATAACTTATTTATTTTTAAGCAAACAGTTTAAGGAGAGCCAAACTAAATAATCAAATACTCATTATGATGATCTTAACATAACTGATAATATGAATCTTAAAAAACAATTAGTGTGTTTTCATGGTTTTGTTTCTCTTTTTTTGCATTTATTGTATAGCACTTTGGTCAGCTGTTATGTTACTTTTAAAATGTTTTACAGATGCTATGGTATGGTATTGTATGGTATGGTATGGTATGCTATGCTATGCTATGGTATGGTATAGTATGGTCTGGTATGCTATGCCATGCTATGCTATGGTATGGTATGCTATGCTATTCTATGGTATGCTATGGTATGGTATGGTATGCTATGCTATGCTATGCTATGCTATGCTATGGTATGGTATGGTATGGTATGCTATGCTATGCCATGCTATGCTATGCTATGCTATGATGTGGTATGGTATGGTATGGTATGGTATGGTATGGTATGGTATGCTATGGTATGGTATGGTATGGTATGGTATGCTATGCTATGCTATGGTATGCTATGCTATGCTATGCTATGCTATGCTATGGTATGCTATGGTATAGTATGGTCTGGTATGCTATGCCATGACATGCTATGCTATGCTATGCTATGCTATGCTATGCTATGCTATGGTATGGTATGCTATGGTATGGTATGGTATGGTATGGTATGCTATGCTATGGTATGGTATGGTATGGTATGGTATGCTATGGTATGGTATGGAATGGTATGCTATGCTATGCTATGCTATGCTATGGTATGCTATGCTATGCTATGCTATGGTATGGTATGGTATGGTATGCTATGCTATGCTATGCTATGCTATGGTATGGTATAGTATGGTCTGGTATGCTATGCCATGCTATGCTATGCTATGCTATGGTATGCTATGCTATGCTATGCTATGGTATGCTATGGTATGGTATGGTATGGTATGGTATGCTATGCTATGCTATGCTATGGTATGGTATGCTATGGTATGGTATGGTATGGTATGGTATGGTATGGTATGGTATGCTATGGTATGGTACGGTATGGTGTGTAATGTAAAGTTTAACCCTTAAAACGAGATCTAGATCACCCAGTCCTTGAGCATCAACACTTCTATAGTCCACAGTTTCTCAGGAACTGTAGCAACATTAATAGCCTAAAAGTTTGGTGAAATACGTAAGTTTTCTATGCATTTTACATCCAATCCATGTGGTTTACAATCCAGCCACAAAACATAGTGTTTACTCTGAGACTCTTTATGACAGTGTGATCCATGATAACACAATAGGTATCACATTTTATATCATATATCACATTTTCTTAATAAAAAAAAATGCTATCACAATTATGTCGCTAAGAGACTTCTAATTTAATATGAAGCCACTTCCTGTCAAACTTTTAACCAATCAGATAACTGTGGACAAGTGACAACAAAGTTGGATGTTTGCCTTAAAAGAATAAAAATAATGGTTGGAATGGCTGGAATAAAGCCAAGGAGATGTTTTTGATGCACAGTGGTGCAAAAAAAATGTCTTAGAGTGGGTTTTGTGAGGAAAGACGGTAAATAGTAGCATAACTGTAAATAGCTAAAAACAACTGGAGGAGAATGTGTAAATATGTAAATAGTTTCCACTGTGTGCTTGTTTCAATATTTTTTCTCCTGAAAGCCAAGACTTGACAGAATGATGTGCAGATGAGAAAAGGCTTGGTCATTATTGATCTGTGTGTTATTTCTACAAAGTAGGGTTAGTAATAAATAATGTTTTTTTTTTGCTTGGCCTTTATGGAACTATATTTATTGATACATTCATATTATATCATTTTAGCCTCATAATCTGACAGCTGAGGTGCTCCTGAAAAGAATAATGTCTGTATGTTGTGTCATTAAAAGTGTTGAGCTTCTACATGCCTTTTTACACTTTTTACATTGTTTTCTGAATGGAGACTGAGCCAGGCACATGTGTGGTGTTGACTCAGGGACCAAGTGGACCTTTTTATCCTGGTGAGGATGAAGAAATTTCTTGATATCAAGCAGCTGAAGTGTCAATAAGCAAATACTACAGGGCAGTTTTTTGGGCTGGGCTCCACAGGTTTTCAATGAATACATTTTGATGTGTAGGTGTCTTGGCTCATAACATTCATACAAACCAAGAAGCTGGCGTAACCTTAACAAACAAGAAAGGTCTAAATCAGAGCTTTAATGTCCCAGACATGCCCTCTGAAATCATTAGTTTAATTTCCCTTATTCCTGCCACTTCTTGTTTATAAACTATAATCATAATAATGAGTGTTTTCTAATTTTGATCTTGTATCTGTTTCCTTCATTTTGCTACTATCCATCTGGGTAAATTTGTCTCCTCTGGGAAAAAAACTGTTGTTTTCTTTGTCTTTCACTTGTCTGCAGGCGTAATTAAGAACCGTTTACAGTGTCTGTCCACACATGGTGACGTCAGTTTGAGTGTGTGTGTGTGTCTGTTTGTGTGTAAGTGGGGTGTGTCTCCCTCAGGGGCAGCAGTCATAACTCATTACATTAGAGCTGGAATAACATTTTCCAGAGGTTAGTCAACCTTACACTGCGCACACACATGCACACAAACACATTGCCTGCTTAGAGATAAGTGCGGGCATACACATAAACGCTCACCTTCCCAATCATACACACACATACCTGATCATCCAGCAACCATCCCAGCCTCTTCTCTTCTTATCCATGTTGGTTTTCTTTCCTTAAACTATTTATTTATTTTCTCTCAGGGATTTTGAGCAGCAATTTTAAGGCATATTTGAAAAGCAGAGCAACATAATAAGTCTTTCTCTTTGGTTTGGTTAAATACCTAAAGTTGTCTGTTACAGGGAACAGCTGCAGCACATGCTTCTCGTGCGTATCTGCCTTTTGTATTTATGAGCAGGAATAATTGCTCTTTGCTGTACAATCAAGTGAAGTTGAAGACATCTTGTTCCTGTGACTGCAACATATACTGCAGAAGAAGCTTGTGTGTGTGTGTGTTTGTATGTGTGTGTATGCGTGAGACCCTTTGCTTGCTATGAAATATGGATGCATAACAGGGTTCAAGCAGGGGAGCGGAAATGTCTTTGATCACTCCTGCACACGTGCTCTCACACACATTCATGAGCCATGGATCACAGCACATGTTGGAAAAAATTTAACATGTTCTTGCTGGAATGGACAAAGAACTGTTAGAGAAGATTGTTTGATATTTTTGGTGCCTTAACATGCTTGGTTGGGAGCCTGTGAGGCCTACATGTACTCATTCTTCAGTGGCATCTATTTGACATGAAAGCAGAAGGCCATTAGGCTGATCAACCGAAGCAGCTGACAGAAATCGTTACCCATCAGCGGTATACAGCATTTTAGTCTCTATTTATACGAATCACTGTAGTCATATTCATTTTATTTGGATTATTTATTTGTCCATATTTGTCTTAGCAAGGCACTATTAGTTTATAACATTATATTTGACAGTCGTGGAGAACCCTGAATGATGTGACGTCACACTGTAGGGTTCCCTGTGTTTTTCCAGCTCATCTATATGTGATGAGCTGGTAAAGGCACTAATTAATCAGCATTAATCATTTCTAAGAACTTTAAGGTTATTTTTAAAATATTGAGTGATTTAAATGAGCTAGTTTGACCTTCCTTGTTTCCATTTTTATATCTGACATTCAGCAGTTGTTGGGAACAAAGCAAGGCAGAGAAAACAAGATATCAAACACAGTGCATCTAGTTTTAAGCTTCAAAGAGTAAACTTGCTTTTTAATTTGACTAAAAACCTTCTGTTACTGAAAATCTCCATGCTGAGCATTACACTGGTGTTAAACTTCCCACATCTGTAGTGTTCATGCACAAAAAAACCCTGCTTCACTGAATGCTCTCATAAGAAGAGCTATGACTCAGCAGTGCCTGTAGTATTGCTTTGTGTGCATCCTCAGTGACTGAAGTGTTAGAGAAATCTTAGGTTTAGTCCATCATTTTAAATTAGCAGAGCCTAGTCTTAAGTTACAATAAATGTTGAGATAAGCTGAGATAAAACCTGCCACAAAATGCAATGATTTCAGAGAAAATAGTGCAAAATGAACTCCAACCATAGAGTGATTCTTTTTTTCCTTTTGGGGGAGGGGTTGATCAAAATGGAAATATCTTGTAGCATTAAAAAAGTGAGGGTTTATCTACACACACACACACACACACACACACACACACACACACACACACAGAGAGTTAACCCAGGAAATGTTAGCAGGTCGCAGTGGGAACTCTGGGGGTGGACGGAGACGAGTGTTCATGCTCCACTGAAGATTTACTGTTGTAGCTCTACAACCCAGTAATCATCACTAATACATAACATACAGCTTGTATGTGTGTGTGTTTAGTGTGTGTGTTTATCTCTGTCAACAGATCTGTCATTAATTTGCCCATGAATGCCTTTAAATATGGTAGGAGGGAGTATGACAAAATAAATATGTGTATCTTAATTCACTGTGGACTGATGTGAAAGCTTTGTCTATATATATATAGATATATATATATCTATATATATATATGAAGCTTGGAGGTAAGAGTTTGAGACGGGGGTTTGATGAAGAAAACTAACTCCATTTGTTGCATTAATCAGCGAACACGCTTCCACATACAGGCACACATCAGCTCAATCCAGTTGGGAAGTGTCAGATCATCATTTAGTACTAGCCGCTCTACTCTGAAGAGGGAGTTTGTACAGCCAACTGAGCATGCTGCACAGGCTTAAGCTATTAGACCAATGTGGTGTGTGTGTGATGAGAAATAGAGGACATTCACAATGTAAAAAACAAGGGATAGCTGGGAGAGTGGGGCAGAGAGTGATATCAAAGCAGGACAGACAGAAAGACTGAACTCCGCTGATTAACTCCAAATACACGTTCCTTTTCAATCTTTAATTATAGAGAAAATGTTTGTTTTTTCTTCCTCTGTTTTTTATTCACCGCCTTGCTCGTCTTATTCTGAATTTTTTTGCCTCAAACCATTTTATTTCCCTCCCCGCCCTTTTTCTGTTTGTGTTTGTGACTTTGAAGATGTGCAGGGTTGATGTATGTGTGTGTGTGTGTGTGTCTGTGTGTGTGTTCACTCACTCCTTTACAAATAGCGACAGCCTCTTTGGACATCGACTTGGGATAGGAGACGTGATGCTCCATGATGGACTGAAACAACTCATCCTCATCCTCCCCATCAAATGGGGGCTGAAAGCAGAGGCGAACAAATAGAAGGTATGAGCATTGAATCACTGAAAATATTTTTATCTACATGAGTAAGAATGAAAAAAGTGCAGGATTTTTAAGGGAGGGTATTATACTAGCTCTTAAGAAATTAATATAAAAATCCCATCACAGGATGTTTCAAGTTTCAGCTTAAATACCAAATAAAATCACTTTTTTTCAATAATCCAACATTTTTTTAATGCACATTTTGAAGATGTGTATTAAAAAAGGTTAATGGAAATACTAAAGTCTGAGAAAAGTTTCCCAAAAAGGTTTTCTTGCTTGTTTCAGGTGGCTGATGAGTTATAGGGGGAGATCTGAATCTGCACTGATTGCAACTGTTCCTAGAGTTATTGCTGCTTCGAGATTATTCATAACAATACTCGCTGACTGGAGAAATAACCAACTTTTCTCTCACCACGCTCTCACTACGCTATTTAGATTAATATCTGCTGGTCACTACACATAGTTTACTTACTCTACATTAGCTCATGGAAACTAGCCTGACTTTCTATGAATCAACATATTAAAAGTTTGGGAGCTAAATGTGAATAAGTGATTTTTTTTCTGGCCTTTTTTCCCCCCTGAAGTAATCGTGTTAGCTGTTGTCTTTAACTCATACCAGCCTGAATCTGTTGAAGGTTTGGACACAGATTCTTGTTCAAAAGGAGTGGGTATGTCTGACCTAAGGCTAGGTACACACATAAAGATTATCGGGCTGCTTTTGTCCTGATTTTCCCCCTTCCCGACCAAAGACGGCAAATGCCCCATTATCTTAAGTCTTATGAGATTTTACTATAAAATTAACATATTATTATTATCGGTCTGAGGTGTGTTACAAGCAAATTCATCCCGACAATTGTCTCATAATATTTATAACCAAAAATCTTTATGTGTGTAAGTAAAGCCGACGACTTCTGATTTGTGACTTGAGTCGATGGTGACGTGGAACGGAATGTAGCCAATCAGAGAGCGAGCTGGCTGGGGCGCAAGGGAGCATATAGAGTCCGTGTTCACGCTGTCTCCAGGCTGTTGTTTTTTTAAGTTCAGGATTTTTCTCTTAACAATAGTCCCAAGACCAGCATCATTACTTCATTATGTACATCCTCTTCATGCTGGGTGTTGTGTTTTCCTGCTGTTGCCATGGTAATCTTCTTAGTTTTCTGTTGCTATGTTTCTTCTTCTTTGTTTTTGTTAGGTCACATTTGGTCACGGAGATGTCTGGCTCGGAGGACTAGATTGTAGATCACTTGCGGGCCAGCATCGTTATGTGTGTGTTATTCTGTGATTAGATTATCGGAGCACACCACACACATTATGATCAACACTGTTAAATGCCTGATTTTTTATTTTCACGTGTGAGGTCTCGAACAGATAAAAAAATCTCATCAGATTTAAAAAATCCTTATGTGTGTACCGGGCCTAACTTTTATCTTGTACTGCATGTGGCACTTTATCAGATGATGTCACGATAGAAAAATCTGGATTTTAAAAATGCATTTTGTTTAATCTTGTAGTGATGTAAAGCATTAAGCACAGGGTTATGGTCTTTTATCATACTGTGTGGGGCTCTAGACACACAGAGGGTTGCAACTGCAATTATATCTCTTGTAAATCTTTGCATAAGATGCCCCCTTTGACCCAGCTAAATTTGCAATGTCCACTCCAAATGAGATACTTCCAGTTGAAAATGTCACATCTTTTCTTTACGAGTCTTAATGCCAAGAGATAAAATCTCATTATGGGATTTAAAAGCAAATATGATTACACAATATCACATTTTAAAGGCAGTACTCGAGAGTCTTTGTTTCTGTTATTTATGCAACTGTGTTTTATAAGTACATTTTAATAAAATCCACACGCTGACACATGCAGACCAACCTGTCCAGCCAACATCTCATAGAGCAAAACTCCAAAGGCCCACCAGTCCACAGATTTCCCATAAGGTTGGTAGGCTATGATCTGAAATGTGAAATACTTTGTTAGCGAAACTTGCAGTCATCATGAGGAAAGGTAATTTTTAAAACAAAGAATACTTCATAAAACAGCACCTAAAATCAATCAAAGAAAAATAAAAATCAAAGGCCAACATTTAATAATGGCTAATTATGAAATGCACCAATGTCATGTTGAAGCTCTAATAAAGACTGTTATTAAATATTAGCAATATAAATAAACAACAAACTCAACTTATCCAACCACTCTCACCCTCTTACACATCACACGTCCATACCTCAGGAGCGATGTAGTCTGGTGTTCCACAGAAGGTTTTGGTGGTGACTCCATCAAGCATATTTTCTTTACACATGCCAAAGTCTGCAACCTTAATGTGACCCTCACAGTCCAGCATGACATTGTCCAGCTTCAGGTCCCTGCACAAGGTGTGAAACAATGTCAGTGGTTTTGTATTAGTGGGAGTTAACATATACAGTGAGACTTGGATTTACAGCTGGGATTCTGAAAATGTTAATAACAAAAAGAAGTAAGAAGAAAAAAAAAAACATCTTCACACCACTGTTCTTCACTGATCTTAACTTGGGCTATTAAGCTCAAGCCTGTAGAATTTTTCCGAAGAATGAACTGTGTTCAGATTGAATCCTACTCATCAAATGTTTTTGTATTTTAAAATTTATCAGTAATGTATTTTTCTTCTTAAAAAAAACAAAAAAGCTAAAAGTCAAAATAAAATTTTAAACTGGATTGTTCACATTGTTTGCCTGCTGATAAAAAATTGTAAGAACTAACTAATTTAAAGTGGCAATACTGAACTTTGAAAGTTTTTTGCACATTGGCATCTACCAATAATGGCTAATCAGCATCCGTCTTGCATCCTGTCTCTTCTTTGAGCTCTGTTCAGTGAGTAAAAGTCAGTCCGATACTGACTCCTGTCTTATCTCTTGCTCTGTCACTCTTTCTCTTTCTTTTCCTTACTTCCTCAGATAATGTGGGTGACTTTGCTGAAACAGCCATGGTGTACATCCAAAACATTCAGTGTGTTGATAGTCAGTTGCTGGCATGTGACGTGGTCTCATAAAGCAAAACATAATGAGATGCTCCGGGCTGGAACACAAAGTTGTGAAATTATGTTTTTCAGCCTGGGATGCTGCAGGGCAATGGCTGCTACAGGAATGTACATAATGAGCCATCAAAACAAGTCGGAAGCACAGAGTTTTAAGGTTGGAAAGTTATGTAGTGTTGCTTTAAAAGGGCTAGTGATGAATAAAACCCCACAGTGTGCTGTTTAGGGAACAAAAGTCATCAGCTTTTAAGTCGGAATTTTATATTTATGTGTTTACTAGAGTTTTTTTATTACCTCATCATTGTCTGATGAGATTTTGCTGAATAAAACTAATTTCAAAACTCTATCTCAACTCATTTGGGACAGAAAACATCACAGCTTTTTAATGAGCTTATAGAGGAATTTATGTTATAAATATTTTTGTCCCTGAAGTACAGGACAGCTTAAGATGTCCTGAGCTGTTCTGGGTTTAAAATGAAGAAGTGAGCATCATAAATATACCGCTGCATGAAATTAATGCAGCTTATTTTCTCCTTCCATCTAATGGAGGTCATTATATATGAATATAACACCTTTAATTTCTGCCCGGAAGCCTGATTTTATGTTACCCATGTTTTTTTTCTTTTTTTATTTATTATTATTTGTTGTTTATTTAGTACGTTTGGTATGAATGTTACCTGTAGATGATGCCCTTTGAATGCAGGAAGAAAAGACCAATGGCTATCTCAGCAGCATAGAATCTACAAAACACACACACAAGAGAAACAACAGCACAAATTAGATGGAGGCTGCAAGAAAGAACAATGGAAAAGCAGAGATAATTTGTGTGTGTGTGTGTGTGTCAGCATTAAAGGTCAGTGCTGTCTGCTCAAGGCCGGAGAGCAGCTGATAAGATCAACAGGAGGAGTCTCGACACACTGACCACGCAGTCAGCCATGTTTGCATGTGCACACAAAAGATGTCGGGGGCATTCTGAATGTGTGGAGGTAGGTGCAGAATATGGAGGATCTTTTTGGTGACTATTAGATTTTTTTTTTTTTATGTGATCAGAATTACATACAGCATTGTTCACTGTCATCATTTGCCGACCATGTCCAACCTTGTATGACCACAGCCATCTTCTGATGGCAACCTAACGCAGGATAATGCACCATGTCACAAAGCTTAAATCATCTCAAACTAGCTTCTTGAACATTACAATGAGTTCACTGGACTCCAATGGCCTCCACAGTCACCAGATCTCAATCCACCAGAGTGGCTTTGGGATCTGGTGGAATGAGATTCTCATCATGGATGTGCAACTGTTTGATGCTGTCATGTCAGTATGGAGCAAAATCTCCAAGGAATGCTTTAAGACCTTGTTGACTCTATGCTACCAGTTCTAAATGCCCAGAACTGGCAAGTTGGACCAAATATGGTGAGTGTATACATACCCAATAAGACAGCAGGTTCTACAAACTGTTGACTTTTGGGAAATACTTACACAGACTCGTGCTTTCCCTCTCACTGATTCTGTTCGACATCCATCACCTCACCAGTCACCGTAATTACATTCTACGGTTTTCAAGGCCAAGCAGTAGCACATACCAAAAACTTTGTGGAACTGCTGGAATACTTCGATATCTTTGAAGTTCTTCAAAGCAGGAACTTGACTAAGGGCAAACATTACATTTTACCCCCAGGCTCTGCTAGGATTGTTCATCCATCACCTGAACAATTAAACTGCTGATGCAAGCTGTTTAGTTAGTCTCAGAAAGTGTACATGCAAAAACAGACATGTGTATGTGATACCAGGGCACTGGAGAGAATCATCCAGTGGGAGCCCTGCTGTTCCGCATGCACAAACATATACCTGCAAGCACAGGGAAGTTAATGCTTAAGCCTCCTTCCCTCAAAACACCTGGTCTTTAATTTCCTTTTTATTTAAATTTTTACCCCTTGATTGGAAAATATATTGTTCTGAACCCCAGTCCAATTACAGTAACACAAACTATAGTAAGAGAAGCTGAGTAACACAATTGTAAGGGCAGTAGTTGCATAAAAAAATCTGAGTTTATAAATTGCATCAGTCAAGTGGTTGAAACAGTAATCTGTAGTTAGTTGTAGGAGCTGTAATGGTTGTTATAGTAATAGTCATAGAGCTGTGCAGAAAAAAACAACAAAAAAACAAAACACTGGCATTACAATTAAGGATTAAAAAATGTGCCACAGGTTGATGAACAAAAAGCGGGTGCACTCCACAACCTTCACATAAAATATTGATTAAATAATGGAACGTCTTCAGCCAGAGGCTTCTTCAACTTCACTGCAATAAGGGCTGGTACAGGAAGTCCTTTTGTCCCTACAGTAATAACCTTTTACAGTGACTCTGTGCCAGGAGAGAGGGACTTCTTTAGGAAGAAATCTGCTGTGTACCTGTCACTTAACTTGCTCTTATCCTTTATCCTTAACTTATTTCTATTTTTGGTAAATCATAGGATTTTTTTTTATTTACACAATAAATTTGGTGTCACTTTGGGGTTTGTGTATAATTAAAGAAATATAATTTCCTTTCAATTCATAGTCATGCTAGGTGTAATAACAGTGGTGGCCGAAGTACCATAATTAAAGGGAATGTGGAGAATATTAGTTCCCCAATACAATCATTCCACTTCCTGTGTGCACAGCAATGCAAGTTTTTATATGGGGAATATTTTTTAAAATAACTTAAAATGAATTTAGCTAAAAAGGACCAATCAAAGCAGAGGAAATATCAGATATGTCTCAGCCCTCTCTGTCTCAGACAGGGGCAAGCAAATGTGGACGAGGAGTATTTATGTTCTCTGTTAAGCAGGTTTTCTTGGTCATGGACACTGTGCTGTGCACCTGGGGCGCAGAAAAGCTCCAGTTGGAGGGTCATTTTTTCCATGTGGATACTGTTTTCACAGTTGTATCACACACATGCACTTGATGCTTATCTTCCCAGCTTAAGAGACTCATTAAGCAGCACACCGTTAGTTTGCTCATTAAGCAAAACAAAGCATAATTAAACTGTATCTGCTTTATGCTGAAATTTTACATAAGAAAGATGTGTGAGTGTGTATATATGTACTCACACAGCATGGGGCTCTTTGAATTTGCCAACCTGCTGTATCTGATACATGAGATCTCCACCATTTATGTACTCCATGACAAAATACAAGCGGTCCTAAGGAGAGACACAAAGACACACAGGTCAAAAAGTACACAGAGTGACTCATAGTGAGAAAAAGATTGTAAATTACAGTGAAGGTTGTCCAGAGGTGGTCTTGTCATATCAGGCAAAAAAGGAGGGATGCAGAAAAAAAATAAATAACTGAGAGAGTGAATATAGGGGGACAAAAATCAAAAAAGGTTGGAAAGATGGCGGGGAGAAAGAGATCACTGGGTTATTGTTAGTGTGTCCAATCAGTCTTCCACTAGGAGAACTCAATAACATCAATTTAAGAACTTACTGTCTTCCATTATCTACAGAAATTGCCAATAAGGTGCAGTTTGTGAGAAAATGTGGAGGGATTTAGTATATAACCGTTTGTGTGTGTGTTCTTCTGAAGAAAATAAAGTTCAGCTCTGTGTGTTAAGGTCTGCACTGCCTGATAAGTCTTATGAGCAGCTGTCTGAGTGCATTACATGCATCCTGTGTGTGTGTGTTTAAGTGTATGTGATTAAATTGTATTTACATGTGTGCACTACAAATAATGTGCAGTATGTATATGTGAATGCATAGCTGTTATAATTGCCTGCGTTTAATAACCGTATACTAAATTGCATGGACAAAAGCCTTCCTCTGGTCAGAGAATTAGTTACAGTCAGGATTAACACACTCAATTATCGTTTGTGTATCCAGGCCAGAGTTATTTGTGTGTTTTTAACGACGACTTCAAGCCGATTGACAGCACATCACAAATCAAGCAGGACATGGACAGATGAGTATGTTTGTGGTATGTGAAATTAAGGGGCATGCACTGAAGGCCATGCATGAAACCAGAGAGCTATATTTACTCCTCTGTTGACTCATTTTTAGTGTAATACGGATTATACATCACAAGTTGAGCATGAATCAAATATGAATTCAGGCTGTGCATTCCAGCTGTGAGCTGGTGACAGTAGCTTCTGTTGAGACCACAGTGGTCATCATGAGCCCTTCAGCTGGATGCCACACTAACTTCCGTTACATGCACCTTGACAATGTAGAGACTTGCAAGGGGTGCTGCTTCAGTTTACTAATTTTAGATTCTTTTCATTGTGTGTGTTGGGATGTGTGCCCTTGTTTGTTAATACCAACCCACATATTTTCCAATTAAACAATTGCTCATAAAAATTCCATCTAGAATCTGAAATCCTTGAAATGCACAAAATATTTTTGTTTTTTCAAAGATATGTTATTTTGTCCATTACCAATGCAAACTCCACATGCTGTGAATATTAATAGCTAAATAGAATAAATGCATAAAAGTGACATTATAGGGCAAAATGTTTGTATTTGTCAGCGATGCGACCAAATTCCAAGGATTATACACCACATGCCACATGCATAAAACTGGATGTAGTTTCATGATTAAAACTGTGTGCATAAATGTCCATGTGCGTTCTTCTCAGTAGATTTATAAAACTTTACAAATGCATGCTCCTTTATTTTAAATCGCATCCACTGCGTACAAAACTGACTTTCTTGCATCGATTTTAGCAATTTATTTGCACCACAAACAAACGATCACAACAGTGACAGCAATGGGTGAAAAAGAAGCCCAGTTTTACTAAATGTTAAGTGTGTTTTATCTGAAGAGCTCAGTTCTGGAGTCATGAAAAGAACAAAAATTGCTGAAAGGAGGTTGTTGGCTGTTTTCTTAAACAACCTTTGGAAACCTAAAGCAGCACGTGAACCAGTCTTGTACCTAAAAATACCTCCTAAAATTAATTCAAAGGTATTTTAATGTAATTAATTACCTATTTTGTTTATAATCAATTGTGTCAGATCTCTTCTTTACCATATCAGGGTTAACTTGTTTTAAGAATGTGTGTACCCTTGGTCTTACCAATGCCTGAGATGTTCACATTCTTACTGCACATTTCCTTTAATTGATAACAGATTGTCAGACAACGTGGTTTTTATGCAAAGAAAAAACAATGCTTGATATAAACAGCCAGTGTTAGAACATGTTGGCCAACCCACCATAGTCTGAAAGGTTGAGTGCAGCTGTGTTAAGAACGGAGGCTTTCCAGACAAAGCTAACACTCTCTTCTCCACCATGGTGCACTCCACGTCATCATCCTGGATCACAACATCTTTTTTCAGAACCTTTATGGCATACAGCTCCTCTGTCCCTTTACGTTCTGCCAGCATCACCTAGAGAGGAAGACAAAAGGCATGGGAAAGGGGGTACAAAGAAGAAATGTAAGGAAGAAAGATTTATCAATATTCAAAAATCTGTCATGGCTTTATGCAACATTGAAAAGAACTGAGCAGAGGAGAAAGGAGAAAAAATGGAAAAAAAAGGTGGAGAGGAGTAAGCAGTCATATTTTAGAGGATGCGGAGATGATGAAGGACAGGTTCTTGTATGGTTTTATTAGAGAGTGAAAAGGGAAACAAAAAGAAAAGGGTCATGAGAGGAGAAAATAAATTTGTAATTTTTCAAGATGCCACTGAATGAGACCAAACCAGAGGGAAATGAAAAGTAGAAGAATCAAGGACAGAGAGACGTTGAGTATAAATGTCTCCTACATGACATCTGGACAGATTTTTGCCTGCAGTTTATCTTGCAATTCACCAGATTCTGGGGTCTAAGCTACATCTCAGATTAAAAAGAAAGTTACAAAGTCAAAATCAAACAAAGATTTTCTCCCTTACAGGAGACAATTGCCAGAAAAACCTCTATTTGATTCAGGTGTTTCCTTCATTTTGTATCTCCATCACCTTCTAACACATTTCCATATGACCTGAATAGCTTGGGAAGTGTTCTACGAATGAAAAGAAAGAATGACTACCCAGCTAAAAACAGCAGAAGGCTCCTTTCAGATAGAGGGGCTTACAAAGACTGGAGCTAAAACTGAGTCTTTCCAAGAACATGTGATAAAAGGTGCAAGATAGATTTTAGAATATTAATCCCACTTTTACATTTTCTTTTTCATTATGAGAGAGCCGAACACATTAGAACAATAGCAGAGAATTAGGTAGCAGCAGAAGATATCGATTCTATCAATAGTAAATCAAGAATATATTAATTAAAGATTATTAAGGGGTTTCTGTTCTGCATCAGCTGTTATTACCTGCATGGGGATGTTCTGTGAGAGAATGGAAACTGTTTGAAAAGATTATCTAACACTCTTTATCTGAATGTAAAGTGTGTACAAAGCTGATTTTTAGCTGGTATCAAAGTTCTTCATATTATTTTGACACAGTTAGAAAGATTCACTGGCTGTTTGAATCAAGCTGTGTGGTTTTTTGTTGCCTTTCACGAACATTACAGACACCAAGAAGAAATATGAAGAAAAGAAAGAGACAAGATTTAGGGATTATATTGAAATTAATTTTCAGGAACAACCGAGCACATGGTTTGGGGCCAGTTCGAGATAAAGAACAGTGGGATGGAGAACGGGATTTAGAAATAAGAGAACGTACTGTAAAATACCGTACAAGCATGGCACAAGGTAATGAAAGAGAGAAAAAAACAACCGAGGAAGAGACGGGCAGCAGTAATGTTTTTAGGATATTATTTTTTTATCAGAATCTGTAACTGTGACATCTGTGAAACATGCAGAGGTTCACTCATTTTTAAAATGCCAACAAGATGAGCACTTGCTGTGTGTGTGGTTATGTCTTGTATGTTTCCTTCTATATAACTACTCTACAGCCAAGTTCAAGATAATACTACACTCACTGAAAATGTAGAGAATATATTGTTTTCGCTTCTCATTTTCTCTTGCCTATTGCATTCTATTTTCCTCTTTGGTTTTTGATTTTATCTCTTTCTTTTTTCCAGTACTGGATTTTTTTCTCTAATAACTTCATACCCTCTTTCCTGAGCATATGAGGACAGGAGAGGATATGTTGTAAATAACAGTCAAATGAGGGTCAAGACTGCTTGCAGGTCATCTCATAAAAATTCAAGAAGGATTGTGGCCAGGTCCAAGGTCACAACTCACTTTCTTGCTGAGAGTCAGATGAGTCTATGGCCCCGTATTAAATATGCCCATGTATTTCTGTGTGTTTGAGCCCGTTGTCCACATGCAGAGGCGGTTTTAGGTACTGAGCAAGAACTTATTTAAAAAATGGCTTTTAATGTGAAGATGTTGGCTTTCTCTAGCTAATGTTTTTGTGTGGATTGTAAAACGGGGATTGTTAGCTTGCAATGTTAGCTTGTACAGCATGAGATTATACACCGACTTCCTATTTGTTTACAAGTCAACGGCAGACCTAGCAAGATAGTGTTGTTGCTAACCTGGCTAAAAGGTCTTTTTATATTTTAGCGGTAGATAGTGTGATTATTTATTCTCTATATTAGGAAATGAAAGCAGAACACATTCATTTTATCTTAAAACATGGCATCTGACATGCACAAAGAATGCAATCACACGGTTAGCGTTGCGAGTTTGTAGCTTCTACAAAGCTTTGATTTGAGTTCAGAAAATTCAACAAGGAAAGATTGAATTTAGCAGCACATTTTAACCTTTTTCTTTTACTAATAATCATATTAAATCAGAGTGTAAGCCATGTCACTTAAGATGATTTTAGCTAACTGATTAAAGAGATTTATTGATGTTTTGTAGCACTCTTCTGGAACAACATGCTAATCTAGATCTTAGAAAGACCACAGCTTAGTCTTTATGTCTGTAAACACTCAACATGTGCCCCAAATACAGTAAAAAAAACATAATAAATCATTCTAAACTGCTGCAGATGGGTGTTAGCTTAATGATGTACAAACACACTTGTGTGTCATGATCTCATGCAATGAGAGTAACTTATACTAACTGTTGCCAACTCCTCAGTAAGAAAAGTAGCTATTGGCTGTCCTAAAAGTTGCTAAATGACATCATCATCTAATTTGCATAATCAACATGGTACATATAGTTAGGATGCTGCCATGGTGAGGAAAATTGTGGGAGAGGCAAAACTTGACAAAAAGACAACCTAAAAATTTTAGAACAGCAAAACATAATAATGATAATAGTACAATAAAATAAAAATAAATTATTAGGTTATTATTTTCTTAGTTTTTTTAGTTCAGTTTTATTAAGTGTAGTTTGTTTTTTAATTAGGAGTCTGCAACATGTTACAGTACTTTTAACTTTTTAGACTAGTTTTAGACTTTTACACAGCTTTAGAGGAAATATTGCTGCAACTGTACAGATTTGTGCTTTTGAGGGGAGTAAAATTAACACAGGACTTTATTCTCTACCTGCTGATCCTGATCTGGCGACAGACACCAGCTTAAATCATAGCAGCGGCACTTCCTGCAGCTGTCACAACCTACAGCAAGTTGAAGTTCCACCTCAAAGACCGCTCTGTGGCGTAGGTACTTTGTGAATATGTATCCTTCCATCTTGTTAGTGGCCGCTACAATACATTCTTTCACGTCAGTCTCCAAAAGTCTCCAATAATACCAGAAAAAGCCGCTAGAATTGTCGCTAATCGTTTTTGGAAAAAAAGACTGAAAACTTGCTAAATATAGCGACAAAGTTGCTAAGATGGCAAAACTGCTTGTACTCCTTCCACTCTGGGGAACTCTAGAAAGTCCGACTGCATTTATCATAGAAAATGACACTGATGCAAACTTGAATATACTGAACATTAACTGAGGAAGCCACACAGGGCTACTGTGTTTAAATCTATGTAAAATTGTTATGTGCTTTATTTTTGTTTCAACATACTGGATAAATCAGCAGGTTCAATAATCTAGCATAGCAAACATTGGCTCACTGTTACAAGCCTGAAATGTATTGTGTGAGTTACGGCTTTGATTTGGTGGAAGTTAAGGGTCTAGTTTTATTGAGTTTTTCAGATCTTAACATCATTCAGTGATGGGAATAAAGAAACCTAATGTCCACTAACCACAGAGCCCAAAATCATTTCGTTTGGGAAGCTGACTTAGATGATGTTTTATAGGTGGAAGCTTCACATTTAGCCTGGGGCTTAAGGGGCTGATTTTCATTTCTATCCCAGTGAGATCAGACACTTCGCAACTTGGCTGTTTATGTCTTATACATATTCAGGTATGATAATGTAGCGGGGTTACTGGGTTCAGCATACTACTGGGATTGCAGCACAGATGGACAAAGAAATATAGTTATTTACATGTGTGTAAGAGGGTAGCCACAGTTTTAAAAAGCTGCAACATTAAAATCTATTGAAGTTCTATCAGAGTTGGTATCCTCTGCTAAACTTGAACAAAAATGTAAGTGTGTGTGTGTTTGTGTGTGTATGAATGGACTGAGGGCATATGGTGGCAGTGTGACTTTATGTAAATACAAACCCTTTAAAGCTGAAACAAAAAGGAAGGACACCATCTGGCCAAAAGTTCATTTAACACAACAACAAGGACAAGATCAGCACAAAAGAAACAAGAGTTTAAACCACAGAGTTTGATCAAAAATTTAATATCTCAGCAGACTGAACCACCTGTGATGACTAATTTAACAGGCAGTCATTTTGCAGTTCACTTTTTCTATCTGATGTATTTTCCTCCCAGTTTATGATCAGCGTCTTTTAAATGTGGTCAATTTGATTGCACTTTTTTTTCAGTAAGTGCACTATGAACTGAGTTGTGTCACTGTTTCATCCAAGAAAGTTGTTCAGGGTCATTTACCACAGTCCTGAGGATATTAGCTGTCATGTGACATAAATGATGCTGCTGTGTTTTCTCTGCTGACCTTGCAGAGTGAGTTTATCCAGGGAAAATCAATGAAACGACTCTCTTTAGACACTGCATGAAACTGCAGTATGTTGTATTATTTAAAACTGTCATTAAGTATGGTGCATGCAGTCACTTTTTCCACTGAGCCAGTGTGTGTTTTCTGTGGAGATAAAGATGCTTAATAGAAACTGAATTGGGATCTGGTGATTGTGGATGCCATTGGAGTACAGTGAACTCACTGTTATGTTTAATAAACCAGTTGGAGATGATTTGAACTTTGTGACATGGCGCATTATCCTGCTGGAAGTAGCTATCAGAAAATGCCCACTATGGTCTTCTGCTGCTGTAGCCCATCTACTTCAAGGTTTGATGTGATGTGTGTTCAGGGATGATATTATCTTATATTTTCTCTTTTTCAAACCATTCTCTGTAAACCATAGAGATGGCTGTCCCAGTATCCCAATATATCACCAATTTCTGAAATACTCAGACCAGCCCATCTGGAACCAACAACCATGCCTTGTTCAAAGTCACTTAAATTTAATTTCTTCCTCAGAAGAAATTCTGATGCTCAGTTTGTTCCTTTGACCAGGCCTACATGAGCATTGAGTTACTGCCACATGATTGTGACTGGCTGTACAGATATACCAAATAAATATGTGCAAATGCTGCATGTTTTAAGCAGCATTTGCAGCCTTTCCCCTTTCTATGACACACACACAGAACAAACAGCAAAGAGGTGGTGGTGGAGTCTGTGAACCCAGCTGTAGTGAAACCAAGTATGAAGCTTTTAGAAGTCCTCCACACTAGCTGTTCAACAAGTTTAACCGCTGCTATGTTGTACACAACCACAGCACACCTATCAGGCTAACATGAACTTCCATGGAAACATGACATGCTGTAGTTAGACAGCTCTAAGCTCTGCATTTACCTCATCCACTTAATGTACTTTCCAATCTTGTGACAAGTATAAATACATGCATACTATAGTTCTATCCGTGCATTTTGTGAATATGTTTGAATGAACTTTTGAGGAACATTAATATTAATGTCCAATGCTTAAAAAAGCATTCCTCCAGGGAAAAACAGTCACAAGCGTTAGCAAGCAGAGGGTTAAAGTGGTGCTGACATCAGACCTATTCACACAGACACAGACAGTATCTGTAGTTAAACGCATACATGTAACATAAGAACATAAATACAATTTCATACATGTATTAGTGTCTTTGCACTTGTCCTTACAGACTCCTGTTCTGCATTGTGGGAGTGTAGGAAATGACAACCCTGATCAAACTGAAACATGCCCTTGCCTGCTTTTGCCCATGAGATGTGTGTATGTGTTTATTTCACACTATAAAAAAATCTCTACAGAGAAATGTAAGCAGCCTGATTGTAATGTAGATGTCCTCTGACGCTGTGGAGAAAGCGCAGCTCTGAAGGAACCAGCCTCCCACACAAACTCAGGAAGCTTTAAAATGACGATGTGCACGTGAGCGCCTGCTCCTGCATGTGGTTAAGCATCTCTGCAAAGCAAGCTGAATTCATAAAACATACTGCTGTGTGCGAGCGTGGACGAGCATGTTCGCCTCAACACAGGCTGCACATTTGTGTCCGCACTCCAGCAGAAGACTTCTGCATATTTCACAATTCTGTGGTTATGTGTGCATGAAGGCTTAAGGCCGGTATTCCAATAATGATCGAGCCTCAACTCTGGCTCTCCGTGGTGACGCATCAGTGTAGCTTTAAATGCCTGTTACCATGGAAACAGGAGGCCAGCATACAGGTTTGATGCATAGACAATGGCCTCACTGTTTTTTTTTCCTCCCTCTTTGTAGTGCTCTTATGTAGCTTTCAGTTTGTCTTCACGTTGCTGCTCTGCACATCCTTACGCAGTCTTTTCTTTCACACCACATCCTTCCATTCTTTCTGTTTCTTTAATTTCCAGTCATTCACTGAGCACCCCCCCCCCCCCCCCCCCCCCCCGTTTCATTCTCACTCTGAATTTTCATTCACTATGTGTTTTTCCTCTTTCAATCCATTCATGTCAACCTTGTCACCATGGATCTCATCGCCGTCTTCTTCTGCTTTCATCACTCTCACCACGTGTCATGTCATCTTCTCTGCCTCTTTCCCTTCATCCATCTCTGTCTACCTGTGCTTCATCTTCTTTAATTCTTTCTGCCTCTATTTTTCTTCCTTTTCCTTTAATCTTTGTTTGCAGATGTAAAGCTGTCAGTCAGCCTGACTCCCAGAGGTATTTACTATAGTACACAATTTAAAAAATTGTCTTTGCATATGCATGATGGCTGCCTCACAACATGTTCTTTAGGAGTATTGGACTGAAAAGTGCCACAATGGCACTTTTCTGGCAAATGCATATAAAATATATCTTTTATGCTACACAAAATACTAGCTTTGAGTAATTATGAATCACATAAAAGGGACCCTTACCTTACCAAAGCTGCCCTTTCCAAGTACCATCAGAAAGTTAAAGTCAGACAGCCTTATGCGATCTTGGTTGCCATTGGAGTCGAACCGGGAGGCAGCATTTGCAGACTTTCCTTCTGTGTTCTTGCCCACTGCGATTTTAGCCCTCTAGATAGATGAAAAAGGAAATGGGTATAAAACATTACATATTCAAAGAGATCCCATTCTGGGCATTTCATCCTGGTCAAAAGAAACTTCTAATATAGTCCTGTTCCGTACTTCCACAAACTACAATTCACCTTTAGCCTGTTCGTAGTACATAAACCAAAATAATATGCACAGATCTAGGAACTGAAGTACAGTGGAGTACATCTCCCTTTTCTTATCTTATCTCAAACTGCTCATCCAGATAAAGGCTTTATGCACTTTTTTTATCCAGTGCTGTTGCAGCATGTCTCCACTGCCACTTCTGGAAAAAGGGAAGCTTCCAAACACTCTTCCTATCTTCACACCGTCTGTTGTGTAAGTTGTGTAAGTTGTGCAAATGTGCGATGCAACCCATATGATTCTCGACTCAGTGGATAAAAGGCATTAGCTGTCTCCATCTGTTGTTCCACAAACACACACAAAGGAATGGGTGGAGGTATTTGTTAGAACACCAAACCAAAATTCTGAAAGCTTTTAGAGATTAATGATGCTCCTTCTGCAGCCATGTGTCCAAGTCATCTCCTATGCATTATAAAGCATCATCAGAAAAATGATCACTATAAAGTGAGTGATGTGATTAGATGTGCTTGTTTTGGGGATTTTTTAACAACTCAAGCAGCGGAGCTTAAATTTGAATATTTTGTAAAAACAGTTTTGGCTTTTACCAAAACAATATAAAATGTGAACAGGAGGTTAAATTTTAAATCTTAAAACAGCTTTCTTTTCTGTTTTCTTTTCATTTGATTAGAAGTCTCTACGTTTTGCATAAATATGACCTAAAGCATAGACTTTTTTATTTTTTTTACACAAGTTGCTGAAAATAGGAAACAAGAACCTCATTTTAAAAAGTATTATGAGTGGCAAAACTTTCCAAAGCTTGTCTTTTAGAATCTAATTTCCCCCTCTTGTGAAAAATAAACCTTTATGTAATTTAAGTCCATTCCTCTTTACGTATTCAGCTCTGTGATTTTGCTGCTGGGATTCCTCCATAGCAGAATAAGTCAGAACTTTCTGTAAACCTTCTTTGGTGGATCAACTCTTGTTTTGTTGGTTGTGTGTGATGAGATGATGCCTCAATTACTTGCTGCATGACCCAGTTAGTTATAACATTCAATTCAAGCTAAAGATGTTCTGGTATTTTTCTTTACTTCTGATCAAGATGCAGCAAAAGAGGCCCCAATCACTATACCACCATCTCCGTGTTTTACAGATGGGATATGATGCAGGAATGCAGTTGTTTCCTTCCTTAAGATATAAAATTTCAAATCTTCCGGCTTGTCGACATGATTTTTAGCCAACTGTAAACGACCAATATTAATCCTTTTAAAGATCAGTGGTTTTCCTGTTATGCACATCACTGGTCAGTGTTCCCCTGGCATTTGGCTCATGAACACATATATTAGCCACTATGAGAGTTCCTTTTGTCCTCTCAATTTATTACACATCTTGCTTTTGGCGTGATCTTTCTGGGTTGACCACCCCCAGACAAGGTAACACTGGTTTTAAATTTTCTCTATCAAAAGCTGTTTGACTGTGGATTGGCGGAGTCTCATAAGAGATGGTTTTGTAACCTTTTCCAGCCTGATAAGCACCAACAACTCTTTTTCTGAACTCCTCTGAAATCTCATTTGTTCATGCCATGATGCATTTACACAGAAATGTTCTGCAGATCCTTATTTTGAATAAAACATCCACTCACACCTGATTGACATTACATTCATTAAAAACACAAAAGTGTTGTTTTGGTGTTCACAATTTCTTACCATTTGCAGAAATATATTACTGAATCATTTACCTCATTTAGCAAAGTTGATTGATTTGTTTGGGTTCTTTTAACTACTTCAAGGACTATTAAAATCATCTGAGAATACTTTTGCTTTCATTACACAGGGTTCATAAACTTTTAAACCCCACTTTACATAAGAGTGTGTGACTCTGAATAGGGGTCACATGAAGCCATGCAACCCATGTTACCAGAGGGAAAGCTCCCTGTCTGTTTCTTCCCATCTTCGTTGTCATTTCTTTAAGAGCTTCACCCTTGAGGTTTCATTTTGTTGGAGAGAGTGTGCGTGTATTTGATACCCCCACAGGACTGTGTCTCAGTGAGCGTCTGAGGACGATGACCTTGAGGAGAGGAGGGGAGTGAAAACAGATGAAGAGTGAGAAACACACAGGGGGTTACTGAAGGAGACAGAGGACAAAACAGGAAACTGATAGACAGGGAAGCAAAATGAGGAGGAAGAGAAATAAGGGGGGGAAATGGAGGAAAAAGATCCCTTCGCATTAAGCAAGTAGTACCCAGACTTTCAGTTAAGTACATAGAGTCAAGAGAGTCGTACCAATCATTTCATCTAACTGATTCCAAAAGAGTTGGGACTGTGTAAAATATATATATTGATGTAAATATCAGCTCATTTTCAACATTATGGTAGCAACACATACCATACAAGTTGGAACAGGGTGATGTTGTTCTGGGCTTTTATTGATAGACTTTCTGTTTCATGATGCTTCGAATGTTTTCTGGTTCCTCTCTTCTTTATTCTGCAAAATACAGTGTCCATGGTTTTGTAAAACTAATTTAAATTTATTTCCATAGTTATCCACTTTACCTCAGACCATTTGAAATGAGCTTTGGTCCAGAGAAGAGAAGTTTGTGGATCGTGTTCACAAATGACTTCTTCACTGCATAACAGTTTTAACTTACATTTATGGATTTCCCAGCAAACTGTGGTCACAGACAGTGATTCCTCTCTGAAATGCTCCTTTTATACCCAGTCATGTTACTGACCTGTTGCCAATTAGTCTAGTAATTTATCAAATGCTCCTCCAGTCATTTTTGGTTTGTGCCCGTTACTTTTCCAGCCTTTTGTTGCCTCTGTTCCAACTGTTTATTTTTTTTGTTTGTTTGTTTTTCTTTTTTTTATGAAATGGTAAAACATTTCAGTTTCAGCATGTGATCTATTAGAAATAAAATATTGGTTTATGTTATTTGAAATCGTTGCATTTAGTTTTTATTTACACTTTGCACCCAACTTTTTTAAACTGGGGTTGTATTAGCAAAAAGCTGTAATGCATTTCTTTAGAGCCATAGTTCTCAAACTGTGGAACATGCACCACTGGTGGTACTCATGCTCTGTTCCTAGAGGTACACTTATTTATTAAACATTTTCAATATTGTGAGGTTTTCTGTAAATTACGGATAATAATTTTCATGGTGCATCAACGTCAAACACAAACTGGGCAGATATTTTCAGATCTGTACTTTCAAGTAAGGCTGACAGCAGCGCTCCAGGTGACCTAGTTTTTCTGCACAGCGTTGTGAAAATGTCACGTGATCCAAGCATGTCGGTGTAACCACAGATCCAAGGATAATGTCACTGCCCTTACAAGTTGCATAATCTGTAAACTGCGAGAGTCTGCAATAAAAGCTTCTCTCCACTCGCTGTCATAAAAATGAAACAGAAGGAGCATCATCAGGCTCAGAGCTAACGGTTTTTCTACTTGCTAACTAGCCGGTCAACTTTAAGGCAGTTTTTAAGTAACCAGATATTTATCAGTGAGTTTGTTCGTATATAGTGTTCTTACTTCCAGTGCTGCACATGTGTAAGAGGGCAGATCATGCATGATCATATCACGTTACTTTCTTACAGTAGCACAATAAATAAAGTTCACCTGCAGCTTTCCTAGTGTTTGTTTGACATTTATAGATCATATACCAACGGAACAGACAGGTGCAGCTTTTTTTCAATATATTCTTCTTTTTTTTATTATTTATTTATTTATTGTCATTTTCAAAGTTTGATTTTTTGATTGGATTTGAATATTTGTGAATTTTTGGGACCAATGTGTTAATAAAGTAGGTCAAAGTGAAAAGATAATCATCAGATCATATAGGTGAAGTTGTGCTGGGGGTAAAACAAAATACCAAACTTGGCCGTGATAAGTATTTTCTTCTTTTTTTTAATGTGGGATATAAAGGCAAAATCAAAAATAGTCAAACAACCAAAATAACCTTAAAGCACTTAGCATTATAAAGCCTTTGCTGAGTTGTGTGACAAAATTTAAACCGTTAAACATCAGTTCTGGTGATAAACCTGCGTTTACATGAAGCATTTTTGACCCAATCGAACGTCAAGTCCAAATAAAAATTCGTCATGTAATTGCCTCAGCTTATCCGATCCCCCTCGAATGGAAAGAATTTTCAACCCAATCTAGAGGGGTGGTTCAAACCTTTTCAGGATTGGATCTGCAGGAAAAAACAAGCATGTATATGCTCACTCTGATTGTCTCTGTGGTGGGTGTTGTTCTGTGCGTGGTTCCAGCATGCGCACAAACAACCGGTTTCAGGGAAGACTTGAAAAATGTCAGCTGAACTGGAAGTATTTACCTCTGTCTGAAATGCTCCTGATGGAAAAGTGTAGGTCTTTTCTGCTATTTCTTAACTTGGAGAGTGGGATATTTTCTGAGGTGGTACTTGACGTAAAGAATTTGTAATCTTATACTTTAGAGTATGTATGGTTTGGCCTTTCTGGGCTACTGTAGCATCCTTCTAGTTGTGTTCCTAAATGTTACACACAGCTTGAGCTTGAACATTCCTGAATAGGAGTCTTATGATTGTGGCTTAGTGTCAGCATGACAGAAGGAGAAGAGGTAAAAAAAAGAAAAGGAAATCACAGTGCATGGTTATCCTCACTGCTGCCAAATGTGTGAATGGGCCTACTGGTCAGCCCACACACACACATGCTCACACACACTCTCACACGTCTGGACCTGCCGTGTGCCAGACCGGATGGTAGTATAAGTGTGCCTGCCAACTGCTAACAGCTCTCCCAGAGTGGCCCTTACTCAGACACACACAGCGTTCACAGCTTTATGCTCACACACATTCACTGACCTACCACAAGCAGGCACACACAGACACACACACCTCAAATTTCTGTCGTAGCTCCTCGTTGCCTTCCTCTCCCTCTGGAGCAACAGGGACATTGAAGTACTCGCCTTCTTCCTGAGAGAGCAGCTTAAACCTGAAAGAAGAGGATATTGCAGTCAAATCAGCTCCTAATTAGGTTATGTAATTAAAGTGTTTTAAACAGCTGCCAGAACCAGACAACATACAGCATCATCACCACTTATTCATAGCGTTGATGGATTTAACTACACTGATTTTAGCTCCACACTTTTGGCTTAGCTTAATTAGACAATTTTACCTTAAACAACCATAAAATCAGATCTGTGTTTAAGGAGGTTTTAGCCTAAACCACAAACTTATTAGAATTAAAGCACTGTCTTTTTTTGTTAGAGTGGGAGTAAAGTAAACAATAACAGTTTTCTGGTTTCGCCTTGTTTTGTGCAACTGCTTCCATTTACAGCAGAAACAAGCTACATTATGAACTTTAAACCTGATACGGAAACAGGATGGACAAACTGGGCATCGTGCAAAAAGATATTACATCTAGTGAAACACTTACATTTTTGCAATGTACTGATGTACTGATGTACAGTGCCCATCCCCAAAATAATGCTCACTGACTGAAATTCCTCCAGTGACCAGAATTATTTAGCAATCTAACCTCTAAGTGTGAAACTGGCTCTTCACATTTTTAATCCAGGGTATGTAGGAAGTACATGTAAGACCAATAACATCATCATTTCATCCGCCAAACATCAATCTAACTCTGAATTAGGGTGTATTCACTCAGATATCGCTAGTGTTACATTTCAGCTTTGCTCTTCACTAAATTAGTCCAGTTCTTCTTCAGGTAATTATTTTTCCGCAAATTAAGTTCAGCAAATTCTGTCATTCACAGAAAATGCATTTGCATAATGTATGCACAACAGCTAGCTCGCTAAACAGTTAGCCAGTTACTCATGATTCGCAAGAAACAATGAAAATGTTGCTAATGCTGCAATTCATTAAAACTTTGTTTGCAGTCTTTCAGCACAATTCTAAGCAAACACATTTTGTTTTTATCCAAACCTCTGAATTTTATTACCACTAAAAGTCCATTTCTCTTGTTTTAAGCTTGCAGTGTTTATATTTCTGTGGTATTTGAAGCATCCACATTTCTTATATAAAACAAATCTGCCACTGGCTTCAAAAAACTGAAATTTGTGGAAGAAATTTTACTTATTATGCTCTATATATGATATAATCACAACTATAATTACTTTCTTTACTATATTCATTTATAAATTGTATTTAAACTGTTACTATATTACACTTTTTACATTGTAGATATTTACTCATCATGCTTTAATTCACTTTTAGGTTTTATTCTCTTTATATACATGCTCTGTTAAAAGCTCACTATGAGGGTAAGATGACCTTTATCTGGTCCTTCTTCAGACCCTTAGTCAGACTGGTTCTGGTGGAGACACAACTATGTGAGGTTGTTTTGACGCCAGCTCTTGGAGTTGTGTGTCCACACACATTTATATACACACCAAAAAAGTTCAATTATATTAAAAGCTCATCCCTTGTTAACACAATTTCAAATGCGACCCATCAGGGAATAAGAACACATGAAAACATAGAGTGTAAGCTACCAAAATCAGGTCTTTGTGTTCATTTTTCTCTCTCTTTGCCTTCCCCTGCCTTGAAGTGCCAGTAAGTGTTCAGCTTTGGAGCTTCACAAAAGTGGATAAAATGAAAACCTGTATTTTTACAGGCTCACTCAGAATATAAGGTGCATAACGGCATCTCTCCGCCTCCACCATTCCACCTCAAATGCTGGCATCTCATTAAAAACCCTGACAGGGCAGCGTCAGCAAAAATCAGAGGAAGACAGAGAGAGATAGCAACTGAGCTACAGACACAGAGGAAAGGAGGGAGGGTGGTGGAGGGATGAAGAAGCTGAGATAAAGAGAAGGGGTAGAGTTGCTCTGGCACTGAGTCTAACCAAAGTTTAAAGTGGAGAATTTAAAGAAGTTTCTCCTACAGTGCAGTAATGAACAAGGTCACCTTCACTCTCCCTCCTCCTCCTCCTCTTCTTCCAGTGGGTTAGTATCTTTGCTTCAAATCCCTTCAACTCTCTTTTTTTTCATCTTACCATCCATCCACTCCTTGTTTCTGGAGCTCTGAGATGCCGAAGGACAATGATCCCATGAAGTCATTGCGGCTGGTCAAGTCCCAGTCCCACACCTCCACTGACAGACGGCGGTCCTTATCGTACTCCTTCAGGTGGCTGGAAGAGACAAATAAGGACAATCAACAGCTGGAAATTTGTAGGTCGTCTTCAGTAAATTGTCCTGACTTTGAAATGCATGTATGAGAACTTCTAGGTTTGTCATTTCCATTTTTATCCTCACATATCCCTGGATATTTACCATAGAGGCACCCTTTTTGGAGAGTTTTCTATCTGTTCTGTTTTAAATAAATTCACATACGCAACTTGAAATATGTGAACCGGTTTAACACCCTTATATCATCTTTCAGTTTGAAAGGTTGGATAGATGCAAAAATTGCCCCTCAACCTCAACATCTGCAAGATGCCTCAAGTTGCTATTTTCAATCTTCTTCCATGCTGTGATGAGACATCTATATAAGAACGCAAATGGAGCCAAGTGCAGCAAACAACCCCACAAGCAAGGTTTTACAAATACGAGAAGCCAGATGTTTTTATCTGAACGCCGGCGGTTACACATGCTTGGAAAGAGGAGCATAATATGATGGTCTTAAAACACTCCACCAAGTGAGGGGGAGAGATAAAAGAGAAGACAAAGAGAAAGGCAAGTTAGGCATGAATAAATAAAGAATGCATTAAATTTGGTGTGGTAAAGCCTTACAATTTAAAGGTTTCATTCCAGGTGGGGTTGAGGCAGCACTTTATAGTCTTGGTCTTCTGTTTGCTCTCGCTGCGGGGATCTGGGATCAGTTTGAGCTTCACGTAGGGGTCTGACAGACCGTTGGGGTCCATAGGAACCAGATTCCTGGCCTCTTTGACTGAAGGTGGAAATAGAGGAATTGAAGAAAAGGAGATGGGAAATTAACGAGAGAAGAAAGAGATGGAGAAAAACATTCAGCAATGTTTTTAAATAGCATTTTTCTTTATTAATTTCCACTGGGAATAATAAAGTCAGACAATTTTAGTGGTATCTAGACAAAAACATGCATAACACAATAAAGTTTGCAAATAAAAGTTAACAAAGTAATCTTTAAAGTAATATTTCCTAAAAATCATCACCAGTTTCAAGACACACCACCTGTTGTCTGCGTCCTTTTATGGTATCAGCCACATGCATCATTATGCAGGGGTTAAAGCTGGACTTTATGGTAACTTCTTTTCTTTATAGGGAATATACAGCATAGCTTGTTAAACTAATTTCAGAGGCTCATTGATATTACAGTTAATTCACATTTGTGTGCACTTGGTCGATGAACTGTAGAAATGTGTCCCCTCTGTAAGAAATTAAAAGAGATGGTAAAAAAGAATAACTCTGCCCTAAAAATCACTAAATCCTGTTATTCTTTATAAACTTGAGGCACATAGTTACAACCCTTCCCTCAGTTGGGGGTTACAGCCTTGGGGTTGCCAGATTTGGCTTCAATGATTATGTAAGGTCAACGTAAGGTTGCCAGTTCCAACACTAATCCTTCTTTTGTGGCTTTGTGTGTATTCAAGCAGTAGAAAATCTCCTGTGGATGGAGTGTGTGTCAAGTTGAGTCAGTGTGTGTGTGTGTGCATAATTATAAATGCTGGTCAAGATATGAGGTCACATCCAATTATCAGAAACAAGCCTGATTTGTCTTAAGCAGCACGCCGGGATTGCTCTCAGCTCACAAAAACAAACACAAGAACGGTCATCACACCACATACACAAAAACACACAAAGCCAAACATATTTCACTGATGACTCATAAGAAAATAAACTGCACAAGAAACATTACTGTTTCTAAACATGCAAAACACGGACAGCGACAATGGAAAATGTCTCAGCAGGAGTTTGACTAGTAGCAGTGAAACAGTGCTACATGTACAGGATTAAGTATCTGCCTTAACGGGTGCCACTAGATATTTAAAATGCCTCCTCAAATAAAAAATAAGATTTATATCCTTTATAACTGTTCATGGTTTTAGTGTGTTGCAAGACCTATCATGTGAAAAATCAGCCATCACTGCTCCAGGTGATGATATCTGCCTTGACTCTGCAAAGCACCATCTACAGTCTGAGACAGGCAACTTCAGGTGTATGTTCTATGTAAAATGTTTGAAGAACCAATCCTGCTACTTGCTAGCATGCAGTGCAAGGAACCAGTGAAATGAGAAGAAAATGATTTTGCTTCTTTTTTGAGGATTTCACTCTAGTTTAAACATTTTGTGTTAAATTGCCTCAATATTTGAAGTGCTATGATAAAATACTATTATGAAAAAGTGTCAAAGCAGACAAAAAAAACTCGTCTGCTGACAGGTGGGGATATGGGTGGAGCCAAAGTAGCATATTCACAGATTCCCATTCCTTTATCAGGGGAAGGAGTAAAGTCAAACTGCAAGCTGTTTTAAGGAAATAAGATTAGCGCTGGTCAATATGAAGGTTCAACCAACAACTGGTTTTTATTCTTAACCAACATAACTGTTGGCTGACAACAAAACTGTTTAAAGGGGGACATATTTCACTGCTGCAATACTAAACATACATGCAGCAGAGTACCCGTGTTATTGGACATGTTGAGCAAAGGAGTCATTTCTGTTGTCTGGAGGTCCTTTGATTTAGAAAGGTTGAACATGAACCAAACAACTATTTATTGCAAATGCTGCAGAGTTTAAATTGCTGCAGGAGGCGGCAACACAAGCAATATGCTGCACCACCAAGACTGTATAAACTAAGATCAGTACCCCACATCCTCAGGTTAAACTGAAAAAGCTTGAAGATATTTGAGTTGGATGGGTTGTAGATCTTGAAGAACAATCGAAAACAAAGAAAGGATTCTCTTTTGGTTCTTGAAGACGTTTTACCTCACAGTGTACTCAGTTAAATGTGGGCATTAATACTAGTTTAACTTGGAGAAAAGTATAAATTATTGCAAAGCGACCTGAACAATATACAGGTTCCACTCATCACAGGAGAAGCTCGGGTGGAGCTGCAAACTGTGAAATGCAAGTAAAACTGGACTATGTAAATACTGGAAAAATTGTAGCTCAAACTACCCGAACCCGAAGTATGAACTACTGTAAATTTATCAGTGTGTAAACAGAACAAAGATAAGAGAAGTTGTAGATTAGTTAATGTCCATCAAATGTGTGTCCCATGTTTAAATGGTGAGGATCCGTGTAATATTCAGATTCAGATATATATATAAAAAAAAATGTTTTCTCTAAAATTCATGCTATTTAAGAAAAAGTGGTTGATATAGTGTAATAAGTATAAGCTGAGCCTTCCTGCATACATTAGTGTGACGTTTAAGAGACAATATAAGCACACAAGCTGTTAAAAAGAAGAAGTCTCCTGTTTAATTTTGAAAGAAAGTCTTTGGGGCAGATGGGAGTATTCTTGTCATTTGTAGGGTTTTAGCACATAAAATGTTGGTCGTTTGGCTTCAAATGTTACACTGTCAGAAGGAAGACACCTTCTCTATCGTTTGTTTATAGTTAAAACTGTAGAGTAAAAATACTCTGCACTTATAATTCAGTTGCACCCAATCCAACTCGTTTCAGTCTGGAGATGTTTTCAATAAATGTTGAATATTTTGGAAATGGTTCAAATGATACTCAGAGAGACTTATCCTTCATTTGCCATCTTAAAAAAAGGGATTTGAATATACCTTGTTGCTTTAATCCAGAACAGAAGACGAGGTTCCCAGTGAGCTCACAGCGTAAGTAAACCCCGAGATGTCAGAGAGCTGTTGCTCTACGCTAACCTCACAGAGGTTAACCACAGCCCCGACCCAGCTATAAACTCTCAGTAGAGCAGGTCAATAAATATTAGATGACGACTGTTAAAGTGACCATCAAATAGTTGCTGAGAAGAGCTGTAAAGAGTGTAGCATGCCAAATAGTCTCAGAGGACACTTAGTAAATAGTAGGGAATGTGCACATTTTTGTCTCATTGTACACATAAGACGTATGTGATTCATACAAGACTCTTTGCATGTGTGTAATTTTTGCATGTACAGAATATGTGCTGCTGAAAAGAACATTGGATTCTGTCTTTTGAAATTGAGGTAAAGCATGTACAGGACCAGGAGAGCTGAGAGTGCAGTAACAGCAGAAAGCTGTATGTGTACAGCAGCGTGGGTGTTGGCAGCACGTGTCATTTGTTAAGCCTCATCTTGTCTTACTGGCTTTCATACGACCTGGCCAGCTTCATTTTTGCCAGCAGATCTGCTGCAAAACTTTAACTGAAAAAATATATAAACAGATCGTCCACAGATCCAGACACTGAAATCTGATTAGTTTAGACTCTTTGAGCTGTCATGTTCATAGCTCATAGTGATTGTACAACATTGTGTTTAAAGGCTTCCTAAATCTTACATTTATGGGGTGGGAGTAGTATTATCATTTATTATTATCATCATTCATGCTATCATAGAATATGAACAAAACCTGAGAGCAGTAATTCATCTAAGCAATTAAAATATTGGATTAAAAAAGTATTTATTATTGATAAGATGACTGTGAGTGAAAAACACTCAGAAACAGCTGTATTTTCTCTTAGGGTTTCATGAATGTTCACGAAACGTGACAAATGAGTGATTGATGAGGCTTTAAAAGATTCACAAAGAAGAAAATTTTATCTTCAAATGAAAATACTTTGAAAGAAAAAAAACATGACTAAAAGTGTTTGGAGTAGAGATTTGCCAGGTTGCCATTTAAGAGTAAAGCAAATGTGAAGCCATAAAAGGCTCCAAGAAGAAGAAATATGAATTAGACACATTTCCTTTGCAAGAAAAATAGCCTTGACACTTGAAGAAATGGAAAAGAATATAAACTAAATAACTGCGGTGGACATCCACAGTAATGACTTTAATCTCTTGGAATATTTGGGATATTTTATGCAGTCTGAGAAGATTCCAGCCACTACAGTCTGTTGACTCTGTAGATTTCCATAATTACTCCTTGCCAGGTGTCAGATAAGACAAGCAAAGTTGTTTCCATTCCCCATACCGCGCACAAAGTTTTCACTGAAACAGTCGTAACAACCTCAACTGACCATTTAAACCTTTGTGCATTAAAGTAAACAATTTTCAGTTTTTACCATTAACGTTTACCTTTTCTTTTTTGCATCTCCTCCACATCAAGGCTGTAATTGAAACTCAGCTTACATAGAAAGACAACCGATCAGCTCCTTTGGTCTTCAGAACCGATTCAGTAGAACGTACTTTTATTTTGGGTGTAGTAACAAAAGCAGAGGTCACCTTTAAGATCCCAATTTAATGTCCCATTGCGTTTTCCCTGCTGGAGTGCCCTTGACATGGAAGTCAAATCCCCTCCATTCCCAGAAGTGCTATTCTGCCAGTGTCCCTGAACTCTGATCTGCCTCTGACAGAGAATGGAGGTGAATTACAACTGATCAATAGACTGTCACTTTTCACCAGTGCCAATTGCAAAGATTAAACCCATAATTAGAGTCAACGGCTCAAATGCATCTTTTGGTGTAGCAGCCATTTCCACTAGATCCTGCTTCGTTAAGCTGCAGAGTACTTCCTGGTGGTTCTGCAATTCATTCTCAGTGGTGGCTTCTTTTTTCTTTTTTTTTTTTCTCCCTCATAGCAATGAGGGAGTAAGAGCTTCATGGGTCCACACTGACCCCTGTGGATATAAATAAGTATTTCTCTTGCAACGGCCTCTCATTTGCATGAAAGATTTACCACATAAACAGGAAATAATGCCACACAGTTAATGTATTCTGCACAGAACCATCATGTTCTCTGTTAATGCACCATGAGGTTCTGAGACTGAGCTTTACAGTAGATTGGAGTTTGTATGATACAGCTCAATTTACCGCTCTGTGATGTAGCCCGAGTGGATTTGAAGCTTTATTGCTGCCTTAACATTATGTGATAAGTGAGCTCTCTAATAATTTCCCACAGTAACTACCAGCTCATGCTCAGCGTATGAGTGTGGGAACCAAGAACAAAGTAAAACAGTGAGAAAAAAGACAAAAAAAAATACCAGATACCATTAAGAAAGTGATGGCATAGTTTGCTGAGGAAAAAATTTGTATATTGATTCTATTCTGTACATAATGAAGCATCCTATCAATTATTTCCTCTTTTTGCCAACAGCACAATAAAATCCTCTTTTCCTGAAGACAAAAAATCCCTTAAATCAGTGCAGCTCTGACATATTCAAGCTTTTAGCTATTAGCTGTATTACTGTTTCTAAGGTTAAAACAAGTGAAGCACAAACACATTTTTCCCTGTGAGGAGAGTAAACATACACATGTATCATTACCAAGTCATAACTGCACATGAATTATTCCTTATTTATGAAAGAAAATGTGACCAGATGGAAATTACAATACATAAGCATTTGAATTTTCTATTCAGTGCAACCACTGCAGTCTGATCAGGAATCATTATTTTCTTTCTTATGTCAAGAAGGAAGCTGAAATTGATCTGAGATGTCAGACATAAAGTAATTTAAACCTCTGCTTCCACCTGCAGGTTAGAGCAGTCATTGCAGGTAAAAGAAGTAAAAAAGGGTGGTGATGGTGCACCTGAGTGGTTATCTGTTCATACTCAGATTTTATTCAGATACACAAAAGGTGTGTTTGTTGTTCTACGGCCCTGCAGGTAAGGTTAAATTCTCACTGGCTTTTAGGTCAATGACAGTGCCAGTTATTCCAGCATCACAGAGCATGCATATGAATGCATTAATAATTAATATTTAATTTTTCTGGAAGCTTGGCTGGCATGGCTCCCTCTCTCTCCTAACATCCTGCTTCAAATTCACTAAGCAACAATATTAAATTCCAGGCTCAGTCTCGTGCTGCTGGATACAACTAATTCAAGCCTTAAAGCTTAAAGAAAAGAAAGAAAATTTGGGTGAAAAAACTTCTACAACATTGTTGTTGCCAGGATACACAGGCAGTAATGTTATGTAGAAGAAAAAAAAATCCACATCTAAAAAACATGCAAGAAACTGATGTATGCTACACCAAAAATTTATCTAATTAAGGTCCAAAACAAGAGCAAAATGCATGGAAAGCCATGTGAATACTCTTAAAACTATGCAAAATGTTCCAAATACTAGTTTAGTCTTTAACTAAATTCAGTCTCTTTCAGTGGGCAAAATGTATGCAACCCTAAATGAAGCATCAGCCATGGCAGAGAACATGTCCTATGTCTTAGGCTATTTCAAATTATTGGTAAACAAACAAAACTTCTACATGGACTGCTGAAGTTTAAATTGGGTTAAAAACTGTCCAACACATTACGACCTTTAAGGATAGAGGCTAGTCATCATTTCCAATGAAGATGCTAACAGAACTTAAGAAACTGAGACTAAACAGCTGCTTAGTCTAAAAAAAATATCTTATTGAGGGGCTTATTGAAAAACCAAAGCTTTAATTTGCTAGGGAGCATAAAGATTGTACTCTGGAGTGCTGGAAAAAGGCCATGTGGTCTAATGAGTCCATATTTAGTTCCAAGTGATGGGCCAGATGAAGTGATGCAATCATCATGTTTTGTGGGGGAAGCGTAATGATCCAGGTTGCTCAAGCAAATCAGGTCTACGTCATTTTTCTCTCTGTTTGATTCCTAAGTAATAACACCAGGATCCATCAGGTCCAAACTGTGACAGAGCTGATCAGGGCGCATGAGTCCAGATTTAAACACCACAGAGATATGCTGGAAAATACTTTAAGCAGCAGTCCAACTCTCCCTACTCATACAAATTTGGAGGAAAACTAATTTTCTGATGCTGCTTACTGAAATGGTGCCATCAGAAATTTGTGCCACAATCAAAGCTAAACTTGATCCAACAAAACATGAGCATGAATGTGTACGAGTGAAATTAGCAGCTGAAAAAGAAGCCAAACCCTGTGATCCTGCTCTGTCATAAAATCTGTGGAGTACAACATTTCAGAACATAAACCTACTGCAGGGTACTGATCGGCAGGGAAGTGAACGCATCTGCAAGGAGACATACATGATTTCATTCATCAGAACTACATGCATTCTGTTGTTTAGACTTTCTTTAATGCATTGAATGTGCTAATTACCTTATCAAAACTTCTGTTGATAAACTATTGGCTTGTTTCAGTTCTGTTTAAAACAGAAAAGAAACACTTGTCCAAAAAGTACCTGATAGCAGATTTGTGCCACTCAGACTGCCTGGGATCTTTAACTTTATATTATTTTGAGATCATTGCCCAGATGTCCCTAGAAACTAAGATCATGCTATGAACCTTATCAGTGTGGATCCATTTACTTTTGTTAAGTTGATGTTTTAGGTTGTTATTTGGTGAGATGTTGCGAGAGGTTCCCAAAAACATATTTCTGTATTATAACTGTTTTAAAACTTGCACCAATGCAAAAAGTAACAACATTATTCGTATTAACTACTTTCTGTTTGTACAATTTAAGCATTGCTTTAAATTATTAAAAACCCAGCCTGTTAATTAAAAGATATATTGGAAATTAAAGTAAATTAAATGAAATAATATCAATGTATTCTATTGTGAAAATAATTTCTGAAAATGAAAAATGCTACATGTGTTATTAAAAGAATAAATACAAGCAAGATATTTTCCACATTATTGTAACTGTAGATTCTTTAAGTTAAAACAATCTCCAAAGTGCATTTATACAAAAAAAAGGGCAGACACCATATTTTTAATTCACTCTTTGAAACTATTTGCAAATTTAGTAATTGCACTATTTAGTAATAGTGCAAAATATCTAAATGGCTATATTTATAGGGATTTCTGCCAAATATGTGACCTTTTTTTTAACAGGACAGAGTTGGTAAAATCAATAAAATCAGGTGCAAGTCCAAATAATCTTAAAAGCAAAACAACCAATTTCAGTGTCCTGATCTTTGATTGAGACATGAAAAAACATTAAAAAAGAAAAGCTCATTAAGAATATATATTTAATATTTCTTTTATTTTTTTTTTAACTGTAAAGATGAGTTAAAATGTGAGCTCAATTATAAAAAATCTCTTTTAAGAATCAGTTAAAACATCCTGGAATCAGCGTACTGGAATTTATAGAGATGAAGGTTTGATGATGTCTGAGTTCATATATGAGTTACATCCTCCACCTCCACCAGTCTAACAGCAGAGGGAGACAGATGACCATTTTTCTGACAGCGACACTTACTGGTGACGGTGAGAACGTTGGTCTTGACATCAGCAGTGATCTGGATACGACCTCTCCTCTCAGTGTGGTCTGTCCCACACAGGCTCGGCACATTGGCCACACAGCGCTTGTGGATGTTCATCATACAGTCTGGAAAACACATCAGACATGTTTAAGAAAGCCAAAGAGGAAAATATAGAAAATCTAATCTAGTAACTGTGATCAGTTTAAATTGGGTTAAGAAGCCAAAGGGGAGCACGTACGGTCACATCTCATGCCCTGGTGTATGAGGCCGTACAGTAGAGAGCCACAGTGGTCGCAGAAGGTGGGGCTGGAGTAGGTGTGGATCTTAAACTTATGCTTTGCCCTCGGGTCCTGGATAAGACAGAGAAAGGGAAAGACAGAGCTATCAAAACTACAAACTACAACTTTTCACTGTGATGATTAACACTGGAGAAATGTGCCAAAATAAACAGGCTAACATTTGTTTGTTTTTTTTTTTGTTTTTTTTATTGTTTAAAAAGGAAAACGAATGACTGAATTTTTATAATAAAAAAAAAGAGATAAGACATTTATGTTTCACGTCTCTAAAACCACTGTGAGGTTTTGAGGGGTAATGGAGCATCTCCTGAAAGTCTGACAGGGGGTGAAAATAGAGGGGCGTTGACACTGTAATCTGATCGAGATAAGCTTCATCTGTATTTCTTTGTTCACGTTGATTCAGAAAGGCTACAAAAGCAGCTACCAGCTGGGCCCGTGTGTGTGTGTGTGTGTGGGTGGGTGTGTCTGTGTATGTAAGTTAAACAACACTCATGGAGTCAGTTTGTTGAAGCCAAATTTCATCTAAATGAAAATACAGCAGGTGGGTGAGAGTTTGTACATCAGTCTGCTGCACACAGATGAACACACACATAGAGAAAGATACAGTTATTTCTACCAATAATCCAATAACATGACATCTAAGCATGGCTTAGCTCATAGTTTTGCTCACGGTTGCAGTTACAGAGAAACAAAGTCCAAAGCAGAATGGAAAATGTAATCTATGCATTATTCATGACATCAAAAGGAGGACTCGAAGTGTAATGGAAAGTATTGGTTCTTAAGCAAGCAAAAGACAGCAACAACAGAAGTAAGTAGTTTTTGTAAGAAAAAAAAAAACACATGAAGACTGGTTGGGGTGGTGGAAAATGCATCAGACCTACTGTAATAAGATATGAGCAAAGTGAGTTTGTGACATTGGAAGTGAATTTATTTTCCAGTAAAATGTGGCCTTTGAGCAGGTTTGTTGTTTTTTCCCCAGAGTAACACTTAAAAACTTCCCAGTTTTCCAGTTCATGTGGTAGCTTTTTTTTTTAAAAGATATAGTTGTCACATAGCAGGGAGCGAGATGGTGACAGCGGGATGAGGCAGCTCAGCAGGGAGGAGATGGATGAGATGATTTGTTCTCAGAAGTGTTGAACACATGTAGAGTGCCACAGAGCATGCATGGAAGCGGTGTTTTCTGTGTTATGTGTACAGGTTTGGGAGTGAATTAAAGCCATTTCAGACGTCTTGTCGACCCATTTTTAAAAACTGGTGATGCACATGGCGAGACTGTGAATAGAAAGTAACATTAATTGCATGATGATGCAACTTATAGATCCATTTTTGCAAATACATTTGTACTGGCAGTCTTATTTGTGAGAAAAGAAAACTTTCAAACCAAAAATAGATCTTCAGTAAAAACACGAATGTGCTCTCAGATGCCCTGTATTTACACCACCTGCAGATATAGACTGCGTACACATCATCCACCTGACAAGCCCCATTATTTCTGTGCCAGAAGAATTTATTTCTTGGTCCTCCACTTGCTCTTTGCTGTGACTGACCATAAAAATCTTCTGGCTTACAAAAGGGCAGAACGTCAGGCTGATCCACACGTGCACATTTCCAGGTGGACTGTGATTTAAAAAGGGAACATTGCCTGCAGTTGAGTGTTTCTGATTATCTTCCTGTGTACATGTGCACTTTTACTGTAGATCATTGTGACTCATTTTAGAAATAAACACCATTTCTTCTCTTTAACTGAAAACATGTTCCTCAATAACCTTGAGAAGAAAAAAAAAAGAGAAAACAACTATTTTCATCACATGGAGATCCTTTAAAAGTCTTAACTAAATTATTTTGACTGACAGATAATTGATTTTTAGATAATCATTCATAATAGAGGGTATAATTTAGGTGGAAAAATGGGGCTATTTCTGTCTGATGTGCGCTCATGTGACTGACACCTGCAGCCACGGCTCAGTAGGAATGCACACCTGTATCTAAGGACTGTGGTTGCACAGGGGATCAGGTTCCTTACACAATCATGCATCATGAAGCCCCAGTTGGGTGGGAACCCACATCGTGCAGTGAAGCAGACACAAATCAGTGCATCAGCTGAAGTCTTTCTGCCACAGGGATCCATCACATTTTCCTTTGACATGAGGAAGTGCTTTCTGTTACACGAGCCAGAACCAATGAGATGATTGCTTTCTTCTTTTCCTCTCCTGTACTGGAAAATATTGTGTCACTTTGGCTGAATTACACCCCCCTTATCACACAAGTTTCTTTAGAAGAGTGTGCTTCCTGAAGTTTGGCGTGATTGTGTGGGTGCCCGTCATATCTGCAAGTGTTTTTGCACAACTGATGACAGCCAATAAGAAACGCGGATCAGGAGTTTGGGTCGGAACGTTTCCCGGAGGCAGGGCACACCCTGGATAGGTCGCCAGTCCAAAAGTATGGAAAAAAAAGCTGGAAGATGGAGCCATGAAACAAGTTATGAGGGTAAAAATAATAATAATAAAGAAAGACATCCTGTTCTTGCCTTCTCCTCTTTAATCATGTTTTTTGTTCATGGAAAATCAGTGGAATCAGTAGGACAGAGCTTTCTGTAGAGCTGTGTGGGACTTAGGCTTTCATGAAAAAGGAGTGACTTCTTTTTATTTATTTGTCTATCTTTTCAGCAAAAACCTAAAATTTGTTGATCTAAGCCAAAAAAACAAAACAAAACAAAAAAAAAGAAAATTTTTATTTTAAGCCTTTGAAATAAAATAAAATATGCATAAAATTTTTGCGCGAAACACTCAAAAAAACTAAGCTATTTATGAATATTACAAAATTACTTTATAACATTGTAAGGCACACTAGTACTCATCCATTCATGTATATTTTTCTAGATTAGTCCATTTCAATATTGTGGTTTGATGCCTGAAAGGTCTTACGCAAATATACTTTCCTTATTCATAATATTGTTTATTTTGTTTATCAGAACGTTTTAGCAGCATTTGTTACCATTTTTATAAACAATTCAACCTTTAATTTTACACGATTTTACTCACCAACATTGTACTTTTAAATAGTAGATGATACTCTGTGAGATTCCTGAAAAAAACAAGTGTCTTGAGGCTGAGGTATATGTTGTGTTGCAGAGGGTCGAAACCAATTGCCAGAATAGTGACTTGGCTCAGACATCCAGTGTTTTGAGTTGTTTTCTTGTCACTTTGTTCTGAAACTGTTTTTCTTTTGTTTTGGTTTAAAGCTTTCTTTGACAGCAGCGTCAGTCATTCCCGCCGACACAAAATCAAACACACATCCTGTCATGTCGTTTGTGATGTATGACAGGCAGAAAGACAGGCGGGGTCCTCGCTCACAGTCACTTAATCCCTCCAATACCTACTGATTTTTCTTTTATCCTCAATCTTATCAAGTTAGCTTAATTTATAAGGTTGTAAAAATCAGAACATTTGGTTCTTAGAAAGTCTTAAAACAAAGTAACAGTAACACCATATAACATTTTACATTAGGTCATTTCACAAAGCCAAAATACAGAAATCTTTGCAAAATTTTGCTAACCTAAGACATGATGCCATGTTCTCTTTAAAGAGGAGAGGCTTTTTTCACTGCAGCCCTTCCAAATAAGCCATACCTGTTCAGCTTTTCTGTACTGATATGAACATTCATTAAACATTTAGGCTGAAAATTCAGCTAAATGCAGAGAGCATCTGGAGCCTTAAATAAGACAATGCGAGGAAGGAGCTCCCATCACGCAGAGAGCAAACACAAAGGAGAGAGCCTACATTATAAGTTTATGTAGTCTTATTTCTACTTTTTAACTCCAGTGTTTTCCTCCTGGGGATCCTCCACACCGGTAGCTCTACCTGCTCTGTCTGCAGGGTTGTTGCCATGGTGACTGCCCTTGCTGTCTGGGAGGCTGGGGGTCCTGCACTGCAGCCCTGTGACCGTGGTGTGGACCCCGGCCTGCCCTGATCTGCGTGGTTCCTGTGTTGACACCCTTTGTGGTCATGGGTGGGCTGGCTTCCTGTGTGACTGGATTCACAAGATACAGTTTCCTCGCAGCAGCATCAAGCCAGATGCTTTCATTTTATTATTATTTTCATACTAACATTCAGTTCAGAGACAGTAGTTAGGTATGGGATTCATGTTCGTACAGAATGGGGTATGGACGGGTGGGGGGAGTGTACATGAGCTTTGTTTATAAGTGTGTAAGTGTGTGTGTGTGTGATTGTGTGTGAATTACTATGACGTGTGTTTTAATTTTTTGTTATATACTTTGGTGTGTAAAGGCTTTTAAATTTTGTTTTTAATATGCATCATTTGTTTTATTATGTAAAGCACTTAGTGTTGCTTTATGCATGTAAAGTGCTCTGTAAATAAAGTTGAACTAATTTCATTTGATTATTCTACAGAGCACCATTTATACACATGGATAAGAAAAATCATATAATTTGGCCCAATATAAAGGGACAGAATGTCAGTACAAGTCTGACAAAAGAACCATATCTTCCACAGTATTGTCACAGTACAGACACTGTCGGTGACAATATTACAAGGACATAACACTAAATAAAATCACATATACTCATTACACATGTCAACGAGGCTTGTAGAGTCTGAGACATACCTCTTAGGGTTTTTGTAAATTCTCTGACTGTTTCAGGATGTGACCATGGGCTGAAGATTGTCCGCTATGTTAAAGGTTTTCAGGTTGTGAATAATATGTCTCTCCGTGGAATGACGGACTCCAGGTGGATTGGAAATGATCTGATAGTCCTTTCCAAACTGATGCTTTTCTAAGATCATGGCTGATGTCTTTCCTCCTTGGCATTGTGTTAACACACATTGTAATGCTCCAGAACAGAAAACCGCCAAAACATTTACTTTTATACAAGTGTTCATACTGATAATGATCAGTTAATCAGATGAATAATAAAAGTACTCATTCTCTTAATTCTAATGGAAGTAGATAAAGCAGAGTTAGATTTTTACTCTGCTTCTTAGTGTTTGTTAAATAAATATATTGACAGAGTGTAATAAGTTACGTGCTGTTCTTTATCTAATGCATTTTGTTCACATTTTAGCAGCTGATAAGGTTGATTTTTTTTCCTCTTTGGATTCATAGAAGCTTAGAATTGAAGGATTGAGTAAATAAAGTTTCCATAAGCAGCAAAAAGCATACAAACGAGTTAACCATCTTCCTGTCCTCTACATTGCATTCTCAATCTACTTGTGAGCAGGTCTCTCATACACACATGTACACATGCCCACACACACATAAGCACACACGTGGTCCACACACACTGAGTTCTATACCATTAGCAAGCTGTGTGCCTGAAATGTAGGTTTCATTAGAGGATTTCATCCCTCGACCTCTCCCACAGGGATCCCATTCTATTAACCCAGATCTATAATTGAATTCTTCTTTTAAACATATATAACTGACAGAAAAAGAGAGGCGAGAGTTAAAATGGGAACTAATGGGCTGCAGACAAAGAGGCAATATTACTGACAACATAATACATCTTAGCTACCGTGTCTTTCTGGTGCTGCTTTGCCAAAGGCTAAAAAATTTTACAAATGAATGTGAATTCAGAGCCAATACATTTCTGAGACAAATAATCCAAACCACACTTTCCCTCCCTGCTTAAATATTGAGTTTATTATTAGATAAGACTAATGAAAGTAAAAATAGTATAACATCTATCATATTCTCTTACTAATTTGTGGTACTTTCTATAGAAATAGCTCCTTTTTTAATCACAAGGCCTCCTGTCTTCCTGTCTCCTATATTTTAATAAGTGGCTTGTGTGGAGCGGAGCTACCCTACATTCCCGCTGTGCAGGGGTTGAGGTCGTAAGGCCATGAACTCATTAAGGAGATGATATGGGGGGTGGTGAGGCCTCGTAATTAAGAGCAGGGGCCCCATGGGCAGGGTGGCATTAAAATAGAGGATGTACAAAACAGAGCTGGCTTAGAGGGATTGAATGGGAGAGATATTCAGGGAGGGGGAGAGTTACATGTATGCCATATATAGAAATAAAGGCAAGTGTCAGAGAAGACGAGGGAGGCCTCTAGGAAATCTGAAATAAAAGAGATGAAGGAGCGAGGCTCAACTGAAAAAAAAAGCTTTATGCTGCTTTTAATCAGTGGAAATGAACTATCTGTTATGAACTTGCAAATATAAAACTTAAATCACACACTAAGAAGTTGCAGCAGCAATGATAGGCGCCACTCAGTGCATCTCAACCTGGGATCCCCATCCCCCTTAACGGGACTACCGTGGACCACAGAGGGGTGAACGAGGCCTTAACTCCATAGAAGTTGTAAATATCTGCACTTGGAGAAAATCTTACTAAACTATCAGAAGTCTGCATGAGGATGAAGCATTGCCGTTACAAGCTGTAGTGCATTAGAACTGCAGGAAATATAAAGAAAGTATTTTTGAATATGTGCAACGACATACAGCTCACAGATGTGTTTTGAAACGATGAAACAGTCCAGCAGCACTGATTAGGCATCTTTAGGCACTGCTTTGTCATTATATGAACATGATTCAGAGGGTGAATTAAGCCTTGTTCTAGTGGCGCAGCTGCATACTTATTAAAGGAATAATGAGTGTTGAAGTTGTGGAACACGTCAGCTGCGATGATGCACTCTTTCACCTACAAGCTGATTCACTGTCAAGGAAATATATTCAGGAAAATGTATATAAAATTCTTCCACAGCCAACAATTACAAAAACAATTACAAAATTAATGATAGTAGATTAGAGTAATTTCATAAAAAATAAAAAAGGAAAGGCGAGTAGAAGTAGACTATCTGTAAAAAAATAGAAGTAGATTATATTTATATAAAACTATCTGATGGTGAACCAGCTGATAATTTCATTTTACCAAATTTATCTTATTTTCTAACACATAAAGAACAGAGGTTAAAAAACCCCACAGGCAACGGATTTATTGGTGTATTTCTGTACTCAGCTTGGCCTTTAAAACAGAAGTAATGAAAGAGAAGCTATTTGCATCTCTGCACACAGGAAGTGAAACAGAAGCAGTCAGGTGCAAAAGGTGTTTGTGTGGGGGGGGGATAACTAAGGTGGTTATTAGACATATAATGAGAAGAAATACTGCACAGACTTATCAGTCAGGAAACCAAGCAGCAAACACCAGTGTTTCCTCCGGAGGTGGCTCACCAAGTTTGCTTGTCAGATTTAAAGGGTTTTCCAGAGGGAGGTAAAGACATGGCTGGGAAACTTTAAGAGAAGTGTTTTGTTTTATTTTATTCTAAAGAAGCAAATGGAAAATCATTTTTTTTCTTTACATTAGAAATTAGTTAGAAAAATGGCTTCAGCTCTAAGTGTAAATCATTTAGTAATGTCTGTAACCAACTGTTACACTATACCTAGAATCAGTCAATTAAAATGTGTATGTTGGAGAGAGTCCTGCCCTGTGTGTCATTTTACAGCAGAAGCGTCAGAACAGGAACTTGAAAATGAGATAAGAAAGATGGAAGCAGCTCAGTCGCATCTCCAGCGCTGATGAACAATCTCAGGCCGTCTCAGCCTCTGTGATTACCTTGACTTGTTTTCCCACAACAAACTTAGAAATCTTAAAATGAATTTATTTGTACTCACGTCTGAGGCGGGTCCTTTATCAGCGCCTGGACAGGAGAAAGTGACGAACTCATGGCAACGTTTGTGAACCACAAAACAACACACTGTGAAGAGAAGAAGAAGAAGAAACATTCAGTCTGGGCATTCAGTGTAATGTTCTGCTCGAACGTCCAGACGAGATAAGTGATGTTTAGAGTGTGTTCAAAAAGGATGAGCATTACTTTGAACAACATGCGAGGTGAGTGTGACCCAGAAAGTATTTATTAGGGATAGGGAATGATTTTTTTTATTATTTTTTTTATTTCCAAGTCATTTAATTGTAAGAAATCAGCAATGTCAGAAGCATCCAGGAGGAGGTCCATCCACAAATCAGCAGTTAATGTCTAACTTTGTCATGAGATGAGGTTTAACTTTAGACATAAAGAGCAAATAGCAGACCTCATCTTGGAGATGACAGCTAAAAAAATGTTTCCCATTAGTTTTTTTCAAGGCTTTTGAAGTTTGCTTGAGATTCGTTGAGCCTGAGTTTCCAGTTCAATCATGAAAAACCATTAGCACAAGACAGAAGAAACTGCTTGATGACCTGCAGGTGAGCTGTGCTCAGTCGTCTCTATCATTTCATTATGTACTCAGCTGGAAAATACACAGGGTTTTTCTGCAGTCTAAAATCATACCAGTCATACCAAATTATAGAACTGAAGTCTCATTTAAGGAGAAGTCCTGCTTTGGAAGATGTGGCAGAAACCCATCAGTCTACATGAGTTCGCTGTCTGGGGAAGGGTGGTGTAATGTTGGAGCTGTGTCAAAAGTTCAGCCACACTTTGCACAGCTCTTCCAGACTACCAGAGGAAGGCTATCTATCTATCTATCTATCTATCTATCTATCTATCTATCTATCTATCTATCTAGAGGTGTAAATAATAGGCTTGATCATAATATATCAGTTTAATGTGTCCCAATATTGAAATATAATTTTATTCCAGGGCTTACTTGACTGAAAAACATGTTGTTCAATCTGTTCTTTAAATAAAAAATAGACTAAGCAACATTCTGATAATGATTTATAGAATGAAATGATTGCTTGGAAATGGTTTCTATATATGGTAGCTTACTGAATGAATGAAAACGATTACAGTATTGATGTGTTATCTAATCAATTCTATTTAAATCGTTTAGATCATTGAATAATTAAATAGATGCAGATTGCTGTTTGCTTACACTGCTAATATGGCATTGTGTATATTATTAAATATAATATTGAAATTACTTAATTATATAAACTTTAAATTTCCCTCTGTGATAAATAAAGTATTTTTCATAATAAGTAATAATAAGTGTGTGAGCGTCTTATCTAAAATGTTGCCACATTAAATTATGAGCATTTTTCAGCACTTTCAGAGAGCATGTTATAGGACAGTAGGGAATATTCAAGAAAATCCCTTTCAGATACTAAAGCAGTTTTACCCCATTTTTATTTAAATACAAGCCAAACTACAGATACTTTTTTAGAATTGTTGATGAAAGCTGATTTACAGTATGTGGCACGTATTGTGCAGTATTTAACGCATGAAAAGCAGCAACAATGGGAAATATAAAGAGGGATTCTGTGCTTCTATCTTAACACCTACACTCTCCTATTGTCACTCCCGCACTGCTGACTCATTGTCAAACCACTCTGGATAAGAGTGCCTTGTGAATGTCTAGGGTGTAAATCTAACCTTATACTTTAGTTACAGTGTGCACCAAAATGTCCTCTTACAAAAGAGAGAAGGGAGACTACACTCCCCCAGCACAGATTTGTTAACAATAATAGGAAGTTTCATCAAAGAAAGCTTATACATTTAAAAAAAAATGAATGAAAACCGGAACATGGCTCCTCTTTCCTGGTTTGTGACAATCAGTGGAGCAGAAATACGCGAAAGCTTCGATGCACAGCAAGCCCGTCATCTCCGTCATGATCAGTGTCAGCTCCACTGACAGGCAAGACAAACAGAGGAGGTTAAAAATATCACCGACACACACATACAGAGTTCTTATGATTACACCCTGGAGTCCACAGAATGTATGTCAAGTGACAGATACACGGAGATTTTGGGGATATCATAGCCAAAACAGGTTACACAATGACTACTCAAAACTAGTAAAGCATTGAAACTGTACATGCTAGTCTAGGAACTACAGTGTACTTTTATCATTTATAAAATTTCTTTATTTATTATTTTAATAGTAGGAAGGCCACAAAAAGAAATATTTGTTTTCTCATCATTACACACAGAAAAAGAAAAAACGGTGTACTTTATTTGCTTTTATAACATTTAACTAAATGGGTTTGAGCATGAGTTGTCTGCTTCCTTTTCCACTAGCGAGCACATTACAGAACACAGACTGGACAGAGTTGCAGAATCTATAGTGTGTAAACAAAATGCTAAACATAGCTACCATAAAAGATGGTTAGCGTTTGATATGGAAAGCCCCTCAACCAAGCATCAGTACTTGTCCCTGAAAATGTCCATCATTTTTACCACTGTTGCCCCTGAGACTTTACATCTGTCAGAGTCCAAGGGGGATAAGGTGAGGAAAGGAGAGGCAACACCGAAGCGTCGACATATATGTTGAGCTTATAGAGTAAACCCCCGTGTCGGTGCGCATATCGCTTTAAGAAACATGACCGATACAGCTAATGTTTGGCCTGTCACCGAGGCGCAAAACTGTGTTTAAGAGGAGGTGCGTCTGTCAACAGGATGCGAGTCTGCCAAAAGAATCACAAATCTTTTGAAGCATGATTCTTCCCGTGTTGGTCTGAATCCTACATACATAAAAGCACCTCCTCAATCCCGAGGCACAACAAAGTGAGGCATAAAAATGAGGAGGTCACAAATAAACACAGGTATAGAGACATTTAACAACCTCCTCATGGTTGCTTTATTAATGATGAATACATTTTATTTTTTATTATTTCTTTTTTTAATCATCAAGCTTCCAGAAAGCCGTCGTTTTATTATCAAGGACTGCTCTCAGCATTGTTGAGAGTGACGGGTTAAGGGAACCTCTTCAGGTCCCTGAGCCATCATATGCTTTGTCAACCAGAAAGGTTTCTATAGAAAATGTCTAGAGAAGTAGTTGAAACATTTAATTAATTCATTTTTTGTTCTGCTTGGTGCATTTTAGGGTGCTTTCATACAGTCCGTGAAGTCTGGCCTCCTGCTCCTAACGGTCCTTGTGCCACAGCATTACAGCCTTGGTGGGATCATACTCCCGGATTTTTGCTGTTTATTTTATTGTTTGAAAAATAAACTGAACAAAAATTGATAATAAATAAATTTAAAACGTATTGATCTGATTCATGGCAAATCAGTAGTATTGAATATAAATAGCTTATCAATAATAATAAAAGCTGATTTATAATAATAATGAACTTAATAACTGATCAATACAATAATAATAAGTATCATTATTATTATATTGATAGGTTAATCGGTTGACAGCTGAGTCACCTCACGCCCGTTATGCAGCTGTCGTCACCCTTTAGATTGAAAACAGCTAAGCTAAGAGGCTAACATCACGTCTGTGCTGACAGCGCGGCACGCCCAGGTGTGTTACCACCTACAGTCGGCACGCCCAGGTGTGTTACCACCTACAGTCGGTATGCGCAGGTGTGTTACCGGCTACAGTCGGTACGTGAAAAGCAGAACCGGGCCGTGAAGCAGACAGAAGGCGCCGCTTTATCCAAACCATCCCTTTACACTGAACTTTCTGGTTGGGGCTGTAAGCCCTGCTGACTTATCCTCCAGTTCACCGTGCTTTCTTCTGGAAAGCTGGTCGGCTCCTGCTAAAAATCTCCACATATTTACCCTACTTCAATAGCCTGAGCTAAACGTAAACAGTACGTGCTCGTCGTTCATACATGCAGACAGCAGAGGAACATAAAGAAGAAATCCACCAAAAGGAAGACTGAAAAACATGACTAATTTGGTACAAACATTTACTCGACATTTGGCGGATAGCTCTCCGAGATTTACTCGCCAAACGAAAAATTTACTCGCATTTGGCGCCTGGCAAGTGTTAATTTCTGTCTACAAATTCAGCTTATAATTTGCACTGCACACACTCTACATTTAATAATAAAGAAATCATGTGATCAAAACCCTACGCTTAGACCAATCAGACACAAATCTAGGCAACCTACGAAGTTTTAACAGGTCTATCTAACATAGCTTAGATCAAGCACCACAGCCAATAGGGAGTTTGCTCAAGTGCAGCAACAGATGGGACGGCCAACCCTGAAATGTTTCAATGAGGTACCAACACGCTGGAACAGCACATATCAAATGCTGGCAAGGCTAAATGGTGAGAAACCAGTGTGGGTATCTGTTGCCTCACTTTAAATAGACATAAATCCATTTACGGCTGAGTTTATCGTCAAAGGAGAAGCACTTCTTGTGCTTGCCCCTGTCCATCAAGCTACAGTGGAGTTGCCTGAGGAGTAGAAAGTTTCAGAACCAAAGGTCATCCCTTTAATGAAAATGTTATATAATGCACTTGAGCATAACACTTCAAATTTGCACACGCAGGCAGCAATAGACCTCCACGAACACCTTTGGTGATGAGTCACAGACACTGCCTTCAGTCTGGAGTCATTAGGTGTGTTTATCCTATCAACACTTTTAGACCCCTGATTTAAATCACTCAGGTTTCGTAGTTTCTCCAAATGCAATGAAGCGCTCAATAGACTGAAATCATGACGTGTGGCTGTAATTGGGCGCACATTGACAACAGATATCGACACCCATGTCAGGCACGTTATTCAATTTTATCAGTTTATTTGTGCAGTTATTTGCTTGCTAATCATGTACTGATTTGTAAAACTAAAATGTCAATTTGTTGTTTTTTTATAAAAACCTGTGGAAGCAGCTGGATGAGGAAGTTGGCAGACAGACCACGAACGCCACAGCCAATTCAATTACTGAGGTCCAGAGATACTGCGCAGAGGAAAACATTCCAAGATCCCAGGGTCCTTTAAAATACTGGGAAAACCAAACCTCTTCCAGTTGTCCCTACAAATTTTTATGCACACCAGCCTCATCAGTGCCATGTGAGTGGGTGTTCTCTAAAGCTACATCCAACTTGCATCAAAAATATGTAATCACCTCAATGCTAAGACGTTGGAAAAACATATTTTTTTGGAATAAAAATTAAAAAATAAATCAATAAAAATTCACAAGAATTTCACGTCATGACAAACGTTCATGTTATTTATTGACTGTATAGTTTAAAGATATCAGACATTTTAAACTTAGATTAGAGTATAAATAATACAATATATAAAATAAAATACAATAACTTAAACAATTGTGCAGACTAGGTTTTTGTAGGTTATTGAATTAGAATGTCAGTTGAGTCTCTCAACTAGGTTGCCTGCAATAATGTTTAAGATCCAGCAGGCGTCAGTATTGAGCAATACAGTGACACAGTACCGACACACTATCAATAGTTTGGGTAACGTGCCTTAACGGTTCACGAGGCCTCATTTACCAGTCACTACAAGAACCTACTGATTACCTGAGGCAAGAAAACAAACACTGAAACAGAAAGAGAACTGGCGTGCCATGAACACAGGGAACTAATTACAAAATGAGCATGTGAGGAAATCAGCAAAAGATATATATAAAGGCAACACAGGAAACAGTGGTGGTCTGTGCAGCCATTAACATATTGCTGTCTTTTCTTTTTCCTTTTGCTGGTCATACATCAGCTATAGTGCTCATCACTACCCCCAGACTCTACAGTGGTACTACTCATTTGCCACATCGGGCTATACATCTACATGCTCTCTGAAAATGGATCAAATAGCTCATGTAAAAGATGGACGGAAGGCTCCGCATCAGTCTTTAGCATAAAGCATAAACAGACCTTTAATCTGAATCGGTGAGTTTTCCAGAACTATCCACAACAACAATTTCTGAACAAACTTAAAAAGAGAAGCAAATATTTCTGATAGAAGAGCAAATTCTGTGATCCATCAACGTTTGTGACTGAAATGAACAAATATGTGTGAATTGAATGAGAATGCCATATATTTATTTTTTTATTTTCTTTTATTATTTACCTTTTGAAATTAATTTCTGCATATAATTCATGATTTATTTGTTCTTTGTTACAGATTTGTTCCCTTTTGGAGCTCCTATTATTTCAGGCCAGTTACTTTATCATAATCTGATGAATTTCTATCTTTTCTATTGGCAAACGTGCGCAGACCCGAGGGGTTATAATTAACACAAAAACACTTTCTCCACCACACATATAAATCATGTGCACCTCAATGGTACTTCTCTCCCACGCAATATCCTCTCTCTGGTTACACCACCTACTCACTGCAATGATACTGTACTGCATTCACACACACACGCACACACACAAAGACCACCCACTCATTCCAATGATACTGCAGATTGAATACACTAAGAGTGCAGGTGGAGGGATTGGAGTGCAGATAGGAATGATGTGAGCTGTATGTGCATATTGCTTCAAGGAAGATGCTCTTTTGGAGTATTGCTGCTGCTAGATCCCCAAACAAAATACACACTTTCACACACTCACAAAGGTCTACTGCTACAATAATACTAAACGCTTCTCAATCATATCGCCTCGGGGCCAAAACAAACAGCACCTCTGGACAAAAATAGTGTCAGAACTGAAACATGCCCTCCTTAAGTTTCCTTTTAACCAAATTAATCAGTAATTATCTCATTACACATTCATTCATTCGCTCTTTAAAGACAGATGAGGTGAGCTTGCAAAATCAGAGCAGCATGTCAGGTTTGGAGATAGATGAGGGGAAAAATCTAAAAAGAGATGTACTTCAGAGGAAACGGCTCAAATGAACTTTGTTCAGGTAGAAAAAGGTTGCTTCTTTTTTGTTTTAACCACTTTTGAGTTGGTTGGCTGTAAATTAGAGTAATGAAATGATAAAGGATTTTAATTGAACATCACTCCAGCAAACAAAGATTTACCCGCACCCTTATTTTTTTGTTTGTTTGTTTTTTTGCTGGTGTTGGTTATGGCAGTAGCACATCTCACAGCCATTAAAATTTTTGTCAAATTAAGAACAGAAGTGGATAAAAGTCATTTAACTATTAGTATTGTCTGCTTCTATGACTCTGGTGGAGGTATTTGTGATAAGCAGAGGTTTTTTTTTTTGCATGTCAAATCTGCATTTTAATTTCAATCTGGTAAAGAAACTGGTGCTGAAGCTTATGTAAAACAATGACTACTGACATCATATTAGGCATAAAACAAAAATTTTCATGTTAAATACATTCACGTCATAAGTATTGTTCTGTAATTCACAGATTATAAAAGAAGACAGTCTGCTCCATCTGCGAAGCCTGAACGCATTGCTTTCCAGATCTATTATAGTATCCTGGCAAGGTTTATAGAAGTACTTTTAAAGCAGAAGTTGAGAAGAAAGACCACACCTCAAACACTTTCCTGTTACATGTCTATAAATGCCTTCCTATGCCTGCTTTTCTTTTTTACTCCCCCAACCCCCTTCATCCTCTTCTTCTCTATCATCTCTAGTCTCATAGGGTTTTCTATGAGGGGCTATACCACTCATTTGGGCCCTATTTCATAATCTATTTTCACATAAATATATAATATATTTTAACTCCCACCTACAATCCTCTCCTGCATATAAAGCAGTTCATTTTCTTGCTTTTTTTCCATCCTGCTTTAGGTTAACAATGTGCACTTTATGCAACATTCATGTTGGCTAAAGAACAAAATAATAACTTCTCCTCCTCACACAAACAATAAAATATGGGAGCTTAATGAAAAATATTTTAGTCTTTTGACATGCAAGAGCAAATGTCATATTCATTAATCAACACTGAAACAAACTGTATAGTATTACACTTTAGGGACAGATGTTTACTCAAATCACAAAAAAAGTTCATTAAACACTGATTTGAGGTCAAAGAGATTCATTTTTGGTTTACATGAAAAATCTGTTGTGTAGCAACATTTTACAAGGTTAATGGTGAAAATGTGTTATTGGATGAATATTGTATTATAGTTAAATTCTGACATTTGGTGTACCAGCATTTAGTCAACATTGTAGCACAGCTGTAGATGCGCTTGTTTAAACACACGTGAACTGGGTGAGGCCATTTTTGAAAGGTCTTCTACGACGTAAATTAATCTTACAACACAGTATTGTGATGTAATAGTGTATTATATAATAAATTATGTGTAATGACAAAAAACACACAGGAGTTGTGTTTGGATAGACTGCAAGAAAGGATGGGAGCAGTAGAAAACCCCTGAAAGGAATCTTCCACATTTTAAACGGTGTCAGTTAACAGTGAGTTAACAAATTTTAAATAAAATTAAAGGACAATACCACCAGAAATGGCGGGGGCAGCGCTGAGCAGAATAGCTGACACGCAACCAAGCGGCAACCTCCGCCTGTAAAATGTGAAGCCTATGCTGAAGTGCAAAAAAATTGCAGTTCATCCCTCAAGAGCTTGGGGCTGCTTCAAAACAGAGCAAATCCCCACAGACTCCCATGTTAAAAAGGCCAACTTCACAGCAGAAATAAACATGTTTAAAGCCTGGTACAAACATCCATTTTTGGATTAAAGGTCAAGTTTACCTTCATGACAACTGTGAGGGGGGTGAATTGTTTTCTAACTCACCCGTTTGATTGTTATTTAATCTTGAAATTCGGCATAATTAGGGGCGTGTCTTTTTGATTGACAGGTATTCAATATCTGTGGAAAGAAGGGAGAGTGCAGCACAAACGTGGTTTTTAGCCGGCTAACAGCCCAGCTTTGGCCCACCTACCTCCGTTAGCTGGTTAGCTATCGTTTCTCGGGGATAGCTTGATTAGCATTTAGCTACAGGCAGCTCGGAGTTTGATGGTTGTCAATCGTCCACCCCCACCTTCACGGCCCCCCTCCCAGCGCCACCTCTTTGCCCATTTTTGGATTTTCTAGGAATAACGACACACGTAACGCTACCAAGATGGCGACGGTGGGAACGCCCAAGAAGCTTCATTTTTGCTCTTCAGAAACCTACAAGTGACGTCACAGAGGCTCCGTCCATCTTTTATATACAGTCTATAAATCTGAAAATCTGTGTTATTTCTGTGTTTACAATCCATATGCATCTTCCCTGAATCACTGAAGCCATAGCCCTACTTCTCCCTTAATATGCATGTTAACGATGTTTCAACTTTGAGTCGGCTATCTGGTTTGGACTCAACTCAATTAGTACAGAAATCAAGTAATTTGTGCATTTTGTTTGGACACTTTAAGACATTTTATCATGACCTTGATTAAGACATTATTTAGTAAGTATATTAAAAATAGCATTCTTATAATCTCATATTAGTTTAGATTAAATAATATTGTAACTGCAAGGATAAATATACACAAAATTAAATATACATGATATTTAGTTGAGTCAATTCATTCCTAAAGGTCAGAGTAGAAACATACTCTACGAGAGTACAATATAAAACAGACCTAGATGAAAAATGAGAAGGAAATCATACAAAGCATACTAATGCCAGATCTGTTCAGAAGAGTAATGACTATGCTCTTAGAGTTGATGTTTCAATAAGAATTCAGTTAACAGTCATAATTTCTTGGTGTTGGAAAAGATCACTAATAAAGTTTAAGTAAGCTAAATTTTAATTATACCATGTTAAAAATGTAACTAAGACAGGTTTAATCATCATAAGAATATCACCAGAATACAAGAGTAGAGACATTTTTACACATTTCATTACTTCCAGGACTGATTATAGTAATGCTCTAAATTCTGGCCTATAGAAAACTATTGCTCCCTGCAGCTTCTCCAGAATGCAGCTACGGGGGTTTAAACTCAAATTAGACAGACAGCACATGTAACAACAGCTTTAAAGTTATTGCATTGGCAGTTTCAAATTTAGATTTTAAGGGTTTTTGTTTGTTTGTTTACTTGTTTACTGGTTTTCAAGGCTCTTAGTGGTATTGGTCCTGTGTACTCATCTGAACTGCTTTTACATTATGAGTTTATATATATAAGATTATATGTTATAAGCCTCAATACAGGGTCTTCAGGACATGATCTTCTAATAATTTTAAAAATTCAAACTAAAATCCATGAGGAGAGAAATTTATCTTCTTATGGTCTACGCTTGTGGAAGTGTTTTTTTTTTTTCAAACCAGACTAAAAGCCTTTCTTTTTTTACCTTAATTTAGCTTTTAGAAGTATTTTGATTAGTATTTAATTCTATTTTAGTTTCAGTTTATGCTTAATTAATTTTTTATTTAACTTTTTTCCATATTTTGTTTATTATTTTTATTTTATGTATCTTTTTACTGACAGCTTTAGTTTTTCTCACTGAAAGCGCTTCCTTAGTTCAGCTTTATACTCTGGGCTAAAATCAAATGATTTCTGTGTGTGAGAGAGCAAGCAAGAGACAGAGACTAACAAGGACCCTTTTTTGTCTTTTTCCATTATTTCTGTAAAGCACTATGAGTTATAAAATTGTATGAACGTGCCATATAAACACAGCACACTTTCCCATTAAGTCCAACAGGTACTATATATATGTATATATATTATATATTATATTACATTATTATTGCATTAGCACATTAATTATTTTACTGCGTGTTAATGCTTTCTTTTTTTTAAAATTCGTTGCTCAATGGCTGTGAATACACAAAGAAACCATAGATTACATGCAGAGGCACCGCTTGCCATAAGGCAGACAAATGCCTGGGGTCTTGAGCCAGAAGGGGGCCTCTGAGGGTCGATCTCTACAGCAGGGTTCTCCAACTCCGGTCCTCGGGAACTACTGTCCTGCAGGTTTTAGATGTCTCCTACTACAACACACCTCTGCACAAGCCTGTTAATGATCTAGTGACTTGAGTCAGGTGTGTTGCATCAGGGAAAAATCCAAAACCTGCAGGACAGTAGCTCACAAGGACTGGAGTTGGAGATCCCTGCAGGGTAGTGCTAATGTAGAGAGTTTGCAATGACAGTGGTCAACCAGAGCAGAACGCCCTAAAGAGAGTCTTGCAACAAGTAGTGGTGGGTCTTATATAAACAAATAGGTGAGAGTGGGTTCATCAAAGTGAAGAGACATTGTCCATCTGGCACTGAAAAAAGAGAAATGAAAAACAGGGCGACTCAAAAAGAGACCAAGACAGTGGTAAGTGCAGATAATACAGAAAATAGCTCAGAGCAGCTCAGCTCCTGTTGACCTGGGTGTCAATAATAATTATAACTTGGACAATACTCTAAAAACTGAAAACATAACAATGACATGATTATGTAACAACTTGATGTCAATCAATAGCATCTTCCCATCACGCTTTCTGCATATCAATAATCTGTGAGAAAAAGCAGAGAGCCTCCTACGTTACAGTAACAGTGCTGTGATGGACAGTTTGTTAAACAATGCTCAGTCCAAACGAAAATGTAAAACACGTTTAACACAGACTAAGACAAAGGCTGTCATGATTATGAATTTGCTATACAAATAATTGAGATTAATAATTTTATTCTCTATGTTAGTTTTTATGTGTCCCTATGATAGTCTAATATACACAAATTTCAACGTTCCATAATGTACACAAAAACACCTTAGGAAGAATTACAACCTTTAACAAGCAAAGACAGGTCAAACATTGGTAACGATTACACCTATTTTCCTCTTAGGCTGTTTTGAATTGAAATGCAATTAAATGAATTTTTCCAGACATGAGTAGATCTTGAGTTTACAATAGTAATGTCTGTCTATTATTTGATTAGTTCACTAAAGCACATTTAAATTAAAAAAGAAAATGTTGCTTTTTGAGGCAAATACGGTTAAAATGCGATTAATCAAGATTAATTCATTAGAAAGCCTGTAACTAATTATATTTTTTCTTGAGTCCCACCTATATATATATATATATATATATATATATATATATATATATATATATATATATATATATATATATATATATATATATATATTCACTTCAGATTCACTTTCTTCTCTTTTTCCAGATGCACTTGTAAATCTTGCTCTCCATCTCTCTGTTACTTTTTGTACCTCTACACTCACCGTCTTCAGAGTCTGCCCTCCTTCCTTCTATCACAATTTTCACATCATCTAAAGATTCGGCTCGCCTCGTTCACTATAAAGAATCAGCTTTTAGAAGTGACTCGTTCATGAATGACACATTACTAGTAAATCAAACTCAGAAGCTAAGTTCACATCCTTGTTAATGGCATCTTCTGATTTGCTGTACGAGTTTGGGATTGCAGTTTTAAGATGAATGTTTTTGCTGTTAATTCATGCTTATTAAACTTTTGCAATGTTTCTTTAAATGCTGATTTCTTAACTGTGTTGAGTGGCTGCACCATCAAATTGCACCATCAGATACGTTCGGTAACAGCCAGTTGCCTCGAGGGACCACCAGCTGTGGCTTTTATCCCAAGACAGCAAACTGCGTAGGTGGTGGATGCGAAGATGATTTTTCAGATGCATTAGCATTGCTGAGTATCGCCTTTCTGCCACAAATCCATCAAACTGGTTAATGAGATCCCATTTTCAATTTACCACGAAACAAAACTCTTTCCATATCGATGCTGTGGTTTTAGCCTAGAAAATAAAGCACATCATTCAATGTTAAATGCTTAATGTCATGCAACTTTTCTAACATGGAATCTTGATGGTGTACAGAGATGACATGATTCACAGTGAACCCATCAGCAGGAAACAAAAGGAATAGGACAATTATGTTTTGTTTCACTCAAGTGTTTGGATGATAAAAACAATAATGACTATTGTGAAAAATAATAGCCTGAAATGATAATTATCAGATAATTAATAATTGTAAAAAAGCCCAGATCCCAGCCTTACTTCTGGATCCAGCATGCAGAGATCCAACATTATTTATGACTCAAAAGAAATAATCATTCAAACGCACTGCAAAAAGAAAAAGAAAAAATTTCAGCCAGATATTTACTAAAAAATGTCCTTTTTTTGTAATTAACTCTCATGCTCTGGTCTATTTCATTATTAGGATTATCATTATTATTATGATTATTTCCATTTTTACTTAATTTTCTGTTCTTATCTTCCACTCATCTGCTCGCATTAGCGTTGTTAGTGAGAACCCTCCTTTCCTCTGCTCTCCCCTGCTTGCTCCAGTATATTCTGTTTCTGAAATGTTGGCAGAACACGGATGTTGTACAAGCCTCTCCCTCTAATGAGCTGCCAGCATGTGTATGCCTGGGCATTCGTTTGTGTGCACATGTGAGACATAGTGACATGCCGTACAGCGATGTCCCCGATTTAGATGCTGTGAGATGCTGCAAACAGGTTCAGAGTGACAGAGATCTCCAGTTTTGTATTTATTAACTTAAATCTAATGTGGCATGTCACTAATAAATGTTTGTTTACACCTTGACAAACCTATTAGGTTTCATATTTTAATTCTTGCTGTAAATGTAAACATTCCCTCAAAGGTGGGAAGAAATACACCCTGAAGAATGTTTTTAAAGAATTCTCTCTTTAGATGATTATTGTTGGCTAAAAAATGTGGTTGGTCCACAGGACAAAAGTCAGAGAGGTTACCTTAACCTCATTTTGGTGATGTAATCCTAAATCCCTGATGAGAATCTTCAAGATATTTCACGTCTGGAGGAATCAGTGTAACTTTTTAGTAGTTAAGCACTCAGAGTCACTTCAAGTTGAACACTAGGCTGAGAAAGAGAGAAAACACACCAACAAGAAAAAGCAAGAGGAGAGGTTGCAAAAGCATAAAACACAGAGGCTTGGATTACAACACACACAGGAGAAGTGTAATTTATTTTAATATTAATGCTCAATCTTGCAGTGATACTCCAACTTTCATAGTATATTGACTGTCTGACTGCGTGCAGCTACAAAACACCTGCATGCGATCTTCTCCCTGACTGCAGCCTGGCAGATCTGGCAGTGTTTAAAACAGCGTGGAAGAGGTCTTGGCAAGCTAGACTTCTTTCTCTTCCTACTGTCTCAGAGAACAGGAAACATCCTAATGAGTGGGGTGGAAGACACAAAGACGAGGCTGGTTCAACAGGAGTAAGACAAGAAGGAGAGCAAGACCATAAAGAATCGAAAGCAGAAGTCAGTAATACGAATAAAATGCACCATTCACCCTGGGTGCCTTCCTCTCGTGTCTTTGTGTGTGTAAGGGCTTATATAAGGGGGTGAACAGCCTACGCCAATGTATAAATACCCACAATGCCGCTGGTGGAACAGGGAGAAGGGTCAAAGTGAGTCAGCACACCCATATCACTCCTCCTCTTTCTCCCTTCCATCAATGCATCCTCTCTTCTCCTCCTCCGTCTTTATTTACATCGAACATTTTTTGCTGTTACACAAAAGCGCAGAGGATTTCGCTTGGCAGGCGAGCGGTGACCTCCAGGTGGTGATGATCGTATAATAGAAATAGTGTAAACAAAACAAAACAATCAATTACGATTTTATCAGAGCAACCTTTTAAGTTGTTCTTTGATGATTATGCAAGTTATTTAACTGTTATGAAAAGAGTCTTTTCAGTTTCAGTATCCAGATGACAGAACTTAGGCTATGTTCATAATGCAGGTCTTAAAGCCTCCAGTTTACAACTCTCTCGTAGTCTACAGCCCTGAAGTAACTCACATGCACAGGAGAAGATGCAACTAACCCTTACCCATCCCTTTAGTTATACTGCTATAGGCCCTGAATGCAGGACGTCCCATAGTGGACTGAGCACTTCCCTCCATTTCTCCCGCTTTACCCTTTTTGTCCAAGTATAAATATATCCCATCATTATTGTCATTACCTCATGCTCATCTTCTTTTCCCAGCAGGTATCCCTGCATTAGAGTTATATTGCTGCTGAACATTGTTCTGTCCTTTCCACCCCCGACCAGTCAAGGCAGATGGCCGTCGTTCCTGAATCTGGTTCTCCTGAAGGTTTTTCCTTCCAGTTAAAGACGTTTTTTCGCCCGCTGCCTTGTGCAGGCTCAGAATGGGGAATTAAATTGAAAAGAAGATTTAATGCAATCCACTGGTTTCCATATCAAGGCGATTATTTTTTATAAATTGGCTCATATGGACACAGTCATTATAAACTGGACTAATGTAGATCATGTAATGGATTTGTTTTATTATAAATGGACTACAATGAAATTGACTGAATTCAACTGTGCCTTTAAAAGTCCATTAGAATAGAAATGCATTGTTATTAATATGTATCTTTTTTATGTTTTTTATCTAACGTTTTTATCTCTATTTGCATTTTATTTTTCTGCTTGTGCCATTTTTATATTATGCATTTATTACTAATGTAGCATGTCAAGCAAGAAATGTGAACAAAGGCCAACAACTTCCACCAATCTTCCATTAATGAGCATTTAAAAAACCAGTTAAAATATTACAGAACTTGTGTTTGAAGAATACTTTAAAAAAAACCAACGTGAATGATTTCCTGTTAATATAAGTCAATCATGTTACTCCTTCAGATCATTTAGCAGATTCTAAAACAAGAAATAAAACCAAAAAGGGACAAAACTATAAAATGCTGCCTTTTCAAGAGACACTACAGTCTGGCTGGCTTCATGCTCCATTCGATAACAGTTTCAGCTCTGTGCCAGCACTGAGAAAGTTCTGGCACATACTGAGTTTACGTGGTCCAGCTTACACCTCCAGCCTCATCTTCTCTCTGATGCTCTTCATCTCTCTTCCTACCTTTCATTCACTGTCTTTCATTCACGCCATCTCCTCTTCCTTTCTGTCTGTCAAAGCCTGTCAGACTCATTTCAACCTGTTTCACTCACTGGTCTCTTCTGTTTTGTTTTTTAATCTCCTTTTACCTTATTACTTAATCAATTTTCACTCTTCTCTCTCTTTCTCATGCTTAATTTTACTGCAAAAAATGCCTCTTGTAACCACTGTCTTTAATTATTTTCATAGATTTGCAAACATTGCTGCTAAGTATCCACGCAGAATCACACTGAGCAAATCCACTCCCTCGTGGGAATGAGCTTTTTACTTGCCTTGAAATAGTTAATGATGGTGAAGTCTGATCAGAGTTTGTGTTACTCTAAATAGTACAAGTTAATAAGCTTTAAGACATTTTTACCATGCAAATGTTGGGGCATCCCAAGAGATCTGATCGCCCAGAGAACAAAGTCTAAGACTTAAATCGGATTGTTAAGGCGCTGATTTGTTCATGACCAAGGCAAAGTCATGTGATTTACATTTCAAAGCTTTATCAGGGGAAAAAATTTCTCAAACTTTGCCTTGCTGCCTAGCTCTATGAAAATAAAATTAACTGAAGCAGACCCAGAAGTCAACGAGAAGATGTTAAGACAGCTTATCTGATTATGGTTACTTTATTTTTTAATGTAATTCAAAAATTGAATTTCATGAGTACGGTGGAGGTCAGTTGGGCTTTTGCAGCCTTTGGCACAGAGCCTTCAGTTGTAGAGGGAAGGATGGATTAAATCCAAAAACAAGCTAATTCTGGAAACATCACAGAGACTGTAAAAAGCTGAAGAAGAAAAGAGGACGGATGGCCTCTACAACATGATAATGATCCTCAACACATCGGTTTCGCTGTGACCTTCACAGTTTTTCAACCTACACACATTGTTAGAAATCCATGAGCAAACCACAAAGGAGCGATCACAAGGTAGCCCACAAATTTTGACAGGAATACCAGCCAAAAACTCCCCAAACAAGAACTCAAAGACTCCTATTTGGCAGGAAAAAATCAAGCTGTGATTTAGGCTCTTAATGCTTGATATTTCTCCTTAACTATTCAATATATTCTTAACTATTCAAATATCAAGAAAAGGTAGAAGGTTGGGTCCTCTTCAAGTTCAGCAATTCACTTAATCAGAGAAACCAAACATTGACCAGAAGTGCCCAAATTTTTTTGCCACTGAATGTTTTTTTTTCTAAAAAGGCTGCACTGATTCCCAAGCTGAACTCAACATTCACAGAACATTGTAGGCACTCAGCTACTCACACTACAAGACATTTCTAACACAGCGTATCGCCTCCATGCGACACTTTTAGACTTATCTACCATCTTTTCGGGTTTTTGCCCTCTGGGAGGTGTGGCGCCTCACACCTCCGGACTTAAAAACAGTTTTTACATGCTCTGGGGTGGTGGCTGGTCTCCCGGGTCTTGAGGGTCCCCCTGGTATGCTTTAGATCTTTGCAGGTGCGTGGCTGCATTTGCACAATCACACGCACAATCACTTCAGTGAACACAATTCATTCCATATATTTTGTAATTATATTATCCGTCTTCCTGATAGAGTCACTGTGTTGTCCTGTGGGTTCAATCACCAGTGACTACAGCTTTGTTTGTGTCTTCAGCTTGTCTGTCTTTTTTTAGGTGCTTGGGATGATTGTCAGCTTTGTTTTTTTGCAGAGGCCTTAGGTTTTTTTCTTCTTTATGGGTGTAGGAGCTGGTTGTGTGCTTTTTTGTTTTGATTAAACAGCTGATGCTGTTCCTTTCTATCTGGTGTTCCTTTATCTCTTTTTTCTTCTCTTCATTCTACTTTTCTCTTCTGTTCACTCTTTCCTTCCATTTTACCCAAGCGCTGTTACAGAACTGAACTCTTATGAGATGTTTTAGGTGTGCAACATCAGGCCTGGTTATGCACCTTGAAATGAGCAATATGTGTATGTGCAATATGATCAGACCTGTACTTTATTTTTTATTACTGTGATAGTCTCTGCTCTTTTATTTCTTTATGGTGGTTCTATTATTGCTTTCCATCTGTTTTTTAAGCCTTTTATCTTGATCCTGACCATCAAAACAATGGCATTTTGCTGTATATTGTGCAATGAGAATTAATTAAATTTGATTAAACATTAAAGGTTTCTATCATTTACCCTTTTATAACATGATAGCATTTCTGTACAGTCTGCATTAGCATCCATACTAAAATTGGGAAAAATGACAACCTAACCTGACTTTACGCTAACCCTGCAAAACAAAATAAACTAAAACAAAATGTTTAAATAAGAGAAAATATGAGAAAAACACAAAGAAGCAGCACTTACTGTAAAACAGTACAACAAACACACTGTTAATCTTTGCTCCAACAAAAACTGGTTTGTGTGAGTGTTTGTGTGTGTGTGTGTGTGTGTGTGTGTGTGTGAGCACATGAGTGTCTGGAGGGCTCTTCAGGTTCTCTCGCTGCAGAAGTAGATCTACCTCCGCAATCGCTCAACGTGTCCGGCCAACATGCACACATACAGTATAACTCGGTAACCTTGTGTACTGTACATTAACTTTTCCTCTGTCTCCTGCCCTCATCCAACTCTCCCACCACGCTTCACTGCCACTTTCTCTCCGTCTCTCTAAACTCCCCCGCAAGCAGTACCTGCTGTTTTGGGCCAGACAGCGAGAAAATAACTGAGGATAAGAAAGAACAAGTTTGAGAGATGGTAAGCTTGAGTGTATACAGAATGTGTACTTTATATTTCTGTTCGCTGTATTTAATTTGCTGGAAAGTAGTCATTATCTTGATCATGATGTTTTATCTAGTGATTTACTCATTAACTTGGGGCGAGAGAGGTGGTATGAAGAGGCTGGGATAGAGAGAGTGGGAGGCAGCATATGGAGGTTGGAGTGGAGACCTGTAGATAACAAAAGAGCCAATGAGATGTTTGAGGTTTGAATACTAAATAATGGATAAAGTACAAATTTCAATACCGGCTGTATTCATTGTATAATGGAACACAGCAGTAATTCTAATAATGTGATGTCCAAAAGATAATCATTAAAGATCATCCTCTGCTTATCTCACTATAAACAAAACACTGCAAGGTTACTAAATGAATCGTGTTCCAGGCCTCTTGTATCACCTGACTTTCTCTTTTGTTAATGCGTCCGTAATTATAGCCCTAAAGCACAATATTTTCTGAAATAACCAATGCATTTTTATTTTTTACTAACAGATTATTAAACAATGGGAGATGAATATAGATCATAGGGATTTTCCACCATATAAACGACTTCATATCTTACATAGAAATATGCGACACAATCCATCCGTGATCTCTTTCCATCTGGATCCTTATCATACAGGATCCACTGCAGAAATAATTCCCTGATGAAGGTCGTCTCTTAACTAGAGTTTGTGGGCTAAAGTTGACTTCTGCATCTCATAGAGAGCAGCATTTCTCACTGCAGTTATACGCAGTTAAATCCCAGGCGTGAGTGAAGGGTCACTTCACTGAAAAGCTGTCGACAAACACCGTTCTGGTGTGGAGGGAGGGCTAAGTCTGCTGCTAACTAACTATGGAAAAAAAATCCAGATTTTCATAAAAATAAATCTCCAGAAATGGAAAATTTGATTTATCGATTTTATCGATTAATCGCCCAGCCCTAATAGATCATAATAAAATAAGTGATCGACCCAAAGTGGTCATAATTTTTCTGTGACATCACAATCTGATACTCGTCTTCTGTCCCCTAACAGAAACCCAGAAGCAGAAAACCATATTATAATACTTTAAATATATCACATGGTAATAAATGGTAGTCATTTTTTTATACAATCCATGGGAGAAAGTGATCATTAGATAAGGTATAAATCACAAGTTTGATCACAATATGATATTATATTGATTCAGTTGACAATGATTTGATGTTTGCTCCCTCCAGATGTAAGTGCTTCTCAGTCTATCTCTCAGGCTGAACAACCACCTCCCGAAGGAAGCTCATCTCAGCTACTTGCATTTGCCATCTTATTCTTTCATGCAAGCCAAATCTCATGACCAGGAGGTGAGATTTGGAACATAGAAAGACAAGTTTATTGAAAGCTTTGCTTTTCAGCTCGATTCTCTCTTCACTACATTACTGCTGACAAAGTAATGTCAGGTTTGTGTCCATCCTACTACTACTTGCAAATAAGATCGAAAGATACTTTAACTCCTACACTTGAGACTTTTCTTAACCTTAATGTATCCATGGTGCTTTGACTCTAACAGTTTTGGTGCATAAATCTAATCTAAGAGCAAATAAGTGCAAGAGAAAAAAAAGCAAAAACAAAATAATTACTCAAGACTTACTAGAGATTTAAGCTGTGAGTCCAGCAGTCACAAATTGGGCTCCAACAAAAACCAGAGTTACTCGGATACATTACTTGAAATTTATTCCACCACCACCCCTCCAGCCTCCTGAAACTGATTCTTTTGTTGTAATAATAAATGACACTGTCACAGGGTTCATAAATATGTTCATGATTTGCAGAAACCATTGATTTATCAAGAATATAAGCTATATTTGTCAAATTTAGTCTGATATGTTGTAAAAGATAGACTGCAACTCTATGGGCCTTAAACGGACAGCATACAGTACATTAAAAACGATCTAAAAATCTAAAATAATTAAAAGAACAGAGAATCTAAGATCTTGTGTTATAAATGATCAGGCTGGCATTCCTAAAGCTTGGCCTCACGGCATAATTAGTATGGCTCGGTGTCTTTGTTTGCTAATTGCCCCATATCCAACAATTTATGCACGTTTAACTTTGCAGCCATGACTATGCAGCGATGATGAATCTTTTTTTGCAGTCTTTGGTTTTCCACTATAAAGCTAAACAGGGAAGACAGGATGATGTTGATGATAGCTACCAGTATTACCATAACAACAGCTGAAAAAAGAAAACTTTTAAACCTTAAGTTAAAACTTAAAAGAAAAAGTTTATACATTTCAAATTGTAATATCATGGCTAAAAGATGAGTAAGAAAGGACAGATCCCAGACAAAAGAGGCTAACGTGAAGGATGAGAGTCAGACAGGAAGAAAGCCAAAGAAGGAAACAGACAGGAGGATGGAGGGAAAGACAGAAAAAGAGGTCTGAGATGAATGCACTCCTGTCGGCTCGTGCCCCTGTTGCTAGGTTACGGTCTATAGACGAATGGGTTAAAGTATCTCAGGAGCAGCAGTGACATAGTTAGCTGGTCTCCATCAAAGAACACACACACACACCGCTTTGACACGCACACACAGAAAAATGGAGCAACTCTGAACGCTGCACGGACCCTTATTTAGATTTTGCCATTGAAGACGCGCACACAAACAAACTCATCTATCTCTCCTAGGATAAATACAGTGAACAAACACCTTAAACTAGGAGTTTCATTTCAGTTTTCTTAAGCAAAGACCTGTTTGGAAACACACATGTAAGGATTTTTTTTAGCTGATATTCATTGGTTAAACATATTATTAAGCCATTGTTAAACACTAAAACTAACAATAAACATCGTAAATCTGATATCACATTATTGATATTACCATTAAACAGGCAAGATAGTCACGTTTATTATGTAATTATAGCTCATTACTGCATATTTATGACAGTAACCTGTAAAACTTAAACTACCCACAATCTGAACATCTTGTCCTGGAAATTAAATCATAAAACTGCTCTCAGTTTTTAAACCTATTCGATAAATAATCGCCTTTTCAAAGAACACTTTCAAACCTACAACTGCAGCTTCTCTTCCCTCAGCAGTTAGTAATCCAGGTGGACCATCACACCTACACGCCATGACTCACGTTTTAGACATTTAGCTCCTTATCATCAGCATCAATTTGCCCTGACTGCAGTGGATGGAGTTTAATTCGTTCACCTACGCTACAGACAACTAAAACAGAGAAGTGCAGAGGTCCTGGTGCCAAACGTTGTGACAGTGAACAATTAGAGGCATAAATGAGTAAGGGTGGTAGTGGATTTTGGTGATGAGAGTTGAGTGGAGGGAACACAGTTAGAAGCATACCTGTGTACTGAGATTGTTGTTATGCAAGCATGACAAGCATTTACTTTGCTGTTAATGGTTTGCTAAGTTTAACAATGAGCTTTGTGCCTATGTTCTTAGGTATCTGCTCAAAAATGTTATACCCATAATGAAATGAGTATATCTCTGCAACCACAAGATCCATTTGTACACTTTTCAAGTCAAAGTAAAGGGAACACTTGTGAGATTTTTTAAGATGTGTAAATATCAGTATATGTGTTAATAGTTGAGAATAAATGAAGATGGGACATAGTACAAATGTAAAAAAAATTCAGCCTTGCCTAAAATAAACAAAAAAACTTTTAGGATCAATGTGAATATTGCTCCGGAATAATGCAGCTGTTGCTCTAAAAGCCCATTTATGCTCTATGTTGTAGATAGATACAGAACCTTTCATCCATGTTCGGCGTCCTTCACCTCTGCAATTTGGTCCATTCTCAGAAAGTTTGCGTATGCAAACCCAGACATAAAAAACAGAGTAATAGCAGCAGAAACCGTGGAGACTGTGGTTTGTGTCATGCCTGCTGAGGAGGCATGACCGCCGGCACACCAGGCTCTCATCCTGCTGAGGAGGCACACCTGAGTCTCATCATCACGATTCCCAGCAGCTGCTTTTTAAGGATGAGGCCTCCTCCTACACAGCTCCAGATTGTTGTATAGTCAACTAGAGCTGCACGATTATGACCAAAATAATAATCACGATTATTTTGATCAATATTGTTATCACGACTATTAATCACGATTATTCACTGTGTTTGGAAAAACATGTATTTTTATTGCACCAATTATAAACAAACTATGTGGCAACAATTTTTAGTGAAAAATTAAACTTTAAATTGGAATGGATGATAAGTAATGCAACAAATACATTTACCATTCATTTTTGAGAAGTTAATGTAAATTATGGGAATACAAAAGATGCTAAATCAAGAGCCGCTTGGGAGCCAAAAGAGCCGGCTCTCTGAAAAGAGCCGAACATCCCATCACTAGTATATACAGTTGTAATGGATGCTACCGTGGAGAGGGATGTTGTAAGAAATCAAAAATTGAAGAAAAGACAACCTAAAAATGTTTAGAGCAGCAAAAAAAATAAAATTTAATTCTTCAGTCAATATTTTCTTTATTTTTTAAGTTTAACTTTATTAAGTGTAATGTTTTTTTTTAATTAGGAGTCTGCAACATGTCCCAACACTTTTAACTTTTTAAATGTTTATGTCCACACTCTTCATTAATAAACATTAATATCTGACAGTAAGCCAGCGCAGGATCATCTAGCAGCAGTTATGTACGTTTAATTTTCAGCCTGGCCATGAAACAGAGGCGATCATCTCCTGCTCTGAATCCAGCTGCTGTCGCGTGAGGAACAAGCCTCTCCTGAGTGCTTTTGGACGGGGAAGGTGTCTGCAGCACCCAGTCCTCATTGAAGAGTAAACTATACACTCTTTCACGTCAGTCTACAAAAGTCTCCAATATCACCAGAAAAAGTCGCTAGATTTGTCGCTTCTGGTTTTTTGAAAAAATAAGTCGCTAGAGGTGAGTGAAAACTCACTAAATATAGCGACGAAGTCGCTACCATGGCAACACTGAGTACAACTAGCTGCCGACTGTGAAAGGGTTGCGCCACTGCACCCTTGTTATTTAGGCAGCTTAATGAAGCTTTGGCCTTGCCCCTTGGTGGTTGGCAGACTACAGGTTGAGAATGTATGTGATCAGAGCATGCATGCAGCAGAGCTCGCATTTTGAATGTAAATATCGTTGACGATCAGGTTCTTTTAATTGTGGCCACCAAAATCGTGATGACAATCAAAATTCGATTAATTGTGCAGCCCTATAGCCAACTGTGGTAATGCCAAGTTTGCACATTCCTGAATCTGTTTGACCAAGTTATTAACTAGTCTGTCCTCTCGCTGAGTCTCCAATCAACCTGCCTGGACCCTGGACCTGCTTATCTGTCTGACCTGGATTACCTGCAAACCTTAATAATAAAGCTCATTCAGCTGCTCTTTCTCAGAGTCCTCCCTGCCTGGTGCTTTGCAGTTTTCTTTGCAACCAGCAAAAGGTGCAAAAAAAAGAAGAAGCTACGTTTGAAACAGACGTATGTATTTACATTAGTAAAGGAAGTGTTTGTCTTTATTACATCATAGTACAATATGTGAACATCATCTCTGGAAAGGCCAACTCTAAAAAAGTGAAACACCATAAAATTAAAGAGGTTTTAGTAAAGGCAATTCAGGCAAAGTATCCGAAAAATGGGCATTTTGGCACCACCTGCTCTCCAAGTCCCTCCGTCGAGGACCTCAGGTTTAGAAGGTTAAAATGAAAAGTCACAAAATTAATAAAAAAAAAAACCAAAAAGAGACAGGAGAACTAACAAAGTTTACCTGAAAACGACAGCAGAAACACACACAGATGTTACATTTGATGTGATTCAATAATGTAAAGTTGCATTAATTACTGAAGACTCACTTTAACTATGAAAATACCAAAGGTTGCTTTGATGATTCTTTTCACACACACTACATCAGAGATGCAGTTCCTGCAGCTGAAGACGATCAAGCAAACAAAAGAACAACTTGTTTTAATCCAGCTCAGGGTTTATAAGAAGCATGTGACGCTATGCTGTTCTGTCTATTGTTTTTTTCTCCTATTGAGATTTCAGACATTTGAAATTGCAATGTACTACCAAATACAAGGGAGGCTGAGTGAAGACAAAAATAAAGCACAGTAGCGAGGAGCTCACAGTCACAGGAGGAAGTGAAATAATTTGACAAACCAGTATAATAACCAACAATAGACAGCAAGATACCACCAGGTTTTCATCTCCTTAAATGTATGTTGATGTGCATGTCAGTATGGTGACAAGCACACTGCAAGTTCTCAGTGTCATTAGCAGGCACAGAATGACACAAATCAAAGCATTAAGTTAAACATCAATAATGATTATCATTCACACTAATAATAGAAACACAAGGAAGCCTCATTTCAGGGCAGTTTCCATGATTTATATCCAAATTGACTTCACTTGACAAGTGCAATAAAGAGACGGAAATTTGCTGTGTTGGCTCCGGCAAATTGATGTACGGTGCTGATAAAGCAAAAAGTCATATCTTCCACATGGGAGCATAAAAGATATCTGAATGCCTGCTGGAGGGGCAGGTAGAATCACAGCTCTATCATCCACAGGCTGCACATACCTTCACCACTTCACAAATTTATCAAGTTTACAGAATAACAATAAATTCCAAATAACAAGGCAATGCATGAGTACAGGAATGTCTAAGGGAAGGGGGAAAAGTTGGGAACTGACAAAGTTCACACACAAAATCAACTACGAAACACTTGGAAAGTTGCAAGGGTCAAAGACAACCTGGAAGTATATGCAGGTATATATGTATCCAATGGAGAAGAGATTATGACAAATAAGAGGTGAACAAAGACTATTTAAAAAAAGAATAAAAAATTGCATTTGTAGTTTAAATTATGTATTTATAGTAGGAGGGTCTAAATTCAGGCTCTGGTAGAAGCTGTCTTGTTTGTGTGTATAAGATGTCAAACAAGCTTGACCCACATTGGCTGTCTGGTCTGTCCTGATATGTCTCCAAGGTGTCACCGTAGCAACGGGTGTACTATTGCCACAAATGTCAGCAGCAAGGACAACCGAGCCCTGCAGGCGATTGTGTGTCAAAGTGAGCAGAGGCGCGTATGCACAAACAAACGCGCCTGCACCGCGCCTGCGATCAGTCTTTAGATGTGTGAAAGTAGATCAGATAAAAAGTGGCTAGTCCTTGGCGACGAGTAAAATTAGACTTTCTCTCACACACAGACACACACCTGTGGAATAGCAAACACACACACACAAACGCATCAAATAGCTACTTCTGATGAGCTGATAAAAAAGCAGTGAGAAGTTTTAAGCTCTGCTGCTTGACTTTCACAGCTACACTGACGAAGACAAACATGCGGTCTCATGTGCTGGAACTGCCCTAAAATGTGTCCACACATTAGAAAAAAACACACACACATAGAGGAAGTAGTATTGTAAAGAAACACATTGAGTGTTGCAGTGCAATGACGGGTTGTAAATTTCACACGCATGCCAAAAGCCACAACACTATAGACATTTTAAGCTTCAAATGATGTGCTTCTGATTCAGTTACAAGTATGCTGATGTTTGTTATGCACATTTCCCAGCTTGAAAGCACCTCATTACACAACAACAACTCACAATTATACATAAAGTTTGAAACAAAAAAGTGGCAGATGGAGCAAAGAGCCCCAGACAACAGAGGAAATGAGCAGAGAGATAAAGTGTACGCAGGACAAGAATAAACATGGGATTAGATTTTACTGTTGCAGAGAAAAACATAATTACAGGACACACAGTTAGCTTTGTTGTTGCTATTGTTCAGTCACAACTGATGAGCTTCCTTGTTCTTTGCTTGGTTATCGGTCAAGTTGGTGATTCAGGTTTATAATCATAAACAAGGATAAAATGCTAATTTCTCCCTCTGCTCTGTGTAGTGTGGAAATCAGAATGGATTGAAGATGAGGTTGATTCTTGCATTAAAACTATGGAAACATTTTCATATACTCTGGACTTTAGTTCTCTATATAACAGGAAATAATACAACACTACAGCAGCAGTGTTGTCGTTATCATCTCTGGATCACAGATAAAGAAGTAAGCCACCTCAAACCCATTTCAAACTAGCATACAAATATGATCAACACATAATAATGCTGCATCTGTTGGGTTTCCTTAAGTTATTTTGTATGACTTGTATGAACACAGTTATTATAAATTGGAGTAATGTGGATTTGTTTTAATTTGTTTGAATTGGCCTAAACTGATGATGTCTGTAAAGTGCCTTGACATACCTTTGCTGTGAACCGGTCCTGCATAAATAAAGCTAAACTGAATTTAATTGAATCATAGCAAAAAGTTTGGTCAGTCTTGGAAGTTTGCAGCCTTTCCAAATGTTCTCTGATCATTTGTAAGATATGAAACTGTAATTTGTACAATATACATGTACTGATTTCATACATGTGCCAGCACCTCTTCACTGTGTCAATAAAATCTCAAGTATGGGCTGTTATTTGATTTGATAAAAGCAATGTTCTATCCCACTGTTGGAGGTGTAGGACAAAGAAAAACATTCTATGCCCAATGGTAACAAATCCTTCATTCATCGTACTGCGAATCTAAAGACATGCAGTAACCAAAGCTAAATTCATGTCAACAGAACCATCAATAAACATCAGTATTTCCTCCAGCAGTAATATTTGATTTTAAAAGTCTTGCTGTGCAGCATGGGCACATGCTGTTTAGGGTGGAAGTTGGTTTTGTCTGAAAAGCACCAGGGAATGATGGAGAAATCAATGCACAATAATGCTGCAATATTTTTGGCACCGTCAATAGGTCGACCTGACTGAGGCTCACAAACAGCTATACACACTGCAGCAGCACGTCACTAAAGACCGCAGAATGGTGTTGTATAACTTGAACTCTTCAAAATGCTGCAAATAAAGTGCTTGAAAGGCTTTCAGGAAGAGGTCAGAGCTTCTCTGACAATAATCAGTAGACTGACACACACCGGCTATGTAGTGCAATGGCTACATAGTGAGGGTTTAGCTCTGCAGCAGGTTTTTAAAGCCTGTAACATTCCTAGTACTTTCTAAAGGAAATTAATTTACAACCTAATGATATTTTGTAGTAATACTGATGTACAACCTTAACTGCAAAATAGCTGGGCTACTGTGTAAATGTAAATGAAAACAAAATGCAGTGATTTCAAAATCTCATAAAGCCATATTTTACTCCCAGTAGAACATAAACAACACATCAAATTTTGGAAGCTGAGCTATTTAACCATATAATTAATTGGAAAGGGTGGTGTTTGTTTCTTGCAGACTGGTGGACCTCTGCCCATCTTTACATTTGAAAGGCTCTGCTTCTTCTGAAATACTCCTTCTATACTCATTCGTGTTATTCACCTGTTGCCATGTAACCTAATAAGTTATCAAATGCTCTTCCAGTTCTTTTTTTATTTTTGCCCATGACTTTCCCTGCCTTTTGTTGCCCCCATTCCAGGTTTTTTAGATGTATTGCTCATATTTTCCAAGAAATTATGTTTTTTTTTATATATTTCATATGTTGTTAATGTTATACTGGGAATATAATATCGGTTTATGAGATTTGCAATCATTACATCAATAATAACCACTATTTTTGGAACTGGGGTTGCATTAACTTTGCCATGTTCAGCATCTTCAGTCATGTTTGTTCAGGTGGAGACACTAAAATAACATAACCAGAGGAAAACTTTAACAAATCTGTCTCCACAGTTTGTCAATGGTTCTCATTGCAAGTTGAAAATAAAAGTAATAATAATAATAACAATAATAAAACCTAAAAATATTTTGACTGATCCAAAGCAGAGTGGCAAGTATAATACCATTTCTCTTGGAGTGGTTTCTCAACATGGTTTCCTATGAAGCTGTGCAATATGACCTAAAAATAACTTTTTTTTTTATTCCTATCCAAACTTGATTTTTTTATTAAAAATGTATTCTTCGGTCATAACAAAAAAAAAGAGATACCAATGTCAAGGAAATTTTAATAAATCGTTTAATAAATGTTTTTCCCGTCTTCTGAATCACTTCCGTCATTTGTGCTTTTTGCTAGGGGTGCAATGGATCACAAAACTCACGGTTCGGATCGTGTCACGGTTTCAGAGGCACGGTTCGGATCAGTAAAAAGGAAAAACAAAACACAAGATAAATGCTTTCAAGTTATTTTTTTGAACACTTCAAAACATATATGTTTTAAAACATATATATGATACTTTCTTTGCGAGGGGATTTCGTACCGTGGCTCAAGTTCTTTGACCATATATTTAAATCCCTTGTTCTCCACGAGGGATTATGGGCTCATATCTGCCGCTATAAACACTCTGATGGATTTTGTAATATTTTCAAACGGCTGTGATGTTACAGGGAAAGGCTGCTGAAATGCACCGGTGATTAGCTGCTGTGCTGCCTTTTTTTCCGTCGTCATTGTCAGTGACACACCTTCATGTGCGTGACCATGCTAGATGTATTGCCATGCTCGTATGACGTTCTCATGCCACAGTGCCGACACACCGTAACAGTTTTGTCCACCAACCTTCTCCCATCATCATTATAGTTGACCGGAAAGGCAAAGTGCTCCCATACAACTGATTTAAATGATGCCGGGGGCCTCTTTAGTTCTTGCTCTCCTGGTCCTCTGCTTGCCATGCTTGCTAACACACTGCGCTTTGACATGCGCAAACTATCTTGTTCCCGTGAACGTACACCTGGCTCTTTTTTTTTAATTAATTATCAACCAATCAACGCCTTCCAGAATAAAACACACCCAATCCGCGGTACACATGTGATCCGAACCGTGGCTAGTGATCCGTACGGTTCATGGTTCAGTCATGATCCGTTGCACCCCTACTGTTTGCAGCATTTTTCTGTAGGTGTTGCGCTTTTAAAGCACACACATCTGATTGATAAAGATGTTTGCATTCAGTCACATTAAATTCTCTTTGTAAATGGAGATAAATCAACTTTTCATCACACACTCATTACTTCAGCAAGGATTTAATGTAGTTTTAGAAATTACAGATAAATTGGTATCCCTGCTAATAACAGCATCAGGTCTGATGTATTGTTTTAGAGATAAAAGATGGACACATGGTATTTGGTAATGTAACGGTGGTAAAATAACAAAGTTAATAAAAAGAATGAATACAGCAATAATCAAATTATTTATATAAATTCTAAATTATGTGAAGCAAAAATCTAAGATTTCTGATTAAAAAGAGTGACTCTAAAGAGAAACATTTAATAATACAATATTTATACCATCTGTTTAAAGGAAGTGTTTTGAAGCCTGCAGAAATGAAAGTATCAGTAATTGTTTGTCAGATTCGTGGGTTTGTTGTTTACATTAACACTTCCTCTATGCTTCTGTCACTTTTTTTTTAAATGCCTTCTTTTTTGCTATTTCCACTGGTCTCACTTCACACCTACACAGCCCAGCCTCCTCTTCCTCCCCCTCTCCACTCCCTTATCTATCTATCCATCCATCCATCCATCCAGCAGTCTATCCATCCATCCCATTTGGTGGTGCTCTCAGTGGAACACTTTAGCTATTTATAAAAGCATCAAAGCCCACAGCTTCTAGCACACAGCCACTTGTGAGAAAGAGGGGAGAAATAGAGAGGTGGAGGGAGGAGTGGAGGAAGGAAAAGACAGAACACGAAAGGTAAAAACAGAAAGGAAAGTGGGGAGAAAGGGGGAACAAACAGAAGGTAGGATGAGAGAGCAACATGTTGACTTGCAAACAGGGAGACCAGTGACTCAAAGAAAACCAGAGAAAAAAAGCTGGAGTAAAACAAAATACAACATACCCATCAAATGTTTTTAACCTTTTCTGTTGCCTCAGCATCTCAGTGATACACCTCAGCATCCGTCTTTGTGTCGGTCTTTGTACATTTAATGCATGAAAACCCATTTTGTTTTTTTTGTATGCATTTTTCTGAGCGTGTGTGTGTGTGGTTTCATGTGTGTGCATGTTAGCATGTGTAGGAGGTAGGTTCTGGATCCTGCGACCTCCCACCCACACAGGTTTTAGTTGCAGAAGCACCTGAGCTGCATTCAGCACCGGCAACAGACACCAGCGTTTGCAAATATTCACCAACTCATTTGAACCTGAACAGAATCATGAAAAAAGCCAGAAAACATGTGATGTGATTCCAGAGGAGATGTGGGTGCCCAAACAGCAGCTGGATGGATGGCAAAAAGAGACGCCCAGTTAAGCTCAAACACAAAAGATGGCATCAGTCAAAGGAAGCGTGAATAGAGCCACTGGATGCTGCCTTTATGAATAGTTGCATTTCTCCTTCTGAAAAGTGTTAATAGCTGCAGGACGGAGCAACTTCATGGGCTTGTTTAAGGCTCCATCTATGCTTATACACAACCATTTTCTCTTCCCTCTTATCTCTATCCTTCGTCTCTTTTATACTTCATCGTCTCTGCTCATTTTCTCTCTGCTGGAGTTATTCCATCACACATATTTACTTTTAGTTTCAACCATCTGCCTGGTTTAATTTAATGTAATTTGTCCTGATGGTGTCTTGATGGTGTCATCAGCATACAAAATTCCCACCCTCACCTATCCTTCCTTCGTTTACTCTTTTGCTAAACCGTGCACCATATGTTTCACATTACATCTTATGACAAAAACGGTTGCACGTAAAGGATCTGTAGCATATCTCTTATAGCTTTCTTTTTCCTAATACTAAACAAGAGCATCCCATAACCTTTGAGATAATCTCATGCAAACCTCTTCTTTCCACTCATGTTCTTCCCTCTGCATCTCCTTCTTCCTGAATTAATTCCACCCCAACTTATTCAGTATGTCTCCTTTGCTTCTGCCTCCACACTTTTCTCATCTCACCATCTTTTCATGCATCTGCTTTCTTTTTTAATCTCCACTAATTCTCCCTCTTTCCTCCTTTAGTCCCCTACTTGATGTTTCTTCCACTTCCTGCCTCTCAACATCGCCTCCATTCCCTCTCAAGCTCTCTAAAGGGATAATTTGTCCATTAGCTCTTTGAGGAGACAGTGGAGGATACTCAACAGCCTGTTGCAAACTAAAACCCAACTCATTATTAACACACTCTTTTTGGAACACATACACTGACGCACACACTAGTACACCAAACCAATCAGGTTTAGACGTGAGACACTGCAGTTTTGCACAAGCAGCCATTTAGGAAATAAGAGCTCACCAGCTCATTAAGTGGCATATGAAGCAGATGCACACACGGGCGCACGCACAATCCAACTCAGAAATCGTGTTATACACAAAGAAAAAAAAATCTCATCCTCATAAATTTCTTAGAAATAAACATTACATAATACTGTAGAAACTGCTTGCACTCTGCAAGTCCCACACTGTTAGAGGATGGAAAACTGAACAGCAGAATCCCATTGAGGCATTACAGTTTATTGTTTACAGCAACAACACTGTGGGAGTCAGCCTCTCCAAAATGCAACATCTTTGCAGCGTGTTGCACAATGTGCAAAAGCCAGCCAGCACCAATACCTATTTTTGTGAAAATAAAACCACAGAACAACCATTCAAACAGCTGGTTTGCTTCCTTTTTATCCTTCATGAATAGCATGAGTTTTTTTTTTTTTTTATCAGTATGTAAGGGATAAAGCTAAAGAATTCAAATTCCATGCTCTTTTTTTTTTTTTTTTTTTACATATATCCGACAAAATTGTGATTTTAGAAAAGGCGTTGGTAAATATATTAGCATTCAAGCTACTGTAATGCTATCAGTATTATGATTATAAAAGTTCATCAAAATCTTTGGGCTTTGGCTTGTTGTTGGGCAAGAAAAACAACCGAATGACTTAATAACTGCCAGCCAAATCAGCATTATCTATCATTTCAGCTCTGTGACTGTGAGGTGCACACCAGCATTTCACCAGATAAGATGCACGTATGCGGAAGTGACTCAAGGGAACTGAAACGATCATATCTGTTGTTTGTTCATACCCTTCAATATACCTCATAATTCTGTCTTAAAAAGTAGAGCCCCTACAAGAGGCTTTGTTGTGTCAATTCTTTAACAAGTATATCACAAAGTCTTCATAAACAGGAAGTAGGAGTGGTTAGATGGAGAAACCAAGTGGCGAGACCTTGGGTCATTGCGGCATGCAAGATTTAAACCAACATGTCAGTGGCAAGACGACACTTTACCAAAATACTTTTCTCACTTCCTGGTTGGGTTTTGACCAAAAAAGTACTTCAGCAAAAATAAAAAACGTAATTGGAATTAAAATACTTTCTTTTCACGACATCACTGTCAGATCATAGACACCTGCAGTTCTCACAACAATGAAGGCACAACGTCTTTAAAATAGGGATGGGTATATTGATACTCTGGAGGTGATACTTCAATATCAGCCAGTCAAAATATCGGATTTGATACTTTTTTGACGATGGTACCACTGTGCTAATAATAAAAACATGCTATTGTGTTGTAGGTAATACCATTACTTGCAAAGCTGACCATGGTGTATTCCTTCCATATTGACTGAAAAAATGTGGGTATCGCCCATCCCTACTGAAAGTAATCCCAATCTGTATCTGCTTACAAGTACATATAGCACATGGGCATATTTTGGGGAGGATAGTCTTAGGAGACAGGGTGGTCTAGCCCCACCCCGACCCTAAGAAAAGTCACACACACAGCTGTTTTCTTTAACAAATGAAAACAATTTTTATTCCTAAATAACATAAAATACTTTGGAAATAATTGTGCAAACCACAGACAGAAAACAAAACCTTTAAAAATCTGAACAGTTTGTACCCTCTCTCTTTATTCTAACAATGGTCCCATCTGGACGACAGACTTTCATGCTGCATTTGTGGCACTGCGGAAGTGAAATGATGGAAATCAATACTGCATCATTTTCAGCACACAAAGTGGGGAAAAAACAACTTGACTGCAGAAATTGTTTAATGTTTAATCAGATTAAAAAAACAAGGTAAATATTTTACATGTACAGGGTGGGCAGTCTGTTTGGGAGATGAATGAACATGTGGATGTTAGCTTTGATGAATCAAGTAACAAAGTACGTATCAGATATGTGGCTTTACGCACAGAAATGAAGTACATTTGTTATTTTAAGTAGATGATTTTTTGTGTTATTCTCCTTATCCTCTAATTTCTGAGTGTCATTTTAGCCGTTCATTAAGTGAAAATGAACTAAATCTGCATGGTACAAAAGTAAAACTGGTCAGGTTCTCGTTTTCATTCAAAGAAAAGTCTGTGTGCAATTTCATCTGGTTCATTTCAAAAACACCAAACAGGGAGCTTTGGTTTGAAAAATGTACAACAGTCTAAAGAAGTGAGTCAATCATTCGGGTAATATGAGTGACAGCACAGCCTCCTATTATATCGGCCACATTTGACTCACACAGAGAGAAATTAAATGACCACCCACCTGTGGCCCCCCATGTGGCCCCCCCTGCCCAGACTCTAACACCAATCCTCCCAATCCACCTCTCTGTGCACCACTTTTCCTGCTCTGTCATCCAGAAATCATTACACACAGCAGGTACATCTCTGCAGCTCTCATTCATTTTAGTTTGAGGAATCAAAATTATTCATGTCATTTTTTTTTATGTGTTTAAAGACAAAAAAGAGCAACTAGGCATAAGTGAAAGGCATCCTAAGCATCCAGATGGACAACTGTTCATCATGAACTGTTCACTGTACACAATGTTCTCTCTCTACACTCATTTCCTTCCGCAGGCATTGAGACTTATGTACCCATCATCTGCGCATCACTAGGGCTGGGCGATATATCGACATTCTCAAATATTTCGAGACTTTATCACATGTGATATACAACGAGGGATCATCGTTTATATCGAGATAGCTTGTTTTGAGTTAATAGTATCTTATCTATTTGTAATTTCCCATAGCTTTATTTCTGTTATGGTCATTGAAAAGTATTATTCATTCATTTTGTTTTATAAGCATTTAATTTAATATACAGCTGCTTTAGTTTCAGTCAACTGTTTTAATGCCCATGTGCTGCTGATACTAAATAAAAGTGCATTTAACACACACACACACACATATATATATATATATCGAGATATTTATCGTATATCGTGATTCAGGTAAAAAAAAAAAAATCAAGATTTGAAATTTGATTCATATCGCCCAGCCCTACGCTGCAGCATTTATTTTTCTGATTTGAAGATCTACTCATTCTTTCATTTTTCTGCACATAACACTAAGAGAGTACAACTGCAATTTACTAAGATTTCTATTTTAATAATATAATTAAATCGAAGTAATCCAGGACTAACTTAAGTTACAAAAAAAATGTAATTTATCTCATCATCTGACTGTCAGCACAGCTAACAAACATTTAACCAAATTTGAATAAAGGAAACTCACTACCCCACATCCTTTTTAACTATGCAAACTATGGCTAGTGGCTGCTAGTTGTCTGTGCTGTGTTCTGAGCCATGTACCAGACTGAGTTCTCCATCAGCAAGAAGTGCATTTCTAGGTGTAGCACAGGTTTTTTTTATTGCTCTAACACAACAGAATGAAAACAAAAGAAATTAAAAAGCAAAAGATTATTAATCTATAAAGCCATTTTTTTTTATCAAAATCATTCCAAAATGCTTCAAAATATCACAAATGTTACTGATGAACACCCTCATGAACCGACCAACATTTGCATTGCGAACAGAGCTGCACAATATCTCATTTTTGCCATATCAACATGTTTAATATGAAAATTACAAATACTTTATATTATGCACCGAAGTAGAACAAGCACAGGCGTATAAATGGGGGCAGCATTGCTTTTGTGCACACTCTACAACTAATTTGTTTATATTTCATAAGTCAAACCATTTTCAACAACACTACATATTGCATATTCGTAACATTGTGCAGCATTACTTGCCTTTGCTCTATTATGCAGGCCTTTGACAGCAACAAATACGTCTGTAAACATGCCTTATATGGAGGGATGCAATGCTAAACCAAAGAAAAAAATCACCACTTATACAACAAATCCCTGATGTGTAAATGCTTTGTCGCGCACACACACCCTCTGTATAGTTCTGTGAGAACTAACGCATCTGTGTTAAGCCAAGAGCCAAAACACACCTAAACACTGATATCTCACTTCACTTCTTGTGTGTGTGTTAAGAGTGTTTGTGACCTTGCAGAGGAATTCCTTTCCCCCCCCGAGCTCTAAGGAAGAGATAGCCTGTTCCAGACGGACTAACGGGCCAAAGAGCAACTCAGGTCATGCACACAGCTGAATCACAGCAAACGTGAACTGTTACAAAATCTCACACACATCCCTGCTAAGACACTAGTTTTTTTTATTTTTTTCCAATTTATTTTAGATACAAACTTGGGTTCAAATGGACAATTCTGAAATAATATACCCTTTTTTTTCCAAAGCTCTGATAGCACAGCCTGCTTCTCCATCCCTTCCTCATCAAAGTCTCATGAAAGCCTTCAGTAAGACACGTGATTCCATAAAGCATACTACTGATACCTCACATATATACATGCGCTAATTACCAGCTAACCCACTGCTCTGTTGAAAAGCACCTCACCCATCTTACAGCATATAGAGGGCTGCGTCTGAATGTTTCACTGTTGCTAGGAGACAAGAAAATCCTTGAACATACAATTGGCTGTTAAAACAGTGGGGGGAAAAATAAGAAAGACTTCAAGCAAATTGAATAAAAATAAAAATGCCAAAAGCTCCTCTACATTTTTAGCAAGAGCTGCAAAGAGGAAAATGAATCTGTCTCTGCTGCATATGTTGATTAAACAGAGAAAAAAATAGAGGGAAATCTAATCTCAGTTTAACGAAGGAATGTAAAAACCTTTAGATAATTAAACCCTGCTGCAAAGTTATGTTATACTGTTGGGTTTGGGAAGCCACAAGGTGGGCTGCCTCACAACACCTTGACACTCAAGAAAAAGACTTGACCTTTTAACTTTATCATTCAGCAGGAAGGCAGATGATCTATTTCCAGGTCCTGTTATACGACAGGATGTGGATATGGATTGAAAAATCCCAATCTGTTCCTGTTATGAGAAACATTTTTTGCTTTTAAAGGCATCACTAGTCAATCTAGCATCACATGTCTATAGCAGGGAAGGGCAACTGCGGTCTTGACAACAAGCTGTTGGATTCATTTCATTTGAATCAAGTGTGTTGGAGCAGGAAAACACCTAAAACCTGCCGGACAGTGGTCCTCGAGGACCACTGTATCCTGCTTAAGGCATAAAAACTACGCACAAAATTTATTTTGTGAGTCCTTGCTCCTCCTTTCCAAAAATGTATCCACACCTACACAACGTGCAACTTTAAGAATTTGTCACTAAAGTCCTGAGTTTTCCCACATGGACATTTTCCACCTGAAGCACACATTTAGGATCGAAAGTCTATTGTCTATTCAGTGGAAAACCCAGGCCCTCAGCTGCATTTCATCAATTCCTTTTAATAAAGAAAACAATTTTTAGCCTTAGATAATAACCATTTTACTGTCTGTTCTTTATATCCATTAGTTCTTTTTTAAATCCCAGAGCTTTTAAAAGATTAGAAGATTTAGAAGATTAAAAAAAAAAATAAAAATTTTAAAAAGTAAAAAGATAGATAGGATGTGATGATCATTAATATGCAGGGCCACCAACTAGTGCATGTGTGTGTGTGTGTGTGTGTGTGTGTGTGTTTTTAATTGACCCACCTTGACACTGAAATCCCTGCTTGCCAAAACCCCTGCAGAGAAAACATAAAGATGGAGCAATTAACACAAAAAGTACACAAAAACTGCAAACAGGCTGATACGGATCTTTGATAGGGTTGCATGGAGGCTAATACTAAACAATGTGTGTGTGCCATTTTAATGAAGCACCAAATGGCACAAATTAAAACACACATACACACACATATGCAAGCAGAGGGGTCCGTTTAATTACTGAATGTACACTTGCAGCTGCCCACAGGGCAAAATGGTCAGCCACACCTAGTCGAATGGTATGGGGGAATGTAAGGACGCCTTCAGGTGCTTACACACATGCACGAACATGAACACACACAGTCCAACTCGTTTTCATATTGTGGCTACAAATAGATAATCTCCACGGGTGTGAAATCTCTCAGTGCTCTCATTGTTCTTTTTCATTACACTTATTGACCTAGATAGACAGATAGATAGATAGATAGATAGATAGATAGATAGATAGATAGATAGATAGATAGATATTACACAAAAGGCATATTAGTCGTATTACACAAAAGGCATATTTGTCTTATCTTGGGAATATTTACAGCCGATGGGACCATCTTATTAAAGTCCATGAATACACTCTTCTAGGTCAAATCATTTAGCCATTCACAAATTAAAAACCTTGTCACAGGACTTAACTAAGAGCCATTCTGGGAATAGTGCACATCACAGATGATAATAATAAACGGGACAAATTAGGCCAAAATAGAGCCCTAAATTAAATTTCATAACCCTTGAGCAGATCTGTTTCAATGTCTAGTAAACCCAGGTGGGTCGTATGGGGACATGTCTGCAAAGGTAGCCGTAGGAGTGGAGAAAAGGAAGGAAAAGAAGAGGGAACAGGCCGAGGCGGGAGACCATTGGATCAGAAGCTGTGTCAATGTTTGAAACAGTTTGTTGCCACTCAGGTTAACCCAGCTGGCTGCTGCTGCTTTAGGAGAACATGTGTTATTTTTTCAGCTTCTTTTAGCTCCTCTGCCTACTTGATACCATCAAACAATGGTCTGCAGCTATTTCTATTTCTCTGGTGCAGCCCACATCTTTTCTGTCTTGCCTTTTCTGCTCTACCTTACAGGGATAGTATCAACAAGTCCAAGAAAAAGACTGAAATCGGTGTGTGCTATCAAACACTGGAAATCTATTTCTGTACCACATCTGTCTAAACTAAATAACCAATATCATTATTTTTAAAAAAAACGCTTTCTTTGACTACTATTTATTTAATAATAACAAAAGGACTCCTAGGCTAAAGCTAAAAAAAATAAATAAATAATTAAAGAAAAATAAATAAAAGAAAAAAGAAATATCTCGTGAGCTCGCCACCCATCCCCGCGTGCGTTCCTCACCAGATGAAGTCGGTACAGTGGCTGCAGAAGGTGGGCTGCTTGAAGAAGCGCGGGATGAATTTGTGGTCCTTCACCTCGTGCACGTTCTTCTGCCTGAGGGCTCCCTGCCGCGCGAAGCCCCGCATGGGCTGACGGGGCCCGTCCTCCCCGTCGCTGTTAGTCGCCGCCGAGTCTGCCATTCTCCGGGTGTGAGCGCAGCGGTCCGGCTCTTTAACTCAACTCACCAACCGAAGTTGTAGATGTCGCCAGGGAAGGAAAGAAAAGTCTATTAAAAACGCTTTAAGTGAAGCAAAAGTCGTGTGTCGCGCTTGTTTGGAGTGGCTAGCCAATAAGAAGGTGTTTTTCTTTTTTCTTTTTTAAAATGTTGGTTATTTAGCTTTATCTGTCTGAAATGTCAGCTGGGTAGGTGCTGCCGTCGCACTGGCTTCCCTCCCTCCGTTTCCTCCTTTTCTCTAAACCTCCCACATCAGCTGAGAGAGAGAGAGAGAGAGAGAAGCAGAGACAGAGAGAGAGGAGGGATGGGGGGGCTTTTAACACGCTCACCTTTTCACGTTATTAAAGATACGTGCTGTTTAGAGACGTGAACTGCCTCAAAGCTAATTTTTCTCACATTTTCTACGGAGGGCAGTTTGATGAGTTTAAAGACATTATGAAAATGAGAGTTCCCTGTGGTTTTGTCTTATAGAGTTTCAATATGAATATATTTTGTTATAGTAATAAGTAACACATAACAGAGACACACAAGGTCTTGCTTTGGTTATATGTGCACGTATTGGCCCATTTATTAGGTACACCTTGCTAGTACCAGGTTGGATCAATTCTTGCTGTCAGAACTGACTTAATTCTTGATGGCACAGATTCAACAAGGTGTTGGAAACATTCCTCAGAGTGGTCCACATTGCCATGATAGCATCACAGTTGCAGATTTATCGACTACACATCCATGGTGCCATCATCTATCTTCTTCACCAAGCCCACTCGCATCTGAACAAGGGAAGTCAGGATACTCTTCCTGGATTTTTTGAGTGCCTTCAATACGACCCAGCTCCTTACTCCAGGAAAATCTCATCAGCATGTGAGTGGACCCCTGCCTGGTTGCTTGGAGATTCAGCTATCTCACTGACAG